>NC_042620.1:25920234-26241171 GCF_901001135.1 Rhinatrema bivittatum | reverse complement strand
AGCTGAGTGGAAGCTCGATGGGACTAAATATGCAAGCATTGATACAGAGCCTCCTAGAAGGGCAGAAGCAGCTGTAGGAGAGTCAAAGGCAGTTTCATTAGAGCTGCATAAAGCACCCGCTTTCCTGCAATAAGAATAAAAAGAAACAGGAAGCGGACAGAGTATATAACTGCCAGTCTAGTTAAAGTAAAACCAGACCTGGACTCAGTACAGCTGGAAGCAGAGAGTGTGCCACATCTACCCAAGTCAGCTGTCTGCTCTACCTTGAAAAGGGACACTGCTTCAGAGGAAGTTGGAAGTAGCAAGCCAGCTCACATCAGACCACATTCCGACTGGCAAGAGCCCACAGAAAATGATGTGATGGGACAAGAGAGTGCCATGAGGAACCTGATGATCCAGGAAGCACACTGGACACCGGTTATGGTCTGCCTTACAGAGATAAAGATGGAAGCAGAGGCTGCACCGCAGCTGACTGAGTCACCTGTCTGCAGCTCGACCATTTAGAGGGACTTATCTCCAGAGAGTTGAAAGCAGCAACAGGGCTGAAGTCAAAAGAGATCCTGAGCGGCAAGAGCCTGCTGAGGAGAGTTCAACAGAGCAGGAGGTGTGCAAGAGGAATGATCCTTCAGTGACTGAAATGGAAAAATCAGAAAGCTTTTAGTGGAGCTTCAAAGTCGGGCCTGGAGAAGGCAAAGCAGACTACTTAGAAAAAGGGGCAATATAGAATGGGCTACTGGATGCAGCACTGATTGGCCTTTGGAAGGCAGTGCAGAAGATGCATGTACTACAGAGAGATAAGTTTTGACTGACTATGCATAAGCTTTGACTGACTGTCTTAACTTACATATGCTAAAATACATAGGAGTAGATATTTAAAAGCCATTTAGATTGATAATCGGCATGTTGATATCCAGTTATAATTTACCGGATATAAAAGGGAAGTGCTCCGGGGGAGGGGGTCCCTGATATTCGGCTAACTTAGCCAAATGTCTGTTATATCCAGTTAAATTATCTCATAAATTTAGACCTGCTGGAAGCAGGTATAGAATTATCCAGCCTTGTGGGACCATATAACTTTAGACTTGACCAGATATATTCAAAAAAGAATATCTGGTTAAGTGAGTTTCCTTAAAAAAAAAAATAAAAATAAAAAAAAAAAAAAATCGCAGCCTGTCCCCTGTCTCCCTCCCATCCCAGTTGCAAAGGCCCTACAGAACCTAACTCCCCCCCCCCTCCAATAAAATGGCCCATTTAATCTAAATAAGAATTTATGTTGGGAGTCCGTCCCCCCCCCCCCCGCTCAGACTTCCTCATATTTGGAAATGGTAAAATTTGCAGCCTCATGATTCTCCCCCCAACCTTCTCCCCTTCCCCCTTTATTTCCAATTGGTTCTCCAGGATCGCGGCAGCCTGCCACAGCGATACAGGACCCATACTTCTGTTTAAAGTTATCCGGCTATAGTTAGTCGGATAACTTGTCCACTAAACTTCCTACTGAATATGGACCCCACAGAAAATAGGAGAGAATGTTCAATACATATGAAACAAAAGAAGAGTCTCAAGCAACAGTTTACCATTACGAAAGAACTTTGTGTCAAGTAGTACGATTGCACTTTTAATGTACGTAGGGGTAATTTTATATTCCCATGTTATAACAATTTTCAAAGCAACTGCATAAATGCACTTAAAATTACACACAAATAGGTGTAATTTTACACTCATATTGGCCAGGCAATTTTAAAAGGGTCATTTCTACAGATAAAGCAAGTTTGCTTACTTTAAATGGGGTTCTCCGTAGACAGCAGGATGCATTATCCATGACATGTGGGTGATGTTATTCTATAGTGCCGAATCGACCCATCTCTCTAGCTCAGTACAGCATGTGCGGGAATTCCTGTGTGCATGCTGTCTCATGAGCCCCTTATTCAATTGTAGAGCTCAGCTTTAGCTAAATAGTTGATTCTCCAAGGAGGTGGGCAAGTATTAAGCATGGCTAATTCATCCTGCTGCTGTCTACAGAGAACCCCATTTATGGTAAGCAAACTTGCTTTGTCCATCAACAAGCAGGGCCGAGTTAACCATGACATATGGGGAGTCCCAAACTGAGGGTTGTATGGCGGAGCACTCAATGAATAAGGAACTCGGACCCCCCTCCTGTGAAGGGTGGAATGTTGGGTAAATAGGCTGCACAAAACTGCTTGCTCAAAGTTACTGTCACTTCTTGAGAGATTGTCCAGATATAGTAGTGGGATGTGAAGCCTTGAACTGACAGCTACTTTGCAGCTTTGTGAGCCTCTGAAGTAGCCATAGTTCTTACTTGAGGAGCCGTGACAGTTTGTCATCTGAAGGTCAGCCACAGTATAGTAATGCGAGATACAGTCTGCTATCCACTTAGGCAACAGCCATACCCAGTCTACTAGGATAGTAGGAGATGAAAAGTAGAGAAGCCCAATGATGTGCTTCAATTCTCTTCAGGCAATAGGCTAGGGCCCTTTTGAACTCCAGCAAATGGAGGCCCTTCTTCCCTTTATATGGATAAGGTATTGGAAAGAATGTGAGTAAACAATGGCCCAATTCAAATAAAATGAAGAAACCACTTTACACAGAAAACTTAGGGTGATGCTGTGCACTCATCCTATTGTACAAAAACTGTAGGTACGGAGAGTAAGAAACCAGAGCTTGTAGCAAGCTGACTTTTCCAGCTGAAGTAATGGCTACTAGGAATACCACCTTCTATGTAAAACATTTCAAGGAAGCTGACTCCAAAACATTGAGATCCCATAGCACAGGTGCCAAGAACCCTTCAAACCAGGGGATGGATGGAGATCCCTTTTCCATCCACTTGAAGGTGATAAACTGCAATGGCACCAAACATACTGAGGAGATCTTTCGGAGCATAACATGCTTATAACATTTATTATTCATTTATTGTTTTATTTTGGTATAGTTTATTAGTTATTTATTCTTTATTTTATTACATGTTGCTAGCTTTTAATGTTTATTGTATATTGATTTGGTTTACCATGGTAAGAAATGCAATCAAGAAATAAACTAAATCTACACTTGACACCAAGATGAGAAATGTTTCCATTTAAAGATGTACGCTCTTCTAGTAGACAGCTTCCTAGCTGAAATCACAATGTCCTCAACCTCCTTCGTAACAAGGAGACTATTGAGTGCACAATATCCATGCCATCAGGTTGAGGGAGGGGAGGTTCGGAAGACACAGGCAACCCTCCTCAAGTTAGAGTTGGATCAGATTCAAGAGGGATCAGTGAACAGACTGACAACCTGACTAGGTAAGAGAACCACACTTGTCTGGGCCAAGCTGGAGCAATGATATTTGCCCAGTCTGAGTACTTCTGCACTGTCCTCACCACTAATGGAAGTGGAGAGGGAAAGCATACAGAAGATTTGCTTCCCACTTGAGCAGAAAAGAGTCTAGAGCAGATCTGAACTTGCTTTGAAGAATGGAGCAAAATTCATAGACTTTCCTGCAGTTTTATGACAGACAAGTTGATTGATGGCTGCCCCCAGAGATCGAATAGCCTGTCTGCCAAACAGTGGTCCAGGGACACCTCGAATGTGCAAAACACTCTGCTGAGGTGATCTGCCAGCATGTTGAAAGTCCGGGATTGTAAGTTGGATGGAGAGCTCACTCCCAAATTCTCATAGATTCCTGGCAGAGGAATCTATGAGACCCTGTGCCCCCTTGTTTGTTTACATAGAATGTTGCCAATTAGTTGTTGAAGATGATGCGAGAATACTCTCAATGCATGTCAAATAGCTCGTAGCCTGATTTGAAACAGGCGCTCCATTGAGACCTGACTCCATGAGTCCAGAATGAACCTGCTTGCAAACCCCACCCCCTCGTGGATGTATCCGCCACCAGCATTATCTGATGAGACAGAACTTGAAGAAGACACTTATCTCCAGGACTTTTGAATCTAGTCACCACTAAAAGGATGTCTTCATCTCATCTCCATGGTCACCTTTATGGAGTGCAACAAAAGCTGACGCAGTTGATCCCACCGAGAGCAAAGGCCCCACTGAACAACTCTCATGCTGAGGCGTGTCATGGGGACCAGACACACCGCTGCCACCATGTGACCAAGGACAACCAGGATTGTCTGGCCAGAACTTGAACTTGCTCCAGCAAGTTCATACCAGCACTCAAGACAAAATGCCCAATCTGATGGTAGGAATGCTTTCTCTTTTGATGAGTGTATCCATACCCCATTAACTTGATTCTTTGGGTAAGGACCAGGTGCGACTTGGCAAAGTTGACTATGAAACCTAGAGATTGAAGAAGCTGAATCGCCTTTTGCAGGGCATCCAACATCCCTATTTGAGAAGGTGTGTAACTGCTACTGCTAGGCATTTCATGAAGACCTGTGGGGCTGCCAAGAGCCCAAAAGGGAAGAACCTTGTATTGGTAGTGTGAAGAATCCACTATGAATCTGAGATATTTCCAATGAGATGGATGAATGGGTATATGAGCATATGTGTTTTTCAAATTTATTTATTTTATTTATTTAGCTATTTTCTATACCGGCTTTCACGACCAGGGGTTGCATCAAACCGGTTTACATTGAACAGTTTGTGCATTAAACATAGAACTGGAACAACTAACTGGTGCAGGAAATACAGTTACAATGAACAAGGAATTATACAACTGGGAGAGTGGGAAGAAGAAGAAGAAGAGAGTATAACAATTAATAAAAATTTTACAAGGATCTTTACAAAATATGTAACTTAAAGACCCGGACTGGGAGCAGTCCTGGTCTGGAGTAGGTGGTGATGATTAAGTCTTTATAATGGAGTTATGAGATGATGTGAACTTGGAAAAAGTAATTAAGGGATGATATTAACATGGGTTAATCTAAGATCGGAAAGGCTTTTCTAAAAGCCAGGTTTTTAGTCTTTTTCTAAAAGTTAGTAAGCATGTTTCCTGGCGCAGCTCGGATGGGATAGAGTTCCATAAGCGTGGTCCTGCTGTTGATGGTGCTCTGTCTTCAAGTGATTTGTGTTTGAAGGCTTTGGCGTGTGGAACCTGTAATGCTTCTTTATAGCAATTCCTGGTTGGTCTGACTGTGGAGTGTTTTTCCAGGGGGATTTGTAGATTTAATGGTGCGAGATGATGGATGACTTTGAAGATGGAAGTTATGGACTTATACATAATTCTGTATTGAATAGGTAGCCAGTGAAGGGCTTCAGGATCGGGGTGATGTGGTGAATCTCCTGGAGTTGGTCAGAATTCTGGCAGCTGTGTTCTGCACCATCTGTAGCGGTTTTGTATGAGAAGCTGGAAGGCCTAGTAGAATGGAATTACAATAGTCCAGCTTGGAAAATATAATTGATTGTAAAATTGTTCTGAAGTCGCGGGAATGGAAGAGCGGTCTGATTTTTGAGGATGTATAATTTGTAAAAACAGTCCTTGGTCGTTTGGTTAATGAATGGTTTTAGGGTTAGGCGGTTGTCGAGGATAACTCCTAGATCTCTTACGTTTGTGGTTTGCAGGTTGGCTGGTGGGTTTGAGGTGATTGTTATTGTCGTGGGCTATGATAAGGAATTCGTTTTTGAAGCGTTGAGAATCAGGTTCAGACTGTTGAGGAGGTGTTTGATCTCCGTTAGGCAGCTCTCCCAGAATTCTAATGTGTTTGTAATGGATTTATTTATGGGGATAACGATCTGCACGTCGTCTGCGAATAGGAAGTGTTTTAATTTTAGTTTAGTAAGAAGGTGGCAGAGTGGGAGAAGGTAAATATTAAAAAGGGTTGGAGAAAGGGAGGAACCCTGTGGCACCCCTTGTGAAGACAGATGGTATTGAGATTCTTTATTGTGGATTTTAACCTTGTATCCTCTGTTCTCCAAGAAGGTTTTGAACCAGGTCCGTGCAGTGCCTGAAACTCCGATGTTTGCCAGTTGGTTTAGTAGGATGTGATGGTTAACCGTATCGAATGCCGCCGAGAAGTCTAGGAGAATTAGAAGGTATGCGTGACCTTTATCGATGCCGGCTAGGAGGAAGTCTGTAAGAGAGAGCAATAGTGTTTCCGTGCTTGCTGCTTTGCGGAATCCAAATTGATTGGGCGATAGTATTTGGTGATCCTCCAGGTAGTTGGATAACTGTGTTTACTAGTTTTTCCATAATTTTTGATATGAATGGGAGGTTAGAGATGGGGCGGAAGTTGCCGGGATCATTGGTGTTCAGGTTTGGTTTTTGAGTAGTAGGGCTTGATTGAAGCTGTTTTAAGGTCATCTGGGTAGATACCCTGGGCTAGGGAGCAATTTATAATGTCGGCTAGAGATTTAGAAATGGTATCCGGGATAAGTAAGAGTTTTGGTAGGGATTTGGTCGAAGGGGTGTGATGATGGTTTCATTTTTTTCAAGATCGTTCGGATGTCATCGGTAGTGATGGGTTCGAAAGTGTTGAGAGTGATGTCTTTGTTTGGATGAACATATGAAGTATTGGAAGGTCCACTTGCATTTGGAGTCAGCTTATTCAGGAGGTCGGATATTTTTCTATTGAAGTAGAGAGCCAATTCGTCTGCTTTAGTTTTGCTAGGTCCTCTGGGATTGCTGGGTGATGGCTTTTGTGAGGCTGGACACGTAATTGAATAAAGCTTTCGAGTCAAAAATGAGGTGGTGAATCTTGCGGGTAATAGTCTCTTTTTGTTTTTAATGTGCTGTTTTTGTAGAAGTGGAGGGTGCGTTTATATTCCTGAAGCGAAGTAGGTGAAGGGGTTTTTCTCCATTTTTTTTCCTTCTGTCGTAAAGTAATTTGAGTTTTCGCAGATCCTCGTTGAACCATGGTTGACTCTTGGTGCATTATGTTTGAGATTTTTGGTTAGGGGACATAGGGGTAGTGTTGGCTGCTGATTCTGTTATTTTCGACCAGGATTGGACTGCTGAGTTGGGAGTGGAAACGTCTAAGAGTGAAAGATCTGGGGCTAGATGCTTGGCGAGGAGATCCGAGGGGCATGTTTTCCTGTATAGAAATGGTTGAGGTGGGGGATTATTGTAGCTTGGTTTTAATAGAGAGAATGCGGTGGAGATTAATGTATGATCTGACCATGGGACCTTTTTGCACTCGGGATGTTCTGGGAGTGAGATGCCGGAATTGGTAAAGAGAAGGTCCAGCGTGTGACCCGCTTTGTGTGTGGGTTTGTTAATTTGTTGTTTGAAACCTAAGGCTGTCATGGCGTGAGAAATGTTTCGCAGTTAGAAGAGAGAGGGGACTTGTCCACGTGAAGATTGAAGTCTCCCATGATAATGGTTGGAGAGTCCAAGTTTAGGTGAGTAGTAATGATTTCCAGAATAGAAGAGGAGTCGAATTCTAGGAGGCTTGGGGGGCGTAGACTAAGAGAATTTGAAGATATTCAGATTTAAAGAGGCCTATTTCGAGTTTGGTTGGTGATTTGATTGGATGATGGGTAAATCTCAGAGATTTTTTTACTGCCAGGAGATACCCCCGCCTCTTTTTTTTTGCCTTGGGATGGAGAAGAGGTCGTAGTTTTGGGTAGGGAGTTGGTTTAAGAGGGCGATATCCGATGTTTTGAGCCATGTTTCCGTTATGGCGCAGAAGTCTGGTTGTTATCTTGAAGAAGGTCGTTGAGTATCAGCGTTTTGTTAGTAAGCGATTGAGCGTTGAAAAGGATGATGGTGAATAATGTGAGTCCTAAAAACTGAGTTGTGGGGGAGATCATGATCGGAATGAGAGATTTGTACGTTTGGCCGGTTGATCATTGTAGATTTTGTAGATGATTAAACTGCCTGCTAAGAAGATGTTGTGGGTATAGTAAGTATTGTCTCCTCGCTGATAATGTGGCTGTTCGGGGTGGCGTTGAGAGAGGTGTTTATGGTCCTGTGTAAATTATAAGGAAAATGATTTGCTACTCGATGTTCTTTCTCCGATGTGTCGTCCTTACTGAGTTCTGTGAAGTTGAGTCTGGTTGTGGCTGGATGGGTGTTGTATGGTAGTGGATGTGTGCTGGGTGCGGCTGGATATTGTTGAGTGGGTCATGGATGTGTGATAGAAGAATACTGATGTGTCCTGGCCATTGAAAGTCTGCATGAGCTGAGTTGAGAACGAGGCTAGCTGTATGGACTGGATTATTGACCTTGTTGCTAAGCTTCGCAAAGGGCAGGCCCCTTAATTGCGCTTGTTCTGGTGCGCGAAGCCGCCGGGAGGGTCAATTAATTAGAGGTCGTTGCTTCCCACTGCTAAGTTCCGGTTCCTCCTAAATCCTGCTTGCTTTGATAGTCGGTCAGGCTCTGGCCATGGGTGGGTTGAGAGAGCCTCGTTCGAGGAGGGGGTGTACAGGCGCGGTTGGTGGCGCTGTAAGTAACCAGGGGGGGAAGTGCGAAAATGACTTAACGGACCTAGTCTATTACGAAGATTATGATTAAAGTCTCAATTTGGTGAGGCACCCAGGGGCTGCACTAAGGGGCGCACAAAGGGGCAGGCCCTTTGTGCACACTCCTTAGGCGCGCGACGCTTTGAGAGTACACATCCAGTCTTCCGTTTGTATGAAGGGGAGGATGGTATGAAACACATTCATTTTGAATTTCTCTCATAACAATCTTGTTCAGCCTTCATAAATCCAGAATAAGTCTCAATCCCCTTGATTTTTGGGGATAAAGGAATAGTAGGAAAAGAACCCTTGCTGTGGTCTTTGGGAGGGACAGGTTCTATCGCCTGTTAGGTGAGAAGCAACTCCACCATGCTGGGTCAAGTGAGAATGAACTGGATTGAAGGCTAAACAATGTTGAAATGTTGGGGAATGGAAAAAGTGCAAACAGATTACACAATTTTGAGGACCCAATAGTCCTTGGTGATTTTCTGTCACTCAAGAACAGGTGAATTTTCCCTTCTACCTGAGGGGGGGGGGGGGGGGGTTCGAAGGCTGCAAATTGAGACTCATTAAAAACTAGGCCCAGGCTTGGGCTGAGACTGTTGTGGAGTCTTAGGCTGCCATTTCTTATGTTGGTGCTGGAAGATGCTGTCGCAGCAGCATAGATGGCATGTGATAGGGCTGAAATTGGCAGAAAGAGCATCTCTGAAAGGAGCACTTAAAAGTCAAATAAATACATCTAGAAGGCGGCAGATTTCGGCTAACACCAACAAGGATTGAAGGCCACAGTTTACTTGAAGAGATTGTCCCTTGAGCAAGGGACATCAGCCAAATTGTATGAACATCCTGCCAAGGCTGCTGGCTCTCAACCATGCCATCTGGAGTTTCCCAATGGCTGCTGCAAAGGGTCTTGCTGTAGTGTCGAATGTCATATACACTGACTGGATAAGGTGGTACTCATATTCTTCTGCATCCAGAAGAGCCTGCCAATAACTTTCCTGTTCCATGATAAGAGATTCTACCTGAGGCTTCTGCTTGTCAGTGCAGTCATACAAATATTACACCATATACAGTTGATTCTTAATGTGGGAACTGAGCATAAAACTTTGGAAGACTTTCTTCTTGAAACAGTCCAACAATTTTGGGGGCATTGCCTGGAGAGTTGGTGGAAAAAATTCTAGTCTTTTTAGTTTGTTTTAAATCCGATTCCACTGCCACCAATTGGTACAGTAGTTAAACTACTCCAAAACCAGGTGTCTGTTGAATTCTGTATTTGAGGTACAATTTCTTGGCTAATGAGGTTCAGGAGGCCAGATTATACCACATTCAAATTTCTAAAACCTGTATGATTTGATGGACTGGGATTGCTGCTGGTTTGAAAGCATTTCCAGAATTCAAAGTATTCTATGCGAAGATCATTGTTCCTATGGATATTGACTCAGATTGCCTTACCCAGCTTGTCCAGAAATTTGAAGTATAGAGATTCTTCTGGTAGAGATGAATGCCCCAAGAGGTCAAGTAAGGGGTATGAGGGGATCCCTGTAGTCCCTTCCTTCAGACCGGAGGTGAAAGGGTCACTAATCATTGAACCCAGTAAGGATGACGGTGGACCAGAGTGGGGACCTCAGTCGCTTGGGGGGATATACGTCTGGGGCCTGCTCCAGTCGGCGGTGTGTGCTCCATCCTCATAATGCTGGCTAGATTCCTCCAAAGAAATGGATGGCCTGCCTGACTGGGGTAGGCTAGTCTCCATTACTGGGACTTCTGATGGGCGCTCCTGAGGTGTGGAGTTTGAGAGAGACTCCCCCTTGCGAGAACAAATCCGATATCCTGGACAAAAGAGGTTGAAGGGTGCCCTCCTTGTCGATGGCCACCAATGAGGTAAAGAAAGTATTCACCAAGTCAGCCATATGGTCTGTGGACTGCTTTGTCCTTTGGCTCTGAGTTGGATAACAGAAATACTCAACCTAGTACAAGGTCATCCCTCTTGAGAAGCACATAATGGACTCCAGGAAGCAGCTCCCTTTTGGGCTGCCTGTGCTGATGGCTACATAGAAATCAAAGGCATTATGGAGCAGATAGGATCTGGTGTCTCCAAATGTAGTGGGAGGGGTCCCCTGCCCAACCCACAGGCAGCTAATAGCGAAGGATCCCTTAGAAGGCCGGGGATCTGGAAAGTGAAGGTGAGATGGAGACAAGGGCACCAATCATGAAGAGGGCAACAGCAGGAAGTCCTCTTCAGGTACCCCTGATGCTTGTTCCTGAGCTGAGTGCATTGATGGCGCCAGGGACCAGTATGTCGCCACCATACTTCAATGCCACCAAAATTCACTGCTGGTTCTGACAAATGGTTGTTTCTGTCCTTCTCTGCACCAGCAAGCCCTGCATAAGGGGGAAGTGGTCCATGGGTACGCTAAGGAGCAAGTCAGCTCCTGCGCTCGATGCTTCCACATCTTGCATGACTCCTGAACTGTTGCGGATCAGAGCACAGCACTGCAGTTGGGGAAGCTCTGTTTGAGAATCTCCTGATCAACTCAGCTCAGGAGAGAACCCTGAGGAGGCCATGCTCCAAGATGAGAACGGTTCCAACTCTTTACCAACCTGCAAAGCTCTTCCATCTTCCATGCCCTATTCTGCTGGGATCATAGCAATTGGCTGTACCATGATCAGGATCGAGGCCCTTAAGAACATAACATAAGAACATCCATACTGGGTCAGATCAAGGGTCCTCAAGTCCAGCATCCTGTTTCCAACAGTGCCAATCCAGGCTATAAGAACCTGGCAAGTACCCCAAAAACTAAGCCTATCCCACGCTACTGATGCTAGTAATAGCAGTGGCTATTTTCTAGTCAACTTGATTAATAGCAGGCAATGGACTTCTCCTCCAAGAACTTATCCAAACCTTTTTAAACCCAGCTACACTAACTGCACTAACCGCATTCCCTGCCAAACAAATTCCAGAGTTTAAATTGTGCACTGAGTGAAAAAAGAACTTTGTCCGATTAATTTAAATGTGTTACATGCTAACTTCATGGAGTGCCCCTAGTCCTTCTATTATCCGAAAGAGGAAATAACAGATTCACATTTACCCGTTCTAGACCTCTCATGATTTTAAAACACCTCTATCACATTCCCCCTCAGCCGTCTCTTTCCAAGCTGACCAATCCTAACCTCTTTAGGTCTTTCCTCATAGGGGAGCTTTGTAATAGATATCATGGTCATCAGTGATGACATCTTATGGCCACAGACACAATCCTTGAAGCCACTAGAGTGGTCTTCTTGGAGCCGGACATCTTGATTTTTTTTTCTATGTAGCACTGAAGTGTGCTGTTGAGGGGCTGCCAAGACAGTGAGGTGACTCAAAAAATGAATAGAACTGAAGAAAACTGCAGAAGAACAACATGTGAAGCTCAGAGAAAAAAAAAAAGACTAAGGGGGTCAAAAGGGCAACGTGAGCACAGAACTCCCACATATGCTTAGTAGTAAAACTTTACTGACCTAGAGAGATGGGTCTGTTCAGTGCAAATGGATGACATCACCCACGTGTTGTTAATTCAGCTCTGCTTAGCGATGGAGAAAAAGTTCCTTTGATAATTACCTCTCTCAATACATTGTTAGCCAAGTAATAAGGAGTGTCACCTACAACTTGTTTGTTGACTTATTTCTAAGAATTTTCTATGAAATACTAATTTGCATGGGTCAACAATATGTATCCTTACTTTATGTTCGTGCTAACATTTACCAGCAGTCAACCCTGTCTGATCAGTGCATTTATTCACAAGGCAAATATCTTGAAAACCACATGAAGCCAATTTGAAAAAATAAAAATTATTTAAAATCTTATACCTGCAGAGTAGTTAGACAAAGACCACAATTGTCAAACTATTTACCATTTCATGGGAAAGGACTACTTTTACTAATTTCTATAAAGTGTATGTTTTAAAGCTCAGAGATGAGCAATTTCTTTTCCATTAACCTGAACAGGTCCTGCAAAGTCAGCAACCAAAAACTCAGAACTGGAATGCAATGCAAAACTTGCCAACTCCTCCAGAATTCCAGAGTAAGATTCACATTTACAGCATGTTGAGGATCGGAGCAGTATAAAGCAACATCTAGCTCAAAATCATTTAGGCAATAAGCCTACAACTATTGTCATTCCAATAATCATTCCTGCAAGCATGATGCACCAGGGAGCTATAAAATAGCAAATTGAATTCTCTAAAACACAAGTATTCAAATTCCAAAAGAAATTAAAAACATGGTTGTTTAAACAAGCCTATCCCGACTAGTCACTTCTCCTTTCGCCCTTACGCACCTAGTCATTCACCGTATCCTTATATACACGATCATGCTGCCTTGATGTCACCCTCGTATATTTGACCACTCAATTATGAAGCTACCTTGTATATAAGACCATGTAATTATATTAACCTCGTCCTGGTTTTATACTCTTCATCTGTTTTGGGGGTTCTTTGCTTTCATGTTATGTTAGGTAATCTTCTGCAGTTGCTCTGTATTCTACCCTATACCTTTTCGTGTGATCCCTCCCATTTTTAGTCCCTGTTATGTATTTTCAAACCTGCTTGTTAGAATGTAAACCGGTATGATGCCCCCTCTAATACCGGTATAAAAAAGTCTTTAAATAAACAAATAAAGTAAGTATTTAACTGATTAAACACCTAATTTTGAAAGAGCTTCTGTCATAAAAAACAATTACTTATAATAGCATCCAAAAAAGCATTTGTTGGGTAGTTAGAGAAAATGCTAGAGACAGAGGTGCTCAACTGAGCAGATTAAGACATTTCCATAGCAAGCACCTGAAAACCCTGACAACTTTAGTATACAAGAGGGATTTTATTTTTCTATTGCTATTACAAAATGACAATGTTCTATTTAAAATTGATATAAATCCATCCTAAACTAAAATAACCCATTTAGCTACTTGTAATTCTTTGAAGCACAGAATTGAAAGCTCTGCTATAAAACAATTCCATGATTAACTCATACAAAAGAAAAACATGATAGCATAATGATCATTCAAGTAACTTTCTGCTGAGAACTAGATAAGAGCCTGGAAAGAGTGGGAAACAACAATATATATAAAAACATAGTAATACAAGTGTAGCTCAAAGCTAAAACCAACTGATCAATGAAAAAAAAAAATGTTTTCAGGTTAGTAACATGTTGCCTGCTGTTTTCAATCAAATCTGCAGCAGCCTTATCACAATAAAAGCAATTGTAAAATATGACAAATATAAAAAAAATGATGACTATAAGGCAATGGCAGTCTTATGTGCTGCCTTGCAGAGAACCTGAGTTTAATTCCCAGGTCCTGTATAAGGGCATCACCCTTCCATTTTCTTACTGGTTATTCCTCTCTATGCAGCCCAGCATTCTTCTGGCTTTAGCTGTCGCCTTGTCACATTGCTTTGCCATCTTCAGATCATCAGACGTTATCACATCAAGGTCCCTCTCCCCAGTCCGTGAGCATTAGTCTTTCACCACCCATCACATAATGCTCTTTCGGATTGCCGTACCCCAGATGCCTGACTCTGCACTTTTTGGCATTGAATCCCAGCTGCCAAATCTTTCTACCATTCTTTAGGTTTTCCTAAATCACATTTCATTCTCTCTGCTCCTTCAGATGTGTCCACTCTGTTGTAGTTCTTAGTATCATCCGTAAATAGACAAACTTTACCTTCTATCCCTTCCGCCAGGTCACTCACAAAGATATTGAACAGAATTGGTCCCAGAATTGGCACTCCACTTATCGCCGTTCTTTCTTCAGAGTAGGTTCCATTTAGCATTACACACGCTGCTTCCTATCAGTCAACCAGTTTGCAATCCACACTACTACCTTGGCACCCACTCCCAAGCTTCTCATTTTGTTCACAAGTCTTCCTTGTGGGACCATAACAAAAGATTTACTAAAATCCAAGTAAATCACATTGAGCGCTCTTCCCAGATACAACTCTCTAGACACCCAATCAAAAATATCTATTAGATTTGTCTGACAGGTCCTTCCTCTGGTGAATCCATGCTGCTTCAGGTCAAGCAACCCACAGATTATAGATAGTTCACTATCCTTTCCTTCAGCAGAGTCTCCATTAATTTTCCTACCACCAAGGTGAGGCTAACCGGCCTGTAGTTTCCAGCCTCCTCTCTGCTCCCACTCTTGTGAAGCAGGACCACCACCGCTCTTCCCTAATCTCGCGGCACCACACCCGTTTCCAGGGATCTATTGAACAGGTCCTTCAGTGGACTCGTCAGCACATCTCTGAGCTCTCTCAGTATCCTGGGATGCACCCCATCTGGCCCCATGGCCTTGTCCACTTTCACTTTTCCTAACTCTTCCCATATAATCTCTTCTGTAAACTGAGTTTCATCTACTCCACCTCATCTACAGTCTTGTTAACTAGTGACAGTCCTTCTCCAGGGTCTTCTTTAGTGAACACCAAACTGAAGTATTTGTTTAATATTTCTTTCTTCATCTCCCTCAGTTTCACCAGATATTCTTCCCTGTGTTCCTCTTTTTGGAATCCTTTATATTTCTTGAACGCTGTTTTTTGTTTTTATTTTATCAGCCACCTCCTTTGAGAACCAGATCGGTTTCTTATTTCTCTTACTTTTGTTTCCTTTTCTAACATATAGATTTGTTGCCTTTGTAATTGCTTTTAGTTTGGCCCACTGTTTCACCTCTCTCATTTTTCCCAGTCTTCTAGTTCTATTTCCAGGAATGTCCCCATTTCGACAAAGTCCGTATTTTTGAAATTCAAAACTTAGGTCTTTGTGTGTGACTTCTCTGTATCCTATTTTCAATATGAAACCGTATCATTTGATGATCACTTGTGCTGAGGTGGGCACCTACCTGGACATTAGAGACATTATCCCCGTTAGTGAGCACCAGGTCAAATATAATTCTCTCCCTCTTGGGTTCCACTACCATTTGTTTGAACAGTGCCCCTTGCAGGGCATCCACACTCTCTCTACTTCTAGTAGATTCTGCAGAAGTGATTCTCCAGTCTCCGTCTGGCAGATTAAAATCTCCAATAATCAACACTTCTCCCTTCTTTCCCACCTTTTGGATGTCTTTGACCAGATCTCTGTTTAGTTCTTTCGCCTCAATCAGAGGCCTGTAAACTATTCCAGTAAAAATAGGATCACTCAAAATGCTTCTTTTCTCTACCCTACATTCCTTGCAGTCAGTTGCTTGGATATTGTTTTTGACAAAGAGCTACTCCTCCCCTTTTCTGTCCTCTCTGACCTTCCTTAACAAGTTATAGCCCGGTATGGCCATATCCCAATCACGAGAATCCGTGAACCATGTCTCCGTAACAGCAACAATGTCCAAGTCTGGCTCCACCATTAGGACCTGCAGGTCTGGGATTTTATTGCCCAAACTTTGAGCACTTGTAGTCATATCTTTCCAATTTTTCTCCCTTGATTTGTTGCACTTCCTATACACCTTTTCTGCTTTTTTGAGCTGACTGATTTTAATTTCCCCTCCCACTTCCTGTATTGCTTGGGAGTGACATGTCAATTTCATTGGTCATCTCCTGCCAACCCCATTCATTAGTTTAAATGTCTGATAATATATGATCTGAATTTCTCCCTTAGCATCCTCCTTCCTGCTACAGACGAATGTAGGCCATCCTTACAACATAGCCTTTTACTGCTCCATACACAATCCCAGCCTCCAATGTATCCAAAACCAGGTTTTAAGCCAGCAATTGAAATTATCTATATATGGCATAGCTTCTCATTCCCCTTTCCATGAACAGGTAATATTTCCAAAAGGGCAATAATCTTTGCAGTGTGTCTTATCTTTCCAAGATTTTAGAAATCTTTTTGGATTTCATGGATACCATTTCTATAGAGGTCATTGATCCCCAGATGGATGAAAGCACTGATAGAGTTCCTAACGTTTAACACCTTCAGTTACCTGGGCTATCTGGGGATAAGGATGCTGTGGCATGCTCATAGCCTCCGTAAGGGAGGGCACCCCATCTGTGTCTATGGTGACATGTTCTTGCCAGACTTAACATGCAATTGTATCTGATTCCAAATGGAGCTGGGCACTGTGGCTCCCTGGCCAAAGGTTGTTACTGCAGTGGCTAAGCTAGGCAGGGGAGTTATAAACTAGGGCAGTGATCTTCACTATCTTTCAAACGGGGACCACTTTGGCAAAAATCTTCAATGTGAGGGCCAATACCATTGTCACACAAAGCAGTTGGTTCCTTGGGTAAGGAGTTGTTCCCCCTACAATGACACAATTGGCCTAGTGGGGGTGGGAAGAGTGGGAATGGGGGGTCACCACAGATAATGCAGCCAATCTGACTGCTCAGGCATACTCAGAGTAACTTGCAAACAAATAAAGAGGTTTACAAAATCATGAGTGGGATGGAATGGGTAAGTGTGAATCAGTTCATTCTTAAAAAAATAAAAAAAGATACTAGGGAGCACTACATGAAGTTATTAAACAGCACATTTAAAACAAATCAGAGAATTTGTTTTTCACTCAATCCACAATTAAGCTCTGTAATTCATTGCCAGAAGGTCATGTAAGGGCAACTGGCATAGCTGGGTTTGGACAAGGTCCTGGAGGAAAAGTCCATAAACAGTTATTAACCAGGGAGACTTGGGGAAAGCCACTGCTTACCCCTGGGTATCATGGGATCTTATCTACTATTTGGGATCCTGTCAGGTACTTGTGACCTGGACTGGCCACTATTGAAAATAGGATACTTGAAGGACCCTGGGTCAGACCCAGAATGGAAGTTCTTTTCTTCTTAAAGTCTATGTGAATCGGTTATTTACTCTTTCGGATAGTAGAAAGACTAGGGGGCACTCCATGAAGTTAGCATGGGGCACATTTAAAACTAATCGGAGAAAGTTCTTTTTTACTCAACGCACAATTAAACTCTGGAATTTGTTGCCAGAGGATGTGGTTAGTGCAGTTAGTATAGCTGTGTTTAAAAAAGGATTGGATAAGTTCTTGGAGGAGAAGTCCATTACCTGCTATTAAGTTCACTTAGAGAATAGCCACTGCCATTAGCAATGGTAACATGGAATAGACTTAGTTTTTGGGTACTTGCCAGGTTCTTATGGCCTGGATTGGCCACTGTTGGAAACAGGATGCTGGGCTTGATGGACCCTTGGTCTGACCCAGTATGGCATTTTCTATGTTCTTATGTTTCTTTCTCTCTCAATCTGTCTGCCCAACACATACTTCCTCCAATTTGTCTCCTCAAACACTCTCCTCCCAACAATCTTTCTCCAGATCATTTCCCACACACATTATCTCCCCCAACTCCATCCTAGTCAGTCTCAAACTTCCACCTGCCTCTCCTACCAGTCAGCCTCCATTATCCTGCCTCTCCCCCTAATGAGTTAATCCCCACCTCACCTTCTCTGTAGGCTTATTGCCAGTGCCACCTCTGGCACATTCATTTTATTTTCTTCTGGTAGCATACAGCTCTCAGTGAATTTCAGACATGTGGTGCCCGAACTCCTGTGCTGCTGTTAGTCTTGCAAGAACAGCATGGGAGTGTGTTTACCCCAGCTCAAATTCATTAGAACTGCACGGTACTGGAAGAAAACTGTTGTTCTAGAGGCAGAACAAGATTACATAAGAAATGCCATACTTTGTCTATCAAGCCCACCTAGGGCCGGATTTATATATTTAGTGCCCATAGGCAGCAAGGGATGAGTTTCATCAATACCAATCTCTTACTGCAGCAAAACCAAACAGAAGTATGGAGGATGTGAAAGAGGGGGGGGGGGGGGGGGGAGAGATACTAGATGCCCCCTATTTTCTCTCCTTTCTAGTCCTCTCCCTTACCTATGACAGTTCTCCACTCCAGCTCCAGCAGTAGCAGCAATCTGCTTTAAACACTAAAAAGAAAATGTAATTCCAGGCCTCCAGCCTCCCATCTTGCTCTCAAGGCTCTGCGGGGTGTCATACCCTCTACCCACATGGGCTTCCTGTTACTATGGAAACTCATGTAGAGAGAGGGGCATCCTAGGGCCTTGAGAGCATGACAGGAAGTTGAAGGCCCAGTGTAACATTTCCTTTTTAATGTGTTGCTGCTACTGCTAGAGCTGAAGTGGATGACTTGTTACGGCTCAGAGGCAGATCTGGATAAAGGCATAGGAGCAGGCAATGTTCCAGAGCTTATTAAAAATTGGCACCAAAGGCAGTTGCCTATGTTGCTATATCTAAATTAGGGCCTGAATCCAGCATCCTGTCTCTAACAGAAGCCAATCCAGGTCACAAATACCTAGCAGGATCCTAAAGAACAAATCCAATCGTTCTCGCTCATAACCTAGGGTAAGCAGTAGCTTTCCCAAGTCTAAATAGCCAATAGTGGTTTATGGATTTTTCCTCCAGGAATCTCTCTAGACCTTTTTTAAATCCAACTACACTAACTGCTTTCATTACATCCTCCAGCAACAAAATTCCACAGATTAATTATGTGCTGAGTGAAAAAAAATTCTTCCTCTGATTTTTTTAAAATATTCTATCTATTAGCTTCATGGAGTGTCCCCTATTCCTAATACTACTGAAAAGAGTAAAGCAGAGTTGCTTACCTGTAACAGGTGTTCTCACAGGCCAGCAGGATGTTAGTCCTCACATATGGGTGACGTGACTGGATGGAGCCCTATCACGGAAAACATTTCTGTCAAAGTTTCTAGAAAGCTTTGACTGACACTGGCAATGTTGGTGGCAATGACTTAGCCTGTCGTTTGTAGGTGCACTGAGCATGCCCAGCATGCCATTATCCCTGTGTCCACAGGAGTCCCATTCAGTCTCGTTTGTAGCAAAAAGTGCGAGCGAAAAATAAAATAAAATACGCATGCGGACCCAACTCCGCAGGGTGGCGGATGGGTTTCGTGAGGACCCACTACTTGGCTATGTTCTACCCTTCACATCTATCAACCTGCTAGGCATCTAAGGTCACTATCAAGAAATCTACTGGAAATCCTCTCAACAAAATCAGTTAGACTACATACAAGAAAGCGTGCTTTTTCAGTGGCAGGGCCACTCCTCTCACCAAATATCCAATAGAAAGCAATTCAAGAAAACTTAAAATATGTCTTTTTCAGCTAGCCTATAATAGTTCAGAAACTTGACAAACGTATCAGTAGGTTTTCTGGAGGTCATTTGTAGCACTATAAGACACACTCTCTCCTTTTCTTGTTATGTAATATGTAATATTTTACTTTTATTTTTTTGATTTATATTCATGAAATTTTTGTAATTTTTTATTCTTTTATTTATATTGATTTCATATTTATGTTTTACACTTGTAAACCGTTTGACCAAGTGATTGTAAAGGCGGTATATAAACACTTTTAAATAAATAAATAAATAAATACTGCCACATACTCTGTGCTGGAGAATGACCACGCCGAGGGAAACGTCGCCACTGCCACATCCTCTGTGCTGGAGAATGACCAGGCCGAGCTCAGAGGGATACAGCCAGCACCGACGTGATCCATGTTCGGTGTTGGCACTTATTCCGCACTGTCATCAATGTCCACTGACACGGTTGCAAAGCAGGCCTGGCTACACAAGTCCTGTGCTCCCCTGTACCCAAGGTGCCAAGGCATTTCCCACTGACAACGGTGCCAGGTACTGAGCTACTACAAATGAATGTGGAAGTGCCAGTAACGCCTAGCCTGTCTCCTCTGTAGCTGTGCTCCTATACCAGCTTCCGGAGTCGAGCTGGACGTTTACGTCCCTCAGGCTGTCCTCGATGCCTCCTGAAATCTACCAACAACGGAGCCATCGATATTCGCACCACGGTGGCACCGCCTCGTTGCGATACCTTCAATGACAGGCTAAGTCATTGCCACCGACTCGTCCTTCTGCGCATTCACCACGAAGGACGGTAAGTACTCTAATCCTGCTTCAGCAACAATCCCATCGAGACCTAGTCACTAAAAAGGACCAGATGGTTGCGGAAGGTTCTAGGTCATGTTATCTTCCAAGAACCATATTTGTGTCACATATTGCCATTATCAGCTATGTTTGACACTACACCAAGGGAATCTCTCTGCCAACAACTTGGGATTGCGTCAAGAAGTCCTCCCGTTGCCAGCAACAGGACTCCGAACTCGATAATACTCTGGCTTCTGGAGCCTAATTACGGCCCAAAGTCCCAGACACACTAGCTGATCTGCTAGACAAAAGTTCCAGCAGACACTGCCTCAATTGCAAACCCACCTCGAGACCTGACGATAGCTCTCTACGTTTATTCTTGCACAGCAGAGAGAGAGATGCGGGAAGGATTTTTACTGCTCACGCCTCGCGTGAGACCAACTGATATCCAGATCACACTAGCTCCACTAGTCGGGCAGGCTCCTGGCCTTTCAACCTTGCCAGACATCAAAGCGGCCATCCCACTAAAAACCAGGGCTCAGGGTACCATTTCCCAGATGCAACAAGGCGGGGGATTTTAATCCCGCTAGTCCTTTTTTTCAACAATTTTCTTCAGAAAGGACAGTTCACAATTGTGTCTCTCGGCACCATTCTTCCCTTACTACAATAAGTGGGAAGCCTAAAAATTCTATTGCTTGCAGATATTTTGATGCTTTCGAATGCATGAATTTCATTGCCTGCAGTGTTAAACCTATCTGAAGTGTTTGGGTCTCTCGGGGTTAAAACTTAATCTAGATCAATCAGAGGTGTTTGACATTATGGGAAATCCACAGGATAGGTGGCCTGGTTTTCCTCATAAATTGAAGACTCATTCGCTCAAATATCTGGGTATTCAGATACACAGTGATCCATCTCCATGGTATCCTATAAATATTAAGCTTATTCTGGAAGTTTCCAAACTAAACTAGCTGGCTGGTTAAATTTTCCATTATCCTTGCAGGGGTGTATAGTACTGATAAAAATACCATTTGCCCAAGCTTTTATTAATGTTCCCTGTTTTTCTTCAATCCCGACATATTAACTCTTAATATGGCTTGCCCTGGCTTTATTTGGAAGGGGCAAAACCTAGGTTTTCTCTGGCCAAGTTGATGTTTCCGAAAAGAGGGGAAATTAAATTTGCCGAACTTCAAATTTTATAATATGGCATGTCTACTAAAGTCTATGGGTGATTGGCTTCTTAATACTAATTTATACACAGACATACAGGTCGATGCAATACCATGCACTCAGGCTAGCACACAGGTTAACCCATGCTGGGAAGCGCCTTTTGGACGTGTGTCCATATCCCCTTATGCAATAAGGAGATTAGAATGTCCAAACCAGCATGTAAATAACCATGTTGATGAGGCTATTAGCCCCTTATGTTAAAAATAAATGTGCGCCCAACGCACACATTTTTACCCTCAAAAATTAACGCCATCCCCACAGCAGGTGTTAAGTCTTGAGGAGTCCCAAAAGTGAACAGAAAAGCAGAAAATACTGCTCTTCTGTAGTTCATCCGACAATATCGGAAGAACCAAAAAAGACGTACCGGTAACATTAAAAAATAAATAAATAAATATCTTGCTGGCGGTCAGGTTAGGAAAACTGACGCTCAATTAATGAGCGTCAGTTTTCCTAACCGTGGTTGTGCACAGGTTAGGAAACGGACACTCAAAAAATTGAGCATCCATTTTCCTAACATGCACACAGCCACTTCTCCTGGGCGCCCGATGCCATGGACGCAATAAGGATGCACAATTTATCCCTAGCACGTCCCTTTTAGCGCAGGGCCTCATTTTTCTATTGCATCAAGCACCCAGGAGACATGATTGTGTGTGTTAAAAAAAAAAAGTGCGACCAGTTTGGATGCGCATTTTTAGCAAGCTGGTATTGCATCGGCCTGTCAGAATATGACAAACAGATGTTGACCTCAGTTTGCGCTTTTGTTTGCATCAGAAGACGGCATGTGTATCAGTGAGTGGAGACTCCAGATGTGGAACATTGTATTGTATAGTTATAATTTGGGTTTCGCTTTCCTACATGCATCAATTTGCACTTGTCCACATTAAATGTCATCTGCGATCTGGATGTCCGTTCTCCCAGTCTTATTATATCTTCCTCAATGCAGCAAGCATAAAGGTTTGAGCAGGAGAAATTGCTATGGTCTTCCCAGGTCTCTGGTTTTCTTCCACTAGTAGGAAATGCAAATTTTGTTCCTGGGAATAAGCATAATAGGTACCAGGAATTACATTACATGTGCAAGGTTTTCAGACTATTTCTCACTTTCTTAATTCTGAAGAAAACCAGTTGTAGTCATTTTTGGATTGTAAGCTAAAGATGCCCCTGATTAATTCAGATCGCTTTCTATATTTGCAAATTCAGCATTATGTACAATCATTCTTGCACTTGGTGTCTATACCTCTAACCACCAAAGATTTTCACATTCTGATACAAACCTATAAGAGAAAACATTTTTCTCTATCTATGCTCTATCACTATCTTCACATTGTAACTAAATATCAGTGACTGGGTGTGTTGGCAGAAAAATGGAAGAGTTATCTTAACTGTGGAGTTCATAAAGATATCAGCGAGAGTTTAAAACTGGTTCCAAAATGTTCTGAAAACGTCATTAGAAAGCTATAATTCTGTATCATTCAGAGAATAATTATAACTCCGGTTCAAGCCTGTTGGGCAGGGTTTGCAGACTCTACAATTTGTAGGAAATGTTCTGAGGAACATGCCTTCTTTCACTGTATGTGGGATTGTCTGAAAATTTTGTTTTGGCACTCTATTATTGGGGTGTTAATGAGTATGATGAAATATCCAATGCCTTTGACTAGCTCAGTTTTTCTTTTGGGTCTGAATCTTAATCACATGTTCTTAATATACTCAAGTTTTTTTGCTTAATGCTGCGCTTGTGTCTAAACGTATTTTGCTGTACTAGTTAGAAAATAAGCCATCAGATCTATCGTTGTAACATGTTAAAATGTATGAGATACTACAAATGGAATTTCACACTAATATTTTGCTTTCTGAGAAAAAGCGCCAATTATTCTTGGATATATGGAAATTACGGTATCTGCTGAGGACCAAGCTCTCTGTTTTTAAAACGTAAATTTCTGTTATAAGGACTAATGTAATGGAATCTGCCGGAGTGATTCTTCATGAAAGTGAAGACATGAGGAGTTGAGATGAAAGTGCAGGTTTGACTTATTGTTGGCTCATCTGGGATGGACGCTGATGAGTTTGGACTCTGAAGATATTATGGTTCCTATTTTGTCACAATACTGGTGCTCCGCTACGTGGAGGTGGGAGGCATAGGGTATAGGTTGGGGTAACAGGTGACGGGGAAAAAATGATGTAATGTCTCTATCATTGTTCAATTATGATGGTTTTGATACATCTTGAATACTATGTGACTAGCCCTATATAAGGAGAAACCCAATCGGAATGCTGAAAATTCACATCTAAGCAAAATTACAAAAGATCCATTGTATAAAGCTTATATAAAGCTAGGAGGTGCCCAACTCCGGTCCTCAAAAGCCACATATAGACCTCATTTTCATTATATCCACAATGAATACGCATAAGATAGATTTGCACATAATGGAAGCAGCAGATATGCTGCGCCAGCATATCCTCCACTTTGGCCAGAGAAGCTACTAAGTTCTCTAAAGTCATTGACTTTGTCGCCCTGCAAGCTCAAGCTTCTCCTGTATTTAGCAGCTGAACTGGAGACAGGATCTTAACTTTGAAGGAGAATATAAGAACATAGGATTTGCCATACTGGGTCAGACTAAAGGTTAGTAAAGCCCAGTATCCTGTTTCCAACAGTTGCCAATCCAGGTCACAAGTGCCTTGCAGGATCCCAAAAGGTCAATAGATTCAATGCTGCTTAACTCAGGGATAAGCAGTGGCTTTCCCTAAGTCAATCTTAATAATTGTTTATGGACTTTTTTTTCCAGGAACTTGTCCAAATCTGTTTTTAAACACAGCTACATTAACAGCTTTCATCACAAAAGCTGGCAACGAATTCTAAAATTTAATTAAACATTGAGTAAAAATATATTTCTCCTATTCAGCTTAAATGTATCATCTAGTAACTTCACTGAATGTCCCCAGCCTAGACTTGGCTTTTTGAAAGAGTAAACGACCGATTCACATTTCCTGTTTCATTCCACTCATCATTTTATAGATCTCTATCATATCTCCCCTTAATCGTCTCTTCTCCAAGCTGAAGAGCCCTAACATCTTTAGCCTTTTCTCAGAGGGGACTCATTTCATCCCCTTTATCATTTTGGTTACCCTTCTCTGTACCATTCCCTTCCTAATAATTCCTAACTTTCAGGCCGATACAGTACAGTGCACTCCGACGGAACGCACCGTTAACCTGCCCTTGGACGCGCATTTTCCCTTACCCCTTATTCAGTAAGAGGCGGAAAACGCGCGTCCAACCCGCGGTACCTAATAGCGCCCTCAACATGCAAATGCACGTTGATGGCCCTATTAGGTATGCCCGCACGATAAAGAAAGTAAAATGTGCAGCCAAGCCGCACATTTTACTTTCAGAAATTAGCGCCTACCCAAAGTTAGGCGCTAGTTTCTGCCGGCACCGGGAAAGTGCACAGAAAAGCAGTAAAAACTGCTTTTCTGTGCACCCTCCGACTTAATATCATGGCGATATTAAGTCTGAGGTCCCGAAGAGTAAAAAAAGTTAAAAAAAAAAATTTTTTAATGGGCCGGCGGCTGTCGGGCCATAAACCGGACGTTCAATTTTGCCGGCGTCCGGTTTCCGAGTCCGTGGCTGTCAGCGGGCTTGAGAACCGACGCCAGCAAAATTGAGCGTCGGCTGTCAAACCCGCTGACAGCTGCCGCTCCGGGGCAAAATGAGGCGCTAGGGACGTGCTAGTGTCCCTAGCGCCTCCTTTTGCCCGTTTCTATTGCACCACCTAATTTAAATACAGAATTGCGCGCACAGGCGAGCGGGCGTTCGTCCGCTCTCCCATGGACTTTACTGAATCGGCCTGATTGCTTGCTTTTTTTTGACTGCCGCAGCTTTTTTTTTGACTGCCGCAGCACACTGAGCTGACGATTTCAATGTATTATCTACACTATAATGCCTAGATCTCTTTCCTGGGTGGTAACTCCTAATATGGAACCTAACATCATGTAACTACAGTATGGGATATTTTTCCCTATATGCATCACCTTGCACTTGTCCACATTAAATTTCATCTGCCATGTGGATGCCCAATCTTCCAGACTCACAAGGTCCTCCTGCAATTCATCACAATCCGCTTGTGATTTAACCACTCTGAATAATTCCTATTAATTCCTAGCATTCTATTTACTTTCTTGACTGTGCCATACACTAAGCAGAGAATTTCATCATAGTATCTACAATGACACCTAGGATCCTTTTCTGAGTGGAGACTCCAGATGTGGAACCTTGCATTGTATAGTTATAATTTGGGTTTCGCTTCCCTACATGCATCAATTTGCACTTGTCCACATTAAATGTCAACTGCGATCTGGATGTCCGTTCTCCCAGCCTCACAACGTCCTCTTGCAATTTCTCATAATCTTGTGATTTAACAACTTTAAATAATTTTGTATTATCAGCAAATTTGATCATCTCACTTGTCGTTCCCAATTCTAGGTCATTTATGAATATATTAAAAAGCTCGCCTGACTGGGCGCCCAGTCAGGCGCTCAAGGCAGCGGGAAGGTCCATGAACGGACGCCGTGACCTCCCGCTGCCTTAAGCAGCAACAACTAGGACTCCCTGTGGCCCTCCAAAGAACTAGAGGGTGAGTAGCATAAATACTTAAATGTAGATAGTAAATAATAGGGTTTCCTGTATGGACCTGGCCAGGCACTTAGGACAGGGTTTAAGTATTTTCACATGAACGGACGCCGCGACCTCCCGCTGCCTTGAACGCCTGGCTGGGCGCCCAAGCCGCTTGGGCGCCCAGCCAGGCGCTCAAGGCAGCAGGAAGGTCCATGAACGGACGCCGTGACCTCCCGCTGCCTTAAGCCTTGAGCACAACTAGTTGTCACAATACTGGTGCTCCGCTACGTGGAGGTGGGAGGCATAGGGTATAGGTTGGGGTAACAGGTGACGGGGAAAAAATGATGTAATGTCTCTATCATTGTTCAATTATGATGGTTTTGATACATCTTGAATACTATGTGACTAGCCCTATATAAGGAGAAACCCAATCGGAATGCTGAAAATTCACATCTAAGCAACGTGGAGGTGACAACTAGGACTCCATGTGGCCCTCCAAAGAACTAGAAGATGAGTAGCATAAATACTTTAAATATAGATAGTAAATAATAGGATAGTAAATAATAGGATTTCCTGTATGGGCCTTCCCGCTGCCTTGAGCGCCCGGCTGGACGGCCAAGCCGGACGTCCGAGGTCGCGGCTTGGTCGTCCAGCCCGGTGCTTAAGGCAGCGGGGTCTGTAGAAAAGAACTTACCTGGTGGAATGATATTTCAAATGACAGGTACCAGCGCACCCAGGATACTGTATAGGCGCCGTATACCGCTCTATACAGTAAAATGGATTGCACATGCCTACCGCTTCACAGACGCGCTTTGGACGCAGCTTGCATTTGCGTCTCATTTGAATACTGAATCGAGCGATATGTGAACCAAATTGTGCGCGCGGCAAACAAGCGGGCGCCCGGCACTGCCGCACTTTTTCTTACGCATCCTTACTGTATCGGCCTGTAAGTGTGGTTAGAATTAGAAAAACAGGCAACCATGGAGTATAGTTTAATATCGCTTCTTTATATGCCCCCTTCTTCAAACTCTCTCAGATCCACTATGAGAGATCATAACATGGTAGCACATACTTTAAGGATATGGAGATCTGTTCAGCGACACATGAAGTTACCTGCGGGCTCTAAACCATATATGATCCCCATATGGGAAAATCCAGAGGTATCACAGTGTACATTCTCTCCTGATATGGAAGGATGGGTGGTGTCCGGTTTAAAATACTTGGGTCAATTGGTGGATGAGGGAAGGTTAAAGTCATTCACTGATCTAGTAGAGGAATTTCAAATATCACCTTCTACCAGATATTTACACATGCAGTTGAGCAAAGATATTACCAAGAAGATGGATGTTAATGTAATCCAGAAGGAATGCAATGGGGTAGAAGGTGTGCTGTGTTGTAAATTAAGAGTGCAACACTTAATCTCTGTCTTATATGTCTCTATTTGGACTGGGTCAGAAGTGCAGGAGACCTCTAATGGTTTGATATGAACCTGAAATGAGGACCTGGGTATAGATTGGGATGGGAAAGATTGGAAAATTATTTGGAAAAGATCTTGCAGATTACCATATGTTGTAAGGGGCAAGAATTGTTATATGAATTGTTACATGAATTGTTATATAAATTGTTTACAAGTATCGTACCACTGTTTGTCTGGCCCAATTTAGTGAAGTTGGGAAGGAATGTTGGAGAGGTTGTGGGTATGATGGAACATAAATGCATATGTGGTGGAATTGCTGCTATGTTCACAGTCCTTTTGGGCAGAGGTAATGTCCTGTATTGAAAAAATCTGTAATCAGCGATTGTTTTTAACTCCTGTCCTTGGTTTGATGGGATGGTCTGAATAGGTCTACGGTAGTATGTGGGGCAACCATAAGCTGGTAGGTCACCTACTGCATGCAGCTCCCCTTACAATAGCCCAACTATGGAAGAGGTCTCCTACAGTGGAATGATGGAAGATTAAAGTGGCAGAAATAGCTGTTCTTGAAAAATTAACATATGTTAAAAGACCAATTAGATCACTATGATACAGTCTGGAAATTTTACTGGGCTTGGCGTTCTAAGGATGCTTCAGATGGGTAAATGAGGGTTACCCTGGATCAAAGTATTCTTCACATCCATGAAAATATTTAGGTACATTTTCACTGTCACTAGCTAAATCTTGTATTTTGTATTGTTGATGAAACTAAATACTTTTGTTTTTTGTTATGTGCATCTCTGCGGTTATAAATAAATTTTAAAAAAAAATTGAATTTTTTTTTTTTTTTTTACCTTTGCTGTCTGATCTTAATTTTCTAATTGGTTGGTCACAGGCTTTTTTTCCTCACCTTCCCTTTCTTGGTCTTTTGCCAATTCCTTTTACAGGGCCTCTGTTTTCTTCCCTCTTCACCTGTCTTCTTCCCTTCCTTCCTCAAACACACTCAGGCTCTCATTCTCACATGCTGTCACTCTCAAACATACACACAGCTCTCACTCTCACGTGCTGTCACACACACACACACAGATACTCAAGCTCTCGCTCACATGCTGTCTCTCACTCACACTCAGAGGCTCTCGCATGCCCTCTCCGCTTCGTGGGTCGCCTTGGCAAGGAGTCTGCAGCGACCCTGCTACTGGACCTCCTCTTTTCGGTTATCCATGAAGTGGAATCCGCGGCGGCCCTGCTACCGGGCCTCCTCTTCTCAGGCTGCTGCAAGGTGGGATCCACAGCAGCCCTGCCACAAAAGCTGCTCCTCTACTGCACACGGCCAATGCTCCTTCGCCTTTCTGCCCGCACGGCTCCAGCAACATTTTTCTTCCGGGGCCAGGCAGGAAGGAGGAGGAGCATCTGGAGGTTTGGAGATGACTTTTTCTTCGGCCGTGGTGGGATGAGCTCCACCACGGCCTCGCTGATCTTCCTGCTGTACACAGCCACACACGCACAAAGCTTAGAGAGAACAGTAGCCGGCACACAGCATAGAAATAGCACGCTTCCCTACTCAGCCACCGGTGGGATTTGGCCCACCGGTGGCCTCACGGCCTGTCCTGTTTTTTGGCCGCCAGTGGGATGAGATCCACCAGCAGCTGCGTGAGCCTCCCACCAGTGCCCTCTATGGTGCTGCACCTGGGGGCATTTGCCCCTCTCCCCCCCCCCAAATAATCTACAACAATCTCTGGGTAACTGGAAATCTAAAAGCTTCCAGGTATGGAAAGCAGGGGATTTTAAGCTTTAATCATTGGGTGTTATTTGATGGGTCTGCTGTTTTGAAATATTTTATGGGTATTTGGGAAATTTTAAACCATTTTAAGAACATAAGAAATTGCCATACTGAGTCAGACCAAGGGTCCATCAAGCCAAACATCCTGTTTCCAACAGAGGCCAATCCAGGCCATAAGAACCTGGCAAGTACCCAAAAACTAAGTATAACTCACGCTGATGCTAGTAATAGCAGTGGCTATTTTCTAAGTCAACTTAATTAATAGCAGGTAATGGACTTCTCCTCCAAGAACTTATCCAAACCTTTTTTAAACCCAGCTACACTAACCACATCCCCGGCAACCAATTCCAGAGTTTAATTGTGCGTTGAGTAAAAAAGAATTTTCTTCAATTAGTCTTAAATGTGCTACTTGCTAACTTCATGGAGTGCCCCCTAGTGCTTCTATTATCCGAAAGAGTAAATAACAGATTCACGTTTACCCATTCTAGACCTCTCATGATTTTAAAGACCTCTATCATATCCCCCCTCAGCCGTCTCTTCTCCAAGCTGAACAGCCCTAACTTCTTTAGTCTTTCCTCATAGGGGAATTGTTCTATCTCCTTTATCATTTTGGTCGCCCTTCTCTGTACCTTCTCCATCGCAACTACATCTTTCTTCAGATGCGGCAACCAGAATTGTACACAGTATTCAAGGTGTGGTCTCACCATGGAGCGATACAGAGGCATTATGACATCCTCCGTTTTATTCACCATTCCCTTCCTAATAATTCCTAATATTGTTTGCTTTTTTGACTGCTGCAGTACACTGAGCGGACGATTTCAATGTATTATCCACAATGATGCTTAGATCTCTTTCCTGGGTGGTAACTCCTAATATGGAACCTAACATCATGTAAATACAGCAAGGGTTATTTTCCCTATATGCATCACTTTGCACTTATCCACATTAAATTTCATCTGCCATTTGGATGCAGAATTTTCCAGTCTCACAAAGTCCTCCTGCAATTTATCACAATCTGCTTGTGATTTAACTACTCTGAACAATTTTGTATCTGCAAATTTGATTACCTCACTCGTATTCCTTTCCAGATCATTTTATATGAATTTTTAATTATTGTATATTCTATTCATCAGCTGTTTTGAAATATTGCAACTCCATTCTATTAGGTCTCCCGTCTTCTCACACTAAACCCCTTCAGATGGTTCAGAACACAGCGGCCAGAATATTGACAAACACAAGAAGAAGAGACCACATATCTCCTATCCTCAAGGACCTGCACTGGTTGCCAGTTCACTATAGAATCTTATATACGTCCATTACCACCATCTACAAAGCTATCCATCAACTCTCTCCGCTTAACCTTCAAATCCCATTCAAAAAACATACCTCCGCCAGACCGATCAGAGAGTCCTACAGAGAATCACTACAGGTACCACATTCCAAAACCTTTCAGCACATAACTTTCAGAGACAGGGCATTCTCCATGGCAGGACCTACACTATGGAACTCCATCCCACCAGTTCTGAGACAGGAACCCTGCCTTCCAACATTTAGGAAAAGACTCAAAACCTGGTTATTTATGAAAGCCTTTCCAGACGCCAACTGAACTGTAATTCATCTTTAAACGACTGATTACCCTTACAGGGTAATCAACAACTTTGCCAATTCCATAACTTTACAAACTCCTTTTAATTGGCAAGTTTGTTCTCTCTGTTAAATTACTATCGCTTCTTCACCATCCCAAGTTGTATTATGTCCCTGTTTTATTGTAACTGCTACTTTTTCTTTTAGCACCTGTTAATGTTCTTATTATATCCCCTTTGTCACACCTTGTTAATTGTAAACCGGCATGATGCGATTCCCATCGCGAATGCTGGTATAGAAAAACTCAAAATAAATAAAATAAATATTTGTATGGTTTTACTATTATGATTGATGGCTGTATGTCTTGATTTTGTTGTGTTATGAGGCATTATGTTTCTGTAGTTCCATTGCATACAGAGTCTGAATTGTTGTGGTTTGCAAGTTGATATTTAAACTTTATGGTCTCTCTATTCTGTCTTTGGTGAAGGTCTGTGTTCTGCATTTGTGGCAAAGGTGAGATATTCTGCTAGTGTGTAGTGTGTGGCAAAGGTGAGATATTCTGCTAGTGTGCTAGTGTGTAGTTCAGCTCCATGGGACAGACAGCAGTCTGTCCCATGGAGCTGAACTAATGAGATATGAAATGGGGAGCAGCTGAGTAGCAGGCCCCCCCCCCCCTTCATTGCCAAGAGAGGCTAGAAGGATTGAAAATGTATTCAAATTTATAGAAATGAACATGCGCTTTCCCTCCCCCAGCTCTTGAGTGTCCAAGTCCTGGTCTGTGGAAAAGTTGGCATCCCTACTGCACAGTGACTAAGGTCCACCATGAGGCTGGCAGAAAGTTGAAAAGAAGAGAAAATTATGTTTTAATTTTGCTGTGAACCACCATGATTGTATGCAAAGTAACGGTATATAAATTAAAACAAAACTACCCTAAGGAAAAGAAAAAGAAAAACAGCTGCTGTCTAGAAAAAAAATCGCAACAAAAATTGTGAGGAGAGCGCAAACTTGAATACAACTATTCTCTCATTCAACTATCCTCTTTGACAGTAACTGATCATTTCGATACCTGAACCACGAAATGAATGTACATACTCTGTTATCTAATCAACGGCTCTCTGCTCTCTGTTACTGATTTTACCTATCCCTCTTTTCCAATGACCAAGTTCTTCATTCCCTGTTTTATTGTAACTTTTTTACGCCTGTGTTAATTGGTTCTCCCCTAGTTCATTGTAAACCGGTACGATAAGACTTGTCTTGAGCATCGGTATATTAAAAGAAATTAAATAAATAAATACCGCAAACGCACGGCTCGCAGGGAAAAAAAAAAAAAAAAAAGACTGAGGGACTCTTGTCTAGGGGGGGCAGGGTGATAACTACAGCTGCACATGCTCAGTAGGCCATGTTGAAAGCTCTAGAATCCTTGAGTTCAAAGTTATGGGCCGGCTCCATTAAATGATGTCACCCATGTGTGAGGATTGCCATGCTGTTTGTCCTCGGAGAAATCTAATTCCAGTAATTATTTAAACAGAGAGAAGAAACTGGTTTCTGCTGTGAAATTCAGACAAGAAAAACAAAGCAGCAAAAACAGGATCGGCTTTTTCACAAACCAGCAATGGAACAATTTATTTCCAAAGTCAATGAGGAAAGAGTTTACTACTCAGAATACAGCAGACCAGGCATTCTTTCTATTTTTGTTCAGCATCCCACTAAAACCAAAATCATAATGTGTTAGGATTTAAATCTATGATCAATCCATAGGATACCCAGGCTGCTTTTTTTCAGTTTACATTCATAAGAAACACAGATTTTTATTTTTCTACTTTTATTTGCATCGTTCCTTCCTGCTCCCAACAGCATCTCCTTTCGCTGTAACCCCAACGCCAGTTGCAGCTCAGTCAGATCCATCACCTTTGACCCTATGGTGATCAATATAGACAGCATTCAGCTGCAGCTTGTCCTCGACGGAAGGACTTCAACCAAGATGTAAGGATCCATTGCTGAGTTCTTCTCCGGCCTGCAGGTGGTGCTGAGTCACTTGAACTGTCTAGTCCTCCCAGCTCTTTGGCTCCTCTCTCTCCTCCATTGGCCATCTTATATCTTGTATTGGCCTGTACTCATACTGAGGCAGTATCGGCAGTCAGTTGCCAGAGCTTGGTCTTACCTTCTGGTCCTCGTACTAGAGCTCTGCTTCTGTTTCCAGAAGACAGCACTTTCATCAGCTTCTACATTCAGCTTCTTCAACTGGCACTCCTGTTCTCCTTCCTGACCTCCTGGATTTCAGCTTAGTTCCTGCTCCTTACCCTGTATCAGGCCTCTTGTTCCTTTTCAGTGTCAGGAGCTTCCCCCATTCTTATGTCTTGCTGGCCACCAGCACCGGAGGGCTCAACACGAAGGAAGGTGGCTGGCCTAGGCAGAAGTTCACCTATCAATACTGGCCTGAATTTGACTCCCCTGGGACCAGGCTGGGAGAACCCACAGACTACAACCATCACACAAGACATCAGTTACACAGACAGTTGAAGATACTTTCAACATTTTCTATTAAGGCATCTTCCATCTTACGTCTGTCTCTCTATATATCATGTGCTTTGTTTGTGCATTGGTCAGTCTGTCAATTATGCTCCAAAAAGCATGTCTGCTCTGGCTTTTTGGAGCATTTAAATGACTGATTTCTTTTTCCTTAAGGGGTACTTTTGGTATCCTACCGAAAACTGTTGCTTCATTTTTAACTGAAGATTAAATTTAAATTTTGGGGGCCTGATTTACTATGCTCATGGTAGTTATTGCCACTCTGCCGGTTACCCCATATTTTGTGTTATGGGTTGAAACTGCCACTCTACACAAATTATCCCCATGCCTTCCATTAAGGGTAGTACTTGCTGCTTTGTGCAGGTTACCACCATGCACCCCCCCCTTTTTTTTTTTTTTTTTTACTTCCAGCACCTAGCCTCTAGGGATCTGCAGTTTATCCCATGCCCTTTTCAATTAATTTACTGATTTCATGCTAATCACCTCTTCTGGGAGGGCATTCTAGGCATCCACCATGCTTTCTGTGAAGACATATTTCCTGATGTTGGTTCTGAGTCATCACCCCTGGAGCTACATTTCATGACCCCCTAAGTTCTGTAGTTTCCTTTCCAGTGGAAAGGAACAACATTAATACCTTACAGTTATCTAAAGGTCTGTATCATACCTCCCCTGTACCTCCTGTCCACCAGGGTATACATATTTAGATCCTTCAAACTATCCTCAAATTTCTGATGCAAATTCCACACCATTTTGGTCACCTTTCTCTGGACCGTTTCCATCCTGTCTCTATCCTTATTGAGATGCAGTCTCCAGAACTGAACACAGTACTCCAGGTGAGGACTCACCAAGGACTTGTACAAGGGCATCCTTTTTCTATAAAGCCCAGCATTCTTCTGGCTTTAGCTATCCCTTTGTCTCATTGCTTTGCTGCTTTCAAATTGCCAGACACTATTGCACCAAGATCCTTCTCCTGGTTGGTGATATTAGTCTTTCGCACCCCTCCCCCCCCCCCAATTGCATACAGCTCTTTTGGATTACCGCACTCCAGATACATTACTCTACACTTCTTGGCACTGAATCCTAGCTGCCAAACCTTTGACCACTCTGTTATAGATCTTAGTATCATCCACAAAAAGACAAAAACTTTACCTTTGTGGCAATGTCGCTCACAAAGATATTGAACAGGACCAGTCTCAAAACCAGTCCTTGAGGCACTCCACTTAACACCATTCTCTCTTCAGAGTAGGTCCCATTTACCATTACATACCTTTTCACCTTGGCGCCCAATCCCAAGCTTCTCATTTTATTCATGAGCCTCCTATGCAGGACCGTATCAAAAGCTTTGCTGAAATCCAAGTAAATCACATCGAGCGCTCTTCCTTGCTCCAGTTCTCTAGTCACCCACTCAAAAAAAAAAATCTGATGTCTGACAGGACCTTTCCCTAGTAAATCCTTCCTGCCTCAGGTCCAGCAACCAACCGGATTGCTGATAGTTCACTATCCTTTTCTTCAGCCGCAACTCAATTAATTATATATATATTATATTATATCTTCTTGTATAATACAACACATCATAATTAAATCTGTTCTGCATAATGACTAGCCTTTGAAGCATTAGAGTATTAGCATTTAAAAGAAACACACACCAAAGCAGCCTTGAAACAAACTAATAAGCCAGTGCAGAAAAAATTAACACCTTAGTTGATATACCTGAACTATGAACATTTTCCAGAATTTGTCAATCTAGGACCATTCATAAATGCAAAATTCAAAACAAACCTGTTTTTTCTCCTTTCCTCACTGCTTTTGAAAGGGCAAAACCCTTTGGGTCAACTCTTTGGCAGTGACCCGCTGGTGGTAGGTGCACACTTACGCATGCCGAGCCCTAGGGGAGCCCTGATGGCTTTCCCCGTTCCCTCCGAGGCCGCTCCGAAATTGGAGCAGCCTCGGAGGGAACTTTCCTTCCACGCCCCCCACCTTCCCCTCCCTTCCCCTATCTAACCCGCCCCCCAGCCCTACCTAAATCCCCCCCACCTTTATTTTATTTATTTCTGCACACCTGCCTTTGGGTAGGCATAGGTTGCGCGCACCGGCCAAGTGCCGGTGCGCGATCCCCGGGCCCAGCAGCAGTAGAGAGGCCTCTGGCCACACCCCCGGACCACCCACCCCACCCCCGCCCGCCCATTTTTTCAAGCCCCCGGGACTTACACGCGTCACTGGACCTATTCAAAATAGGCTCGGCATGCGCAGGAGCGGGTTTTCGGGGTTACACGTGTAATATGCACGCGTAACCCTTTTAAAATCCACCCCACAGTGTAACAGCACCATACTTTTACACACTGCAGTAAGTATGCAAGCTGAGAAAAGGCATGTTCCCAATGGCAGGATTGGTAATGATTTAATATAAGTGCCTTCCCCCCCACCCCCCCATCATTTTTTTTCAGATCTCACACCAGCTAAATAAAATTATTCTATATTTTCACAAATCACAACTTAATTTTAATAAACATCTGAAAAAAATTCTAAGAAAAATATTGATGTAATTACAATATTTCAAAATCCATTTTGACCAAAAGATCTAAGCCATAAACAAAAGGGAAGAGAAGAATTGCAGCTTTTCTTTCAGTAGTTAGCAACATGACTTGGGAGGCACACAACTATTAGAAAATCCCCCTCCTGTAAAATAAAAACCAAAGGGGACTTTTTTTTTAATATTTCTTTATTGAGGCAACCAAAGGGACATCTTATATTTCTTTTTTTTTTTGTTTTGTGTTCTACCAGTGGCAATAAAATGAAGTTACAGAATAAATCAAACAACCTTCTGAGATATCTTACCACAACATTTCAAATAGCTAGCTTCCACAGACATGAAAATATATACATAAAACATAATTGCTTATCTACAATAATTATTCTTGAACAGCAATAATATAATGAGCCACACTGAAGAGTCAGAGGACTCCTCTCTAGAGGATTCGACAAATTGCCAAATGGAAAAGTGGAATGGTCATGTCTCTCACTGTACTGCTATTATTTATTTATTTATTTATTTATTGTCTTTTTTATACCGATAACCGTTCACACATCGTATCGGTTTACAGTTAAACAGGAACCATTGGGCAGAACCCTTACATATAACATTGCAAACAGGTTAACTTTTGGGCAGGGCCCTTACATAAAATTGAGAACAGCAAAATCACTATATACATATCACTAAAACTATATACAAAAGATAAGTACATAAATAGCCGAGTCAAAGTACAAAATCGATAGGCATACAACGTAATCCGAGAAATAAATCATAAGTCGCGTATCAGATTCTAGGAGAATCACTTATTTAATCAGTAAGGATTTATGTAATGGGAGGTGATGTGTGGTAAGCTTGCTGGAAGAGCCATTATCACAAAATAACTGTACAGGTAAGAAATTACCTTTTCTCCAATGGAAAGGAGCTACTACTGTGAGACACAGAACTTTCTAGGTTAAGGGTTATCTTCAAATGCAGAACAGAGAGATATGATGAATGCCACCAATGGGAAGAACACACAAAACATGTTTCTGTTAGACAGTAAACCTTTTTTTTTCTAAAAACAGAACATTGATTACCCAGAAAAGAAAACAACCTGGCAAAAACAGGAATGGGCCCAAGTAAGGGTAGGAGCTGTACTCCATACACAGACCCTTCTGGAAAGTCAGTCCAAACCTTGGACAGTGACAAGAAGCCATACCAAAGCACTAGCTATTACAGCACTATTTTTCAAGCTGGTTCTGGAGTACATCCTAGCAAGTCAGTTTTCAGTATATCCACAATGAATATGCATGAGATACATTTGCATTCACTGCATGCAAATTATCTTATGCATATTTATTTTGGATATCCTGAAAACTAGACTGGCAAGTGGGTACCCCAGGACCAGCTAAAGAAAACATGGATTAAAGAATGAATTAATGGATCTCCACATTGCAACCTTGCAAATCTCTTCTAAGTAGGCGAACTTTACATTTGCAAATGGTTTTACCATTGTCTGGATAGCATAGGCCTTGCCATGTCCTTCTAAAGTCAAACCTGCCAGGCCATAACAATGAGGAATATATCTGATACATAATTAGTGATAGTATTCTTAGTCAATGAGAAGTCCAGCCTGTTGGGTGGAACTTTTAGTCTTAGATACAAGTCAATAGCTCTCTCGCAGTCCAATGAAAACAAATAAATTCACTTTAAGTGAAAAAGAGATCCCAAAAGTGAAAAAAATCCCCTAGACTTGGCAAGCAAAATATGGTTCCATAGAGCCAAAATTGCAATAATGTGTTAAACTGATATGAAAGTGATGTAAAACTTCTAAAGTGCCTAAAAATCTAACCAGTTACAATTTAGGAAAAAAAATAAAGAACCCAACTGAAAGTGAGTGAGAACAAAGCCAAAAAGGTGAAAAAGAAAACCAAGCTGAAGGCCTAAACTGGCAGTGGCTGTATTCTAGCACAGTGGTTCTCAACCGGTGTGTCGTGACACACCGGTGTGTCGCCAAGCACCGGCAGGTGTGTCACGGCTCCTCCACTGCCCCGCTTGTGCTTCCCTTCTCCCCAGGCGCGGGGCTGAAGAATGGAGAGACGCTGCGCGCCACCGCTGGAGGCCAGGCTGGCGGGGCTGAAGAAAGAAGAGACGCTGCGCGCCGCTGCTGGTGGCTGAAGAGCGGAGAGACGTGTGCCCCGACGCCAGCGGGGCCGAAAAATGAAGAGACCTGCGCGCCACCGGCAGCGGCTGAAGAGCGGAGAGACCTGCGCGCCGACGCCAGCGGGGCCGAAGAATGAAGAGACGCTGCGCGCCGACGCCAGCAGGGCCGAAGAATGAAGAGGAGCTGTGCGCCAACGCCAGCGGGGCCGAAGAATGAAGAGACCTGCGCGCCACCGGCAGCGGCTGAAGAGCGGAGAGACGTGTGCCCCAACGCCAGCGGGGCCGAAAAATGAAGAGACCTGCGCGTCGACACCAGTGGGGCCGAAGAATGAAGAGACCTGCGCGCCGGCGGCGGCAGCTGAAGAATGAAGAGACACTGCGCGCCGACGCCAGCAGGGCCGAAGAATGAAGAGACGCTGCGCGCAGACGCCAGCAGGGCCGAAGAATGAAGAGACGCTGCGTGCCGACGCCAGCAGGGCCGAAGAATGAAGAGACGCTGCGCGCCGACGCCAGTGGGGCCGAAGAATGAAGAGACCTGCGCACTGACGCCAGCGGGGCCGAAGAATGCAGAGACGCTGTGCGCCGCTGCCGACAGCTGAACAGCTGAGAGACCCTGCGCACCACAGGAGGCGGCTGGAGAGACTTTGTGCACGCGGGAGGTCAAGCCAGAGGCAGCTGAGAAGTGGAGGCCAGGCTTATTGGGCCAAACAATGAGAAGAGGCTCCATGTGAGCTTGTGTGCCTGTGGTAGAATGGGTGCTTGGGTGCATGAGTGAGAGCTTGTGTGCCTGTGGTAGAATGGGTGCCTGGGTGCATGAGTGAGAGCTTGTGTGCCTGTGTTAGAATGGGTGCATGAGTGAGAGCTTGTGTGTCTGTGGTAGAATGGGTGCTTGGGTGCATGAGTGAGAGCTTGTGTGTCTGTGGTAGAATGGGTGCCTGGGTGCATGAGTGAGAGCTTGTGTGTGTGTGTGGTGGAATGGGTGCGTGAGTGAGAGCTTGTGTGTGCCTGTGGTAGAATGGGTGCCTGGGTGCATGAGTGAGAGCTTGTGTGTGTGTGTGGTGGAATGGGTGCCTGAGTGCGTGAGTGAGAGCTGGTGTGTGTGTGGTAGAATGGGTGCCTGAGTGCGTGAGTGAGAGCTGGTGTGTGTGTGTGGTAGAATGGGTGTCTGGGTGCGTGAGTGGGAGCTTTGTGTGTGTGTGGTAGAATGGGTGCCTGGGTGCATGAGTGGGAGCTTTGTGTGTGTGTGTGGTAAAATGGGTGCCTGGGTGCGTGAGTGGCAACTTTGTGTGTGTGTGCGTGTGTTAGAATGGGTGCCTGGGTGCGTGAGTGGCAGGTGTGTGTGTGTGTGTGTGTGTGTGTGTGTGTGTGTGTGTGTTGGAATGCATGCCTGGTTGCATGAGTGAGAGCTTGTGTGCCTGTGATAGAATGAGTGCCTGGGTGGTGAGTGGCAGCTTTGTGTGTGTGTGGTACAATGGGTGCATGAGTGGCAGTGTGTGTGGTTGTAAGTGAGAGAGCATGTGTGTGATTGAGAGAGACTGGTCAGGGAGGTGACTGGTGTGTGTGTGAGAGACAGAGACTGGTCAGGGAGGTGACTGGTGTGTGTGTGTGAGAGACAGAGACTGGTCAGGGAGGTGACTGGTGTGTGTGTGAGAGACAGAGACTGGTCAGGGAGGTGACTGGTGTGTGTGTGAGAGACAGAGACTGGTCAGGGAGGTGACTGGTGTGTGTGTGAGAGACAGAGACTGGTCAGGGAGATGACTGGTGTGTGTGAGGAAGAGATACTAGTTAGGGAAGTTACTGGTCTGTGTGAGACAGAGACTGGTTGTGACTGGTTGTGGGTCCTAAGGAAGAGGACTGTGAGGACATAGCTTTAGCAGCCACTGCTGCTTCTGGTGAGTGCTATTGGTCTGCAAGGGAAAGGAGTAGGAGAGTTGCTGGAAAGGGTAAGTAAAGGCAGCTTTTTAAGTTTATTTTTCTTGATTGACTGCCATTTTAATTATTGTGTATTATGTGATGTGTCTGCTGTTTTGAAATATTTTGATATTTAGACAATTTTTATTAATTTTTATAAGTTTTTAATTGTTGGATGTTATTCTGTTCATCAGCTGTTTTGTAACATTTATTAGTATAGTTTTACAATTATTTCTAAGTGGGTATCTATAAAAGCTTGGCTTGCTCTGTTTTCCCAATAGGAGGTGTATTAGTGTTTTGGGCCTGGTTAAGTATTTGTAGTGGTAAATTACTGTCTTTTCATAAGGAGGGGTATTGTGCCTGCCAGTATAAAGAGTTTGTTTTGCTTTTACTGAGATGTCATCAGATCCAGAAAATCTTTTTTTGTATGGTGAGCTGTATGGGTAATGCTCTAGTTCTGCTCTGCACCCATTTTTGGGGGTCGACGTGGTTCCTGAGGATGCAGAATGTATATTTACATTTTGTCCCGTGATGGTCACATGTTCAGTGTGTCACGCACTTGAGAACCATCTGTCAGGTGTGTCCCGGCCGAAAAAAGGTTGAGAACCACTGTTCTAGCAGGATGTGGTTCCTGATGGATCAAACAACAACTGCAAATCAGGTGGGTGTGCGCTCAGACATGGTGAAGGTCCTAGGCTTCATGAATAATAAATTAACTTTACTAAAATGGGCAAGTACCTCAAGAAGTCGTTAGCTGGTTGAGAAAATCTACAGAAAGTCAAAGAGCAGTGAGCAAAACTAAAAGGAGATAATGGGGTAGATTTTCAAAGGGTTACGCGCGTAACCCCCGAAAACCTATCCCTGCGCGCGCCGAGCATATTTTGCATAGGCTCGGTGGCATGCGCAAGCCCCGAGATGTGCTTATGTCCCGGGGCTTTCCCAAGTCCTCTGGCACAGCAGCCAGCCGGCGCACACAAGTTACGCCTGCCAGAGGCAGGCGTAACTCCATCAGATAAGGTGGTGGTGGGGGGGAGGGGGATTTAGGTAGGGCAAGGTGGGGGGATCCAAAAAGTTCCCTCCAAGGCCGCTCCGATTTTGGAGCGGCCTTGGAGGGAACGGGGAAAGCCATCGGGGCTCCCCTTGGGCTCGACACGCGCAAGGTGCACAAGTGCGCACCCCCTTGCGCGCACTGACCCCGGATTTTATAACATGCGCCGGCACAAATGTACCCCCGCGTGCGTAAAATTTAAAATCGGCTCCATTATGAGGGCAACTAACTTTTTTTGGTAGGACAATAAATAAAGGAAAGAGAAAGAGGCCGCTACGGTTTTCTAAAGTAGTAGCTGAAAAGGTAAAGAAAAAAAAGGTTAAAGTTTAGGAAGTACAAGAGATTGCAGAAAGACGACGTCGAGCAACAATATCTAGAAAAGTTAAAAGAAACTAGGAAAGTAATCGGGAATACAAAAATTGGAAGCAAAAATATAGCAAATTCAGTAAAACAGGGGGACAAGACTTTTTTTTTTTTTTAAATATGTTAGTGGTAGGCTGAAGTGCAAAAGTGGCATTGTGAGACGTGTAGAGGCTGATGAGGAGAAAGTGAAACTGCTTAACAAATATTTTTGTTCACTATGGAAGTGCCAGGAGCAGGATCACATAAAATGAACACCAATAGGACTGGAAGTGAAGTTAACCTCAATCGATTTTCAGAAAAATGTGTTTGTGAGGAGCTAACTAAACTTAAAAGTAGACTGAGGGATGGGGCCAGATAGGATACATCAGAGGGTTTTAAAGAAACTTAAGAGATGTTCTGGCAGCTCTGCTGGCTAATTTTCTCAATGCTTCTTTAGAGACAGGAGTAGTTTAAGGACTAGAGATAGGCAGATGTAGATCCTATTCACAAAAGTGGAAGTAAGGAGGAGTGGTAACTATCAACCAGTTAGTCCGGTAGTGCAATTTCTGGAATCTAATGAATGACAAGATCTAAGTCAGCATGGCTTTAGCAGAGGGAAATCTTGTCAGACAAATCTAATCAATTTTGACTGGGGACCAGAGAGTTGAATCAAGGGAGAGCGCTAGATGAATTGCACCTGGATTTCAGTAAAGCCTTTAACACAGCTCTGCACAGGCAATTTATAAATAAATTGAGCATCTTGGTATGGGCCCTAAAGTGAATGACTGGATTACAATCTGAGAGGGAGACATCAAAGGAAAGTGATAAATGGGAGTTCACTCTTAGGAGAGTGACGTTACTAGCCGTGTGCCACAGGGATCAGTCCTTGGACTAATTCTTTTCGTTTTCATGTCTTTTTTTTTTTTGCCCAGGATACCACAATCTGTAACAGGGTAGAGAATCAGGAATGATTCAATAGTTTATCTGCATCCAAAAGGCGAGATATGATAGATACTTAAATACCAGTATCAATGCACAGGAGGCAGCCCTCTTTCAACAGAAAGGAGGTGGCTCTGAAACGAGGGGTGATAAAATGAGGTGAAAAGGGGTAGACTCAAATTTCTTTTCAGAGAGTTTAGTGGATGCATGATGAAGACAAGGACTGTATCTGAATTCAAGAAAACATAGGATAAATACTATGCATTTCTGAGGGAACGGAAGGGATTTTAAAGTTGAATAGTTGGTATGGGTTGGCAGATTAGATAGGCCATAATGGTCTTTTTCTGCCATAATACTGCTATTTTTCTATTAGCACACAAGCATGAGAAACCCTCCCAGCTGGGACACAGCTCCTTACCAAATATTGGTAATGCAAGCAGTTTCAAAATTGTGCAGTATTAGCACAGCCAGTTCATGAATTTTGAAACACAGGAGGAAAGTGTGTGCTAGGAGGGAGTGGTTGTCAACCCGTGAGCTATAAAGTCCTCTGATGCCACATGCAATGCAAGTCATATACTCCATTAATGTGGCTCAATGTAGCTGCCTGCCAATAGAGAAATAGAAATATATTAGTGGAGCTGCCCATCAAAAACTGATGTGGCAAAATCATATATCTCCTACTGTCCCTGCTACTCATCCCGACATAAAACCCCCTGCCAATCAAGTAATGTCTCCTTTCCCCTCCCCCAACTAAAAAACGTTAAGGCTTATTCAGCACTAGCTTGCAATTGGGCATCACTCCTATCCCGTCAGCCTTCGCCTTGTTCCAAGAGGGAGAGGAAGACGATGACCTGGGGGACTGAAACTATTCAAACATGGGTGGAAAGCAGGTTTTATTTTTCAACAGCTGCTATAGCCATGCCCTAAGTGCAAATAGCACATGCTATTCACCTTGCATACAGCTACAGAATGGCTGTCAGGACAGACACAAACACCACACAACAGCCTGTTATACACAGTGAGATGTGATATAAACAAATGTGTAATCAAATAAAAAACAACATTTAACAAGTTGCCTCTTTCTGAGGATTTCTTAAGGACTCCATGTCTGCTCTTTTAAAAAGACAAAAAAAAAAAAAAAACTTGGTAAGGACAGAGATGCTTTAAAAGTTTTAATAATAATAAATATATCTAAGCTCACTTGGTATCCCTCACTTAATGGATGAAATGATAGCAATCAGTAAAGTAATTAACCCTCAGTATTAGGAGTAACAGATGACCAATTTATTTTTCTGCATGGAAATCATTTTGATTTGATTGAGAGACAAACGTACAATTGTAAAATACTCACCAATTCTTTCCTAAGCTGAATAAAAAATTGTTTGCACTTAAAAGAAATTTTTACAATCTTCAACCTAGAATTAAAAAACAAAACAAAATCAGTAAACTCAGCCTATTTCTTTATACTGTATGACAGCATAAAGCTGTTGCGTCTAGGTCATGCACATTGAAACATGCAGCTATTTACAGAAAGGCTCTTAAGCCAAAGGTTTGTGCAAACTGTGCTTCATTATTAGGGATGTGCATTCGTTTTCGCCGTATTGACGATCCGCAACATATATTACACTATTCGTAGTATTCGTGGGGAAGCGAAACGTATCGCGATTCCCCATGAATACACGAATCTTCCCCCGAATTATACGGCCACCTAAATAAAAATTTAAACAAACCCCCCCCACCCTCCTGAACCCCCCCAAGACTTACCAAAACTCCCTGGTGGTCCAGTGGGGGGTCCGGGAGCCATCCCCTGCACTCACACCCGGTTTCAAAATGGCACCGATAGCCTTTGACCTACAATGTCACAGGGGCTACCGATGCCATTGGTCAGCCCCGGTCACATGATCATCGGCGCCATCTTGTGCTCCTACCATGTGACAGGGGCTGACCAACGGCACCGGTAGCCCCTGTGACATTGTAGGTCAAAGGCTATCGGGTGCCATTTTGAGTACTGGCATCGGTCGCTCCGGGACCCCCGTTGGACCCCCAGGGACTTTTTGCCAGCTTGGGGGGGCCTCTTGACCCCCACAAGACTTGCCAAAAGTCCAGCGGGGGTCCGGGAGAGACCTCCTGCACGCTGGCCGTCCATGCCAGTACTCAAAATGGCGCCGATCGCCTTTGCCCTCACTATGTCACAGGTACTGACGGTCGGCCCCTGTCACATGGTAGGAGGGCTGGGGCTGAAGTAAGTTGCGCATGCCTGCCAACTACCGGCGCGCGATCCCTGGCACAGCGGCAAATGGCCACTGTGCCTGGAGCCTCTGACCCTTTCCACGCCCCACTGTGCCTGGAGCCTCTGACCCCGCCAATGGACTGCCCTGCCCACACCCCGCCCCTGGACCAACCCGCCTATGCCCCACCCCTTTAGTAAAGCCCCAGGACTTACACGCGTCCCAGGGCTTTACACGCGTCGCCGGGCCTTTTGAAAATAGGCCCGATGCGCAAAACCCTTTCAAAATCCGGCCCTATCAGAGTAAATGTTTATGATTGCAGCATTGTAGAAGCTAAATAGACATTCTTTGCTGATGCAGCGGTTACTACCCTTAACCTAATCCTTTGATGCAATTCCAGTACTGTCTCTACTTCAACTGGTACTGATCCGATATGGTAATCTACTATGAAGGTCGGTATATAAATTGTTAAATAAATAAATAAATAATAAACTGCAATGCGTAACAAGGAATTGAATGCAAATACCAACCAACAAAGGTCCTGAATTTAGCATTCTGGTAAACTGATAAGCATAGGGGTAACCTTTGTTTCTATGTTTCTGTGCAATGAATTTACTAGGTAATACATTTAAGACAAATAAGAGAAAATATATTTTTTTTACTCAACACGTAAGTAAACTCTGGAATTTTTGCTGGAGGATGTGGTAAAAGCTGTTAGTGTAGCTGGATTTAAAAAAGGTTTCGACAAGTTCCTTGAAGAAAAAGTCCATAAACCATTATTATAGTGCACTTGGGGAAATCCACTGCTTATCTCTGAGATAAGTAGCAAGGAATCTATCTACCCCTTGGGATCCTGCCAGGTACTTGTGACCTGGATTGGCTACTGCTGGAAACAGGATACTGGCCTTGGTTTGACCTAGTATGGTAAATCTTAAGCTAAGAAATGCAACAATTCCTGAAAAAATTAAGAAGCTGGAAAAGTAGTCACGAAAGCAAAGGTACAATTAGAAGAAAAACTAGTTAATATGGTAAAAGAGGCTGACAATTTTTTTTTAAAGATACATTAGTGACAGGAGGAAGTGCAAAAATGAGTTGTAAGATTCAAAGGTAAAAGGGCGGAGGGTGGATACACAATGGCTTGCAAAAATATTCAAACCCCCCCACTAAAAAAAGTCAGCAGATTTGGGTGGATTACAAATTACACTTACACAGATTGTTCCAGACAGTATGTAAATTTTCAATCATAATTCATTTTTTGCATAAGTATTCAATCTCTATTCTGTGGAAGCTCCAAGTTTACAGAGATGAAAGATATTGCCTTAACAACTGGCCTCTATCTGTGATTCATTAAAAATGGTCAGATTTCTGGATAAAAGACCCCCATTTCTAGTACCACTGTGAATCTGAAGGAAAGCTGTGAAAATGAAGATCAATGAGCATTAAGGAAATTAAAGACAAAATTACAGACATGCACAAGTTAGGAAAAGGCTCTAAATTAACACCCACGTGTTGGATCAATTGTGAGGAAATGGAAGCTGCATCACACCACCCAGACACTGCCTACACAAGGCCACCTCTCAAACCTCAGCGTCAGAGCAAGGAGGAGACTTGTGAGGGAAGCCTCAGAGAGGCCAACAAATCACTTTGAAGGAGCTACAAGAGTTCAGCGGCTGAGACTGGAGTGGAAGTGCACCAGTCAAACTTATCAAGAGCTCTGCCTGACGGTGGCTAGAAAGAAGCCATAACTGAAGAAAAGCCATATCAAAGCACGTCTGCAGTTTGCCAGAAAGCATCAGAGTGACCCAGCTAAAATGTGGGATGTTTTGTGGTCAAATGAGAAAAGTGAAGCTTTTTGGCCAGAATTCAAAGCATTATATGTTGCACAAACCTAACACTGCCCATTCCTCAGCAAACATCATCTCAACAGTGAAGTATGGGAGTGGCATCATGTTGTGGGAATGTTTTCCTCAGTAAAGACTTGTTAAAACTGAAGGATGGATGGTGAAAAATACAGGGAAATACTGCAAGACAACCTGCTTCAGTCTGCTAAAAAAAAAACTAAAACATGGGAGAAAGTTCACCTTTCAGTAGGACACTGATCCCACATACAAGGACAAAGCAACACAGGAGAGGTTGAACAACAAAAAGGTGAATGTTCTACAATGGCCAAGTGAAAGTCCAGATCTCAGTCCAATCGAGAATCTGTGGTTCTGTTTGAAAATTGCAGTCCTTAAGTATCATCCAATCAACCTGAAGAAGCTAGAGTAAATATGCCAAGAAGAATGGGCAAAAATCACTTGTAAACAGTTTGCAGAGCCCAACAGATTTAAAGCTGTTATTGCAGCAAAACGTGGTTCTATCAAGTAGTAGCCTGAACGGGTTGATCATTTATGCAAGAAGCATTTTTCAGTTTTTGTTATTTAAAAAAAAAAAAAATAGAGACATAATGAATTGTTACTTTGAAAATTTACTTTAAGAGCATAAGTGTGTCATTTATATTCCACACAAATCTGCTGACTTTTTAAGGAGTCAAATACTTTTGCAAGCCACTGTATGTAGAAGCTAATGAGAAGAAAGTGCAATTGTTGAATATTTCTGCTCAATGTTCATTGAATAATGGCTCAGAAGAGGACCACAGAAAACGGCCACAAATAGGAATGAAAGTAAGGTAGGCATCAATATTCAGAAAACTGTGCTTGTGAGGAGCTAACAAAACTAAAAGTACATAAAGTAGTGGGGCTGGATGGGATACATCAATGATATTAAGAGAACTTAGGAAAGTTCTGGCAGCTTCATTGTCCAACGTTTTCAATCTTTCTTTAGACTTCAGCGTGGCTCCAAAGGTCTGGAGACAGGCAGATGTGGTTCCTCTGCAGAAAAGTGGAAATAAGGAGTCTGAGAACTACAAGCCAATTAGGCTGAGCTTGGAGCTAAATAAATTAATAGAATCAGTTTAAAAAAAAAAAAAAAAAAAAGAGAAAGAGAGGATAGTGCAGTATCTAGGATCCAATGGATTACAGGATCTGAGGCAGCATGGTTTTACCAAAAGTATATTTTGTCAAGCAAATTTAATCAATTTCTTTTACTGGATGATCAGGGGAGAGTGCTAGATGTAGTGTATTTGAATTTCAGCAAGAGTATTGACATTGTTACACATAGGTAACTTATTTAAAAAAAAAAAAAATTGAGCCTGGATATAGGTTCCAAATTGACTAATTGGGTTAGAAACTGGTTGGATTGGAGGCAACAAAGGGCAAGAATAAAGCAGTGTTGCTTACCTGTAACAGGTATTCTCCTAGGACAGTAGGATTAGTCCTCGCACATGGGTGACATCAGATGGAGCCCGGCACAGAAAACTTTTGTCAATGTTTCTAGAAATTTTGACTGACACACTCAGCATGCCCAGCATGCCACTATCCATGCGTCCACGCGGGGTCCCTCTTCAGTCACGTAACCTGTGGATGTGCCAGGGGTTTAGGCACCGGACGCTTGTCAACTGAGCATCTGCTTCCTGCACCTGACTGCAGGTACTTTTTTTTTTCTTGTTTGTTTGTTTTTTTAACTTTTTTTTATTTTTAAGAGTTGTTCGTCCTACTTAATATCCCAATGATATTAAGTAGGATGCAGTTTTAGGAGCGCTCAGCAATTAACGCTTGCTCCGGGCAGTGAATAGCAAATAGCTTCATTCACATGCATTTGCATGTGATGAGCGCTATTAGTTTCACTCTGCATTAGACGCGTGTTGTAGAGGCGCTAATCCCCTTATTGCATAAGGAGATTACTTATGCTTATACAACCCACGTTCAACTGCGGGTTATACAGTGCGCTCGGTTGAACGCACTGTATTGCACCAGCCCCTTAGATAATAAGCCCTATAGGGACAGGGAAATACTCACAGTACCTGAATGCAATCTACTTTGAAGTGTCACAAAAGGCGAAACAAATAAACATATAAATATATCTATTACTGAGACCCTTGCATTATTTCAGAATTGCTCAGTTATCCAAAATAAATGTCTTCAGGTTCAGGAAAAACTTTACTTTCTCGGAAACTTTTCTATTTGATCCTATTTCCTCCTTTCTCAATGTAAAGTGACTGCTTCTGCAGTATCAACAGATATGAAAGGCAGTGCTACAAGAACCTTAATATACAATCATTAAACAAAAAACATGCTACAATTCCACCAAATGAGGACACCTTCCCCAGAGAAAAGTAATCATAAAATCTGCCAAATATATACTTTTAGAAGTAATCAAACCAAAGCACATTTGGTTCTGTTCATTTCTTTAACACACAAAGCCACAAAGAGGTTTGGTTTTGAAGAGTCATTTATATATATGCTGTTATCCTAGGAGCTTAACATGGTAAGAGAGAAGCAACAGCAATAATGTGTTATACACTAAAAAGAAAAAAAATTAAAGATAGAATAAGAGAAGTATAAAGAGAAAGAATGAACAAGGAAAGTACAGGGCTTAAGCCATAACTGATCAAACTACTTATTAAAGGTTATAGAGGGATTCGCTGTTGCATAACAGTGGTTTAATGCATATTAAATAAAGCATTCTGGGATTCTCAGTTTTGCAGAAATTCTGGCATTGTATAGCATAATATAATGCTTGGGTAGACAAACATTTATTTACAATTTGTAGTCACCCAGGTCTTAATAAATTTCTTTAAAGTTTGCTCTGGGTCTCTAAGATCAGGACAGTTCAGTTTTTGGGTTCTAAATGATGAATAGCAATGCAAGTAGACATACTGCTACAGCTAGGAAAAAAGTATGATTTTTAAAACCCTCAAAAACTATAAAGGAAGACTATAACAGATTATCTCTCATCACATTCACTGAAGGGATTTATTAAAGGTTTCCCTGGCCAGAAGAGCATCTTGAATGTCAAGGTTCAATCCAGCAGTGAAGTGAGACAACATGCCATAAGATGTCTTGGTAGGGAAACAAAGAAGCATTTTCAGAGATCTTCTACTACACTAGCAATTCAGAGCATTAGGGGGAAAACACGTCAGAGATCTCAACAAAAGGACATTTTTTTTTCAGAGTTTGGAAAAATTTTAAGGTGGTAAGCATTACAACTCAGTTTAGTCATTTTTTTCTATTATTTACCGACTTGAAAGTTGTACCATGTAGCTAGCCTGATGGATCAATGGCAGTGCTATTAAACAGCCATGAAGGAGATATGGGTTCAGTTCCTCAATTGCCCAGTTTCTGCTACTCAGGCAGGCTGAGAGATGCTGTAAAGGTAGTATCCTTGCTGGGGGAAGTTGACAACAATGCTGCCACTGCAGAGATCGCACAAATGTCATGAGGGACTCCTGTTGCTGAGCTAGGTCCCAACCTGTTGATGTACCTTCCACCTATTCCTGGTGGTTAGTCCACTGTGATGACATCTCCTCCCTGTTGACATCATCTGCAGGACCCATTTAAGCAATCCATACTGTAGGGGTGGGTTGCTTCCAAAGGGGCACACCTAAAGGGATCTTCCTATTGGGAGCGACGAGAAGATTGAGAGATTAGGGTTTGATGCTCTTTAGGGCTGATGGTTAGGCTTGTAAATAATATGTAGTCAAAGATAGATTGCTTATTATTGTTACTATTATATGAATAATTTGAGCATGCAGATTAGCAGTTCTGGGATTGGTTTAGCAAATGTTGCTTACCTGATGTAACAGGTGTTCTCACAGGACAGCAGGATGTTAGTCCTCACAAATGGGTGACATCGAGGATGGAGCCCACCACGGAAAACTTCTGTCAAAGTTTAAACAGAACTTTGACTGGCCCCTACTGGGCATGCCCAGCAAGGCACTGACCCTGCAGCCAGCAGGGGTCTCCCTTCAGTCTGATTTTCAAAGCTACAGGCAGTGCCTAAAAAAGTAAAAAGTAAAACGAACCCAACACCGCGGGGTGGCGGGCGGGTTTCGTGAGGACTAACATCCTGCTGTCCTGTGAGAACACCTGTTACATCAGGTAAGCAACATTTGCTTTCTCACAGGACAAGCAGGATGGTTGTCCTCACAAATGGGTGAGTACCGAGCTGAGGATGTCCTGACGTGCACCAAATGCACCCAACGGCGTGCAACAGGCACAACAACTGGGGTGGAATTTGGGAAAGGGCATCCGCACCCTACCGGGCAGGTGGAAGGGTGTTGGTACATCATGTTGGAAAAAGGTTACGCAAGACAGATTGGCCGAAGATGGAGTCCTGTCTTCCAGCTTTGTCCAAACAATAGTGGGCTGCAAAGGTATGGAGAGAACTCCAGGTTGCAGCTTTACAGATGTCAGGAAGCGGCACCGATCGAAGGTGTGCCACCGAAGTCGCCATGGCCCTCACAGAGTGTGCTTTCACACGGTCTTGAAAAGGAATGCCAGCTTGCTGATAGCAAAAAGAAATGCAGTCCGCCAACCAGGAGGAAAGAGCCTGCTTACCCACAGGATGTCCTAACTTGTTAGGATGGAAAGAGACAAATAATTGAGTGCTCTTCCTGTGAGCAACTGTACGGTCTAGATAAAAAGCTAGAGCTCGTTTGCAGTCTAGGGTATGCAGAGTCTGTTCCCCGGAGTTGGAGTGGGGCCTGGGAAAAAAGATAGGTAGTATGATGGATTGATTAATATGAAACTCAGAAACTACCTTAGGTAAAAATTTAGGGTGAGTGCGGAGTACCGCCCGGTCCTGCAGGAGCTTAGTGTAAGGCGGATAGGTAACTAGGGCCTGCAATTCACTAACCCTGCGAGCTGAAGTGATAGCCAAAAGGAATAACACTTTCCATGTGAGATACTTTATTATTTATTTATTTTATTTATTTTATTTATTGTTTTTGTTATACCGAGTTTCATGATAGGCATCACATCAACCCGGTTTACAAATAACAAGGAGTGTAAAGCATAACGTAACGTAAAAAACAATATTTTCAATAAGAACCTTGAACTTTAAATACAGTGAATCAGAAAAAGGGAGAGGGAAAGTTACAAAAAACAAGGAAAATAAACTTGGGATGGAAGGGGAGAAATTGAACAGCACAATATTTACATTTCAGCCTATTGATACATTAGAATAGCAAGTGAAAAAATAAGACTATGAAACGGTACATAGGTAATCAAATGAATAAATATAACAGTTGTGAATGGTAATAGTATGATAAATATTCAGCAGGAATTAGTGAGAGAGGGTTTGAGGTTGGTTGATTCGTGTTTACATTCCATTATTGCATACGAGTTAGTGCTAGTGAGAGGAGGTTTTATTCAAGGCTTGGAAATGCTTTTTTGAAAAGCCAAGTTTTTAGTCTTTTCCTAAATGTTAAAGAGCATGGCTCTTGTCTCAAATCAGGTGGGATCGAGTTCCAGAGAGCTGGACCTGCTGATGAGAAGGCTCTGAGACTCAAGGATTTATGTTGGTAGGTTTTGGCCTTTGGAATTTGGAGTGACTCTTTGTAGTGTTCCCTGATAGGCCTGGCGGAGGTGAATTTTTTAAGTGGTATTTGTAGGTCAAGTTGCGTGTGTTGGTTGATAGTTTTGTATATGATGTTAATGGTTTTGTACATGATTCTATAGTGGATCGGAAGCCAATGGAGGTTTTTGAGAATAGGTGAAATGTGGTCAATTTTCCTGGAATTTGTAAGGACTCTGGCTGCAGAGTTCTGAACCATTTGTAAAGGTTTGGTGTAAGAAGCTGGGAGGCCTAATAGTAATGAGTTGCAATAATCTAGTTTGGAAAAGATTATTGCTTGCAAGATTGTTCTGAAGTCCTGAGTGTGAAACAGCGGTTTTATTCTTTTCAGGATATGTAATTTGTAGAAGCAATCTTTGGTGGTTTGGTTAATGAATGTTTTGAGGTTGAGACGATTGTCTAGGATGGCTCCTAAGTCTCTTACGTGGGTTGTTTGAAGGAGTGTGGGTGGTTTAGGAAGTGTGTTATTGTTTTCCGGTGATATGAGCAGGAATTCTGTTTTCGAAGCATTGAGTACAAGGTTTAGACTGTTGAGGAGAAGTTTAATTTCTAATAGGCAACTGTCCCAGTATTCCATTGTTTTTGAGATTGATTCTTTTATAGGGATTACGATCTGTACGTCGTCTGCAAAAAGGAAATGTTTCAGGCTTAATTTTGTTAGTAGTTGGCAGAGTGGTAGCAGGTAGACATTGAAAAGGGTGGGTGAAAGTGATGATCCTTGCAGCACTCCTCTATTAGAAGGGTGGTATTGGGATTCTTTATTATGAATTTTGACTCTGTATCCTCTGTTTTCTAGAAATGTTTTGAACCAGTTTAGTGTGGCACCTGTTAAACCAATGTTTGCCAGCTGTTTTAGAAGAAGGGCGTGGTTGACGGTGTCAAAGGCCGCCGAGAAGTCAAGGAGGATTAGAAAATATGCTTGGCCTTTATCAATACCAGAGAGTAGGTAGTCCATGAGTGAAATTAGTAGCGTTTCAGTGCTTGCGGCTTTGCGAAAACCATATTGGTTTGGGGACAGAATACTGTGGTCCTCTAGGTAGTTGGATAGTTGGGTGTTTACCAGTTTTTCCATGATTTTAGCTATAAATGGTAGGTTGGAAATAGGGCGGAAGTTGTTGGGATCACATGCATTTAGATTTGGTTTTTTTAGCAGTGGCTTGATTGAGGCAGTTTTTAGGTCATCTGGGTAGATGCCATGTGATAAGGAGCAGTTTATAATATCTGCTAGGGTTTTTGCTATTGTGTCCGGGATAAGAAGAAGCATTTTGGTAGGGATTTGATCAAATGGGTGTGATGACGGTTTCATTCTTTTTAATACATTTTGTATCTCTGTGATTGTGATGGGTTCAAAGGCATTAAGCTGGATGTCTTTATTTTGGGGAAGATATGTGTTATCTGGAGACGTAGTGTTTGGAATCAGCTGATTAAGGAGATCCGATATTTTTTTGTTAAAATGAAGAGCCAATTCGTCTGCTTTAGTCTGGGCTTGTTCGGGTGGTATATCTGGAGTGATAGGTTTAGTGAGGCTGGAAACGAAGGCGAATAGAGCTTTTGAGTCAAAGCTGAGATGATGAACCTTTCGGGCATAGTAGTCTCTTTTGATTTTCAACGTGGTACTTTTGTAAAGATGGAGTGATCGTTTGTAATCAGAGAGTGAGGCTGGTGAAGGGGCTTTGCGCCATTTTCTTTCTTTTTGCCGAAGTAATTGTTTGAGTTTTCGTAGTTCATCATTATACCAGGGTTGACGTTTGGATGTATTAGCAGACCTTGTTTTGGTTGTCAGTGGGCAGAGAGTGTTTGCTATAGATTTTGTTATTTTGGACCAGGATTGGAGGGCAGCGTTAGGGGTAGATACTTCAATGAGTGGTAGATCCGAGGTTAGAGCTTTACTTAGATGTTCCGAGTTGCAAGGTTTCTGTATAGGAAAGAGGGTCTTGAGTTGAGTTTGGAGTCTGATCGAGGTAAGGAAAAACTGGTGGAGATTAGAGAATGATCTGACCATGGGACTTTTTTGCAATTTGGTTGTTTTGTAAGAGAAATACCAGTGTTTGTAAAGAGTAGATCGAGCGTGTAGCCTGCTTTGTGGGTGGGTTTATTGATTTGTTGTCTGAATCCCATCGCTGACAGTGCGGTGAGGAGGGCTTCACAGTTTGTAGAGAGGGGAACTTTGTCAACATGTAAATTGAAGTCACCCAGGATTATAGCAGGGGAGTCAAGATTGAGATGCAGAGTTATGGTTTCGATGATAGGAGAGGAGTCTGACTCTAGTAAGCCTGGCGGGGCGTAGACTAGCAGGATTTGGAGTTGTTCTGATTTGAACAATCCTAGTTCTAGTTTAGTTACTGTACTGATGGGGTGGTGTGAGAACCTTAAGGATTTTTTTGCAGCTAGGAAGATACCCCGTCCTCTTTTTTTTTGTCTTGGGATGGAGAAGAAATCGTAAGTCTGCGTTGGTAATTGGTTAATGAGTGTGATGTCCGTGGATTTGAGCCATGTTTCTGTTATGGCGCAAACGTCTGGGGTTGTGTCCTGCAGTATGTCGTTGAGTATAAGAGTTTTGTTGGTGAGAGATTGGGCGTTGAATAGGATTATGGTGAATAGGGTGAGGCCTAGTAACTGTGTAGTGGGGGAAATCATGATTGGGATGAGTGATTTGTAGGTGCGTGGTCGGTAGTACATTATTGTTCAGGTTGGATCGGTGCTGGATGAGTGCTACCGGAGCTTGGATGTGCTGCTAGAGACTGGATGTGTGCTTCTGTAGCCTGGATGAGTGCTGCTAGAGATTGGATGCGTGCCTCTGGAGACTGGATGCGTGCCGCAGGAGACTGGATGCGTGCCGCAGGAGACTGGATGCGTGCTGCTGGATGAGTGCCTCTGGGGACTGGATGAGTGCTGCAGGAGACTGGATGAGTGCTGCAGGAGACTGGATGAGTGCTGCAGGAGACTGGATGAGTGCTGCAGGAGACTGGATGAGTGCTGCAGGATGAGTGCCTCTGGGGACTGGATGAGTGCTGCAGGAGATTGGATGAGTGCCGCTGGAGACTGGATGAGTGCTGCAGGAGACTGGATGAGTGCTGCAGGAGACTGGATGAGTGCTGCAGGAGACTGGATGAGTGCTGCAGGAGATTGGATGAGTGCTGCTGGAGACTGGATGGGTGGATGTGTGATCGCTGGATGGATGGATAAGGGTGGGTAATGGCTCTTGCTCTGGGACGCTCCAAGGAGCGCACTAAGGGGCAAGCCCCTCAGGTTGCGCTCCTTCGGGTGTGCGACGCCTGGTGCGCGACGCCCCAGGGAGTGTCTGCAATTTAAGGGCCTGAAAACAGTGCTGGGCTAGACGGCTGGGTTGGGGGTGGGAGCAGTATTACTCACCACGTGGTCCTGCTGCTTCTCTTTATTTTGCAGGTTTCTGAGCCCTCTTGTCTCTTTTTTTCTCTTAATTTCCCGGTTCACTGTTCACTGCTGGCTCACAGAAGGGAGGGGTGAGCGGGCTCTTGCCCCGACTGAGCTGTGCCGACCGCACGAGCCCCTGCAGTGGAGGAGGACAGAGACTGAGAAAGGATCCTGGCAGAAAGAGGGACGCCCAGGGAAGCGTCTGTAATTTAAACGCCTGAAAACAGTGCTGGGCTGGGGGTGGGAGCAGTATCACTCACCACGTGGTCCTGCTGCTTCTCTTTATTTTGCAGGTTTCTGAGCCCTCTTGTCTCTTTTTTTCTCTTAATTTCCCGGTTCACTGTTCACTGCTGGCTCACAGAAGGGAGGGGTGAGCGGGCTCTTGCCCCGACTGAGCTGTGCCGACCGCACGAGCCCCTGCAGTGGAGGAGGACAGAGACTGAGAAAGGATCCTGGCAGAAAGAGGGACGCCCAGGGAAGCATCTGTAATTTAAACGCCTGAAAACAGTGCTGGGCTGGGGGTGGGAGCAGTATCACTCACCACGTGGTCCTGCTGCTTCTCTTTATTTTGCAGGTTTCTGAGCCCTCTTGTCTCTTTTTTTCTCTTAATTTCCCGGTTCACTGTTCACTGCTGGCTCACAGAAGGGAGGGGTGAGCGGGCTCTTGCCCCGACTGAGCTGTGCCGACCGCACGAGCCCCTGCAGTGGAGGAGGACAGAGACTGAGAAGGATCCTGGCAGAAAAAAAAAATTCACAGGAGTGCAGAGGTTCGAAAGGAGGTTTCATTAGACGACCAAGAACCAGGTTAAGGTCCCAAGATGGGGCCGGAGGACGTAAGGGTGGCTTCAGATGGAGCAAGCCTTTAAGAAAACGTGTTACCAGGGGTTGTACTGAAATAGGGACACCCTGTACACCTTTATGGAAGGCGGCTACCGCACTGACATGCATCCTAATGGAAGAGGTCTTTAGACCGGATTCTGATAGGTGCCATAAATAGTCCAAGAACTTAGAGATTGGACAGGAAAGGGGATCAAGGGACTGAGAAGTGCACCATGATGTGTACCTTTTCCATTTATATGAATAGGATCTTCTGGTAGAGGGCTTTCGTGAAGCTATCAGGACACGAGAAACCGAATCCGAAAGGTTAAAAGGCTGAAGGACTAACCTTTCAACATCCATGCCGTCAGGGACAAGGCTTGGAGGTTGGGATGGAGGAGGCATCCGTCGTTTTGAGTGAGCAGATGCGGATCCGTTCCCAGAGGGATGTGCCTGCGGATGGAGACATCCTGGAGTATGGGAAACCACACTTGGCGTGGCCAGTGGGGTGCTATCAGGATCATGGTTCCTCCGTCCTGGCGTAGCTTCACGAGAGTCCTTGACAGAAGAGGAAGTGGAGGGAATGCATAAAGCAGACCTGTCGTCCACTTGAGGGAGAAGGCATCCCTCGGCTGAAAGTGTTGGCTCCGAATGAGAGAGCAGTAATCGTCCACTTTGTGGTTCTGAGGGGACGCAAAGAGGTCTATGCGGGGAAAACCCCACTTGTGAAACAGAGAGGTCACTACCAGGTAAGTGGCCCTGAGGTACATAGAGTGGGAGAGGGCTTCCGCCCAGATCTGCGCAGCTTCCTGACACAGAAGGAAGGAGCCTGTGCCTCCCTGCTTGTTTATGTACCACATGGCCACTTGGTTGTCCGTCTGGATTAAGATTATCTGATGGAATAGATGATCTTTGAAAGTTTGGAGTGCAAAGCGGATTGCGCGAAGTTCCAGGAAATTTATCTGGTGTTCGGCTTCCTCTTTGGACCATAACCCTTGGGTTTGTAATTCGTCCACATGGGCTCCCCAACCGATGTGAGAAGCGTCGGTGGTTAGGATTACTTGCGGATCCGGTGGAAGAAAAGGTAAGCCCTGAAGGAGGTTGACCTGAGTTGTCCACCAGGTTAAGGATAGGCGCAGGGCTTGTGTGACTGTGACTATGGAGGACAGAGACTGAAAAGCTTGAATCCATTGGTGTCGTAGAGTCCATTGTGTTACTCTCATGGCTAGTCGGGTCATGGGAGTGACTTGAACCGAGGATGCCATGTGTCCTAGGAGAATGAGGAACTGGCGAGCCGTGGCAGTGTTTTGAGACTGGAGCTGGCGAGCCAGGGATATTAGGGTGTGGACCCTCTGAAGAGGAAGGTAAGCCTTTGCCTGCAAGGTGTCCAAGTCTGCTCCAATGAAGGATAAGGTTTGAGACGGGACTAAGCAAGATTTCTCGTAATTGACAAGAAACCCTAAGGAAAGGAGTGTTTGAATTGTCAATTTTAGGGAGGATTGAGCTATGTGTTGGGAGGAGGCCCTGATTAGCCAATCGTCCAGGTAGGGGTAGACGTGGACACCTTCCTTCCTTAGGAATGCTGCTACCACTACGAGACATTTGGTAAAGACTCGTGGGGCAGAAGCCAGACCGAAAGGTAGGACACGGTATTGATAATGGTCGTGGCCCACAAGAAACCGCAGATATTTGCGATGGGATTGTGTGATCGCAATGTGGGTATAAGCGTCCTTGAGGTCGAGAGAGCACAGCCAATCCCCCTTTTGCAACAGAGGGAGCAAGGCGCCCAGGGTTACCATCTTGAACTTTTCTTTTTGCAGATACTTGTTGAGGGCCCGAAGGTCCAGAATTGGACGTAGCCCCCCTGATTTCTTTGGTATTAGGAAGTATCTGGAATAGAATCCTTTCCCTTGTTGACAAGGAGGGACGGGTTCTATAGCATTTGATTGTAGAAGAAGGGATACTTCTTGATGTAATTGAGTGAAATGGCTGGTTAGACTCCATGCCTGAAGGGGCGGGGAGTCTGGCGGAAGTGTTATGAAGTTGAGGTGGTAACCCTGTGCGATAATTGCTAGCACCCACTGATCTGAGGTGATCTGTTTCCAACGGTGTAAGAAGTGGAACAGTCGACCCCCCACAGGGATGTGTGGAAGAGGGAGATGGCATGTGCTCAATACAGGGAAGTCAAAGGCCCGCCGTAGGCCCAGGAGGTGGGGCTACAGTAGGTCTTTGCTTTCTCGGCTGACGAGGCTGAGGCCTGTTAGAGGACCGTGCAGGACGAGCCCTAGTTGACGGAGGGTAGTAGCGACGTGGTCGAAAGAACGACTTCTTAGAGTCCTTCTTTTGCGGTTGCTTGGAGGTCACCTCAGGTGGGACAGATGAGAGTTGTTTCAACGTCTCATGGTGGTCTTTTAACTCCGCCACAATCTGTTGAATTTGCTCTCCAAACAAATTGTCGCCTAAGCAGGGCAAATCAGCAAGACGATCTTGGACTTCTGGGCGAAGGTTGGATGACTTTAACCAAGCCCAACGTCTGGCTGAGATGGCTGTGGCTGAAACCTTCGTGGAAGCATCGAATATGTAATAGGCAGTCCTAATCTCGTGCTTCCCTGCCTCAAATCCCTTGTGAAGAAGGGCTTGAAGCTGTGGTTGGTATTGGTCCGGCAACGTGTCAGCATAGTCTTGCATCTGCTTAGATGGCTCTGTTGTATTGAGTCATGTAAAGTTGATATGAAGCTATGCGTGAAATCAACATAGCTCCATGATACACTTTCCGTCCTACACTATCCAGGAACTTGTTGTCCCTGGTAGGTGGGGTAGAAGAGTGCGGCTTAAGACGCTTGGCCTTCTTCTGCGCGGACTCAACCACAACAGAGCGATGATCCAGTTGAGGTTTTTGGAAACCTGGTGCTGACTGGACAAGGTATGTGGAGTCAGCTTTCTTGTTAACTGGTGACACCGATGAAGGAGATTCCCAGTTTTTCTTGAGCAGATCCAAAAACACCTGGTGTATAGGGATGGAAGCGATGATTTTTGGAGCATCCAGAAATTGAAGTAGTTCCATCATCTGGTGTCTGTCATCAGCTTCAGATTGTAGTTGAAAAGGTACAACTTCTGACATCTCTTTCACAAAATTAATGAAAGATAGATCCTCAGGAGGAGATCTTTTTCTACTCTCTGTAGGAGATGGTGGCGAAGGCAGATCTGTGTCAGAAGAGGTATCATCATCATCACCCCAGGTATCGTAGGGATCATGTGTGGCTTGTAGCCCTGATGGACCTGGCTGAGGCTCTGAAGGCATCGATGGAAACCGAGGTGGAATCGGTGCGGTAGGTGGAACCAGAAATGGCATCGATGGCTTCGGTGCTGCCGATGGAATCGGTGCCTGGCGCGGAATCGATGGAGCCGAAGGATAAATCGGTGGAGATATACCAGAAGGTACCGATGGAACTACCCCGGAAGGGGGAATTCGAAACGGTGTTTCTCCTGCCGATGAGAAACCAGTCGGAGACGGTGGTGTTGTCGATGGCACTGGAATCACCGATGGAAGGGCCGTCATGAGTGCCTCCATGCGGCTCAGTAGCGGTGCTAGCGCTTGTATCAACGGCTTGGTGGTCGGTTCCCTCCTCGGTGGCGAAGCCGGTGCCGGCGTCGGTGCCGGGGGCGGCACTGGAACCGGTGCCGGAGACGGTGCCGATGGAGGTTGTAATTTCTTCATCGCTTTCTCGATGGCCTCCTGGACCAGCCGGTCCAGTTCTGCCCGGAGACCAGGGGTAACCATACCCGGCTCGACGGGAGAGGGAGGCTGAGGCAGGGCCGGAGGGACCACCGTAACCGGTGGGATCACGGCCCCCACACCCCGAGAGGGTGAGGGTTTCCTCGATGCCGGCGAACGAGACGTGGAGGGCGTCCGGTCTGTTCGCGGCTTCTTTGTCGGTGGCTCGGCTTGAGCAGAGGTCGATGGCTGTGGATCTTCGACAGGCCGGGACTTATGCCGTCGATGGCGGTGCTTTTCTTTCCGATCCCCTCGCCCATCCGGGGAAGGGACGGGAGTCGACGGCCGAGAAGCGATCGATGGCGGACGGTCACCGGAGGGTTGACGATGATGGTACAACTTCGACGGTGCCGGTTCCGATGACGTCGATGCTATCGATGGCGTTGGGGTTGGTGCATGGAAGAGGAGCCCCATCTTCTCCATCCTGGCTTTGCGACCCTTGGGTGTCATTAAGGCACATTTGGTGCAAGTCAGGACATCATGCCCACTACCCAAACACATTACACAAACCCTGTGGGGGTCTGTGATGGACATAGTCCGGGTACAATCCGGACAACGACGGAACCCCGTTGCCATGGCTGGAAGCCAAAATTTAGGCTGGGGATCGGTAAGTGCCCACAGGCCTCGAGGGCCAAAATCGACGGCAGTCGATGGAAGAAGGCAAAAAACTTACCGAGTTCCGTAAGATGACTAAAAAATTTGTCGAAGGGAGACCCCTGAGGGGCAAATTTTCTTAGGAAATTAATTTCCAAATTCCTGTCAGGAACGTGGTTAGAGAGCTCCTTTCACCACGTGGCAACTGCTGCGCGGAAAAAAGAAGACTGAAGGGAGACCCCTGCTGGCTGCAGGGTCAGTGCCTTGCTGGGCATGCCCAGTAGGGGCCAGTCAAAGTTCTGTTTAAACTTTGACAGAAGTTTTCCGTGGTGGGCTCCATCCTCGATGTCACCCATTTGTGAGGACAACCATCCTGCTTGTCCTGTGAGAAAAGCTATATTTTACTTTTAATGTACTTATTTTTATTATTCTACATATATTTTATAGATTTATTTTATCAATGTTTTTATACCTTGATTTAAACCACTTTGGTTTGAAAAAAGGTGGTATATAAAAGATAACAGAAAATGTTAATGCTGACATGTTATCTTTATGTTCACTACTGGAGAAAATAAAAAGTCAATAGTAAATCTTAAATTAATGGTACATAGACACCATTAAACAAATGCAAAGGAAAAAAGTTCTCCTTACCACAGAAAGGTGTTAATTCGTACCCTGTTCTTATAAATTAGTATTCCTCCGGAATTCACACCAATCAGAATTTCATTGTTACTTTGATCCTTTAAAAGGAAAAAAAAAAAAGGCTGTTGAACATTATTATGCAAGAATCAAACAAAATATTTAAAATGCTGGATTACGTGTCTCAGTACTTCATATTCACTTTATTCTATACCATCAGTGTGTTCTCATTTGACCTGTCTGATTTGCATGTTAATTAAATCTTCAAAACTTTTAGATTTCCATGTGAAATTTATGTTAAGATGCAGTGTGACTGGATGGTGAAGGAGGTTAGCGAAGCTGAATTAATTTAGGAGACATACAGTTTACATATTATCCTGACCTATCATTGCACTGAATGAATATCAAGTTATAGAAAGTACCAGTCGTCCCCCAGCCCCCCATGTTAATACTGAATAAAAATATATTAAGCTGAAAAGACCAAGAGTAAAACTTGGATGTCCGAAATCCCTGTGCATGCATAATACTGAAGACTACTACCATTGTGAAGAATCTTATCTAGCAAAGCAATTGTTCTGGCTGCTTAACCCATTATGTCCCAAATTTTTTTACGAAGCTATCCTCTAAATAGGACACTGGAACATAATGGGTTAAAGGTAAAGCAATATTAGTACAATATGTATATACAACACTGTTGAAGATCTGTGAAACAATAGGGTTAGTTGACAGAATGCCTTCTAGACAAAAAAAAACAAAAAACATGCCAAGTTGGTTCCTCTTTGCAATAGAAGAACAGCTCTGCCTTTATTTAAAAAAGTAAAAGGGCGGTAGAAGAGTACCAGCAACTCAACTCAGAGAAACAGGAATCAAGTGCACATATAGAGTAGTACGGAAACTCTATTAGCTCAATGCCGTTCAGTACTAGCTAGCTCAATATAGTCCAGTACAGCAATAGGAAATGTTTCCAATAAAAACAGACCTCTGAAAATTTAAGGACTATGATTTGAATGTTTTTTTTGCCACATCACTAGCCCAGAAGAGGCAAAGAAACAGTGTGAAATGTGCTTTAAGACAAACAGGGAAAACAGAGAATGCAGTACATAAATAAAACCATGGAGGTCTATGGGAGGGTTAACTCATTACCATAAAATGTCATAATTACTAGTTGTAAAACATACTGCAATCATATACAAATAGCACAGTGCCCATATCAAGGCTTGTTTTTGCCAGTACAGCAAATGACCTTGACAGAAACACAAACAGTATTACCATTCTACTCATCTGTTATTAGTCTTTGTCAGAGAACTCACAATGAAAAAATAAAGCCACCCATGATTTTTTCATGAAAACTATTCATTCCTACTATTCAGGAGAAAGGTACAAAAAAAGGGGGAATATATGGAGAAGGTTAGTGGGGAGAGAAATATAGTGGGAAAGAGGTGGAAGGGAAGACAAAGAAGAAAGTTATTAGAGCTAAACTTTTTGAAATTTTGCCGACACTAGCTGGTTATGCTGCATAGAGAGATATTATGCTGGTTATGCCTCTCTCTATCCAACAGAGGGCTGCACAGACAGGCATAACCTGCAGGAAAAGGGAAGTGATAATATGCCTCAACTGGAGACCATATCTCGAAAAGGATGGAGACAGGATTGAAGCAGTCCAGAGAAAGGCGATCAAACTGGTGTGGAGCCTGCACCAAAAGAGTTATGAGATTGAAGGAGGAAAGACAGGAGTTATATGATACAGACTTTTTAAATAGCTGAAAGGAATCAAACCTTTTTCGATGGAAAGGAAATTGTAGAACAAGGGGTCATAATACGAAGCTCCAATGGGGTTGAGTTAGGACCAACGTCAGGAAGTATTTCTTCACGGAAAAGCTGGTGGATGATTGGCATGCCCTCCCAGTAGAGGTAGTGAGGACAAGGACAGTAATGGAATTCAAAAGGGCACAGGAGGAGCACAGAAGATTCCTAGTGAGTAAATGATGTAGAGGAAGAAAAGGAAAACCTGTGTTGACTAGGGTAACCTGCACAGAGCAACAATAATCCTAAAATTAAAAATAAATAAATAAAAATAAAGGCTGGCTGGATGGACCCACATGGGAGTTTTTCCTGACAATTATGTTACTAACTCAAATATCTGTTCTCAAGTATTAAAAATACAGAATTTAAGTCTGGAGTTCCAAAAACATGCAGGAGATGGAGGCCATGGGAAGTAGAAAAAAGGGAGAGAGAGAGGATCAGAATTGTGATTGATCAAAGAAATTTGCTTTCCATCATTAATAGCTTGATGAGTGAATAAATCTGAGGAGCATGTATGCAGAGATGTTGATAGGTACCAGGAAGGTTTTCCAGTAACTCCTTATATTGCTTTCCTCCCTCATTTGTGTATGTATCCTGTCATCCTCTCTCCTGCTTCTCCCTCTTATAGTTGAAATATTTTAACTAACATAAGATGAAAACAGTAATTTCTTGCTCTCAAATACTTGTTACATAAGTGAAAAGTAATGAAACAGTTAAGCTGTAATGCCTAATATTAGAGGGCAATTAAAAATCAGGTAGGGACTTGAAAAGCAATAAAGCATGTATAGAGAGGCTTAATGGTGATTAATGTTCTTTGACTAATAGCTGCCTGATACAGGAGCATTAATATCTAACTGTGCTTTTTTCTTCTTTAATGAAAAGCCAATAAAAATATTAACTGGAGAGAACTGGGTTCTACATTTTGTTTAGCATTACATGACTGTGATTAGTAGGCTCATTCTTCCTGGTGTGTTAGTCCTCAAGTGTGATATCTCCCCCTACAGTTCAGGTTAAGGCAGAATAAACTGGAAAGAAAGCTCCCAGTATTCGCTTTGGGAAATTCTGAAATAGTGACTAAATGATATTAAATAAATATTCTGTTTATACTAGAGGGCACTGAAGGGAGGGAGAGAACCCAGGCACTCTGGGAATGTTAAGCATAACCCCTACATCTTGCTAGGAACTTAAATTACTTACACAGTTGTTTTGCAGTCAGAGCACAAATTGTGTAAGCCAGGGGTAGGCAAACTTTCTTTGAAATAGGGCCACATTATTAGTGCTTACTGGATCCAGGGGCCAGTGTCCCCCCTTAGAATTCCGTGAGTGTGGCGGGGGGGGGGGGGGGGGGGGGGGGAATGCAGTTACAGTGGCCCCACAGTGAGAAGACCAAAGCAGCAATCATACTGATAAAAAGAAAGAATAATTCAAAACAGATCAAATATTTAAAAACTCATATAAAAATGTTCCAAATACCCATAAATTATTTCAAAACAGACATCAAATAATACCCAATAATTAAAACTAGTAAGGATTTTTTTTTTTTTTTTTTTTTTAATTCTTCACTCTCCATACCTGGGAATTTTTGATTTCCAGATGCCCTGAGATTGTCATGGATTAGCAGGCAGAAAAGGGGGGTTATTGCGCGCGCACACACACACACACACTCTCTTCTCCCTCACCCACACACACATCCCTCTCTCCTTCACCCATATTCACATGCTCTCTCATCCATTCATATACACACACACACACATATGCTCTCTCTCACCCATACACACATGCTCACCCACCCACATGCACTCACCATCCCTGATTCCCAGACACACGCACTCTTCACTGGCTCCCTCACTCACACATGCCCCACCAAGGCAGGCTCCCATTTATTCTCACCCCCCCCCCCCCCCCCCCCCCCCACGAAGGCTCCCAATCATTCTCTCACATACCCAGGCAGGCTCTCATTCATTCACATACATATTTGCTGGCAGCCGCAGAGCCTCTCTCACTCTTCCGCTACCACTTCCGCATGGCCTCTCTCCCTGTTTTTTGGCCGCTGATGGGATGGGGTCCACTGGCGGCCGCAATGGCCTCCCTATGTTGGCTGTCAACATGTGTCAATTCTGGCAGGTCCTCAACGCTCCTCCTTTTCCTGCCCCACCAGCATGCTGCTCCTATTTTAATTGCTGATGCTTCGGTCACGCTATTGTCCCACATACACTCTACACCTCTGACAGGACATCATCACCAGCTGCAGACACCCAGGTCAACGTCATCAACAAAAGGCACATGATTACATCGTTACATTGATGACATCATTACAAGGCATGGTGGGCTAGAGATAATGGGCAAATTGAGGAGGAGGAGGGCTGGGGGAAAAAAACCTGTCATCAGGCTAGGTTTGGCTCATGGACCATAGTTTGCCCACCCCTTGTGTAAGTTTATATAAGTGTTCTGTCAGAACAGAATTATCCTTGGTGAAGTGCTGATGAGGGATATAGGTCATATGTAAGTCACTCTTCTATGCAATCCAGCTGAATAATATTCAAAGGGGACCTAATAAAGGACTAGGCAAATTCCCTAGGGGAGGACTAGCAGGGGTGTGCAGAGCAAACATTTTTTATTTCATTCCTTCCCTAGGGCACCTCTATTCAATCTATTAGTTTTAAACAAAAAAAATGTTTGTTTTGTTTATTCATTTACCATTATAGTCAATGGAGGAAGCAATGCAGCTTAATTTGGACTCCCAAATTGGGATTTTCTAATCATTTCTAATGAAACTGGTGGGTAGACAAAATCAGATGGGTGAAGGCATGCCAATGCATCAAGACTGACAACATGGCACCAAAAATGGCATGAAGGACCCAAGGACCAGCAATGGAGCAAAACTGTACCAGCAGTAGCAAGAGTTCTCCAAGGCAATGTCAGAGGAGCAAAGCAGCACCGAAGCTATCCAGCTCAACCAAGGCTTCAAAAATGGGGCAAAGGGCACCAACATTGGAATGAACCCCCCTCCCCCCCCCCCCAGTCTAGTCAAGAGGAACAAAGTGCCACCAAGTATAGCATGAATAGCTGAAGACACCATGAGGGGAGAAGAAAGCACCAGAAAAGGGTGGCATGAAGACCCCAAAGCATCATGAAAGATGGACAGTAGCTATCTAGAGTGGTAAGAACACCCAAGGCTCCAAATAAGTGGGCACCAACAAAATTGGTACAAAACCCTAGGCAACCTGGATGAGGCCCGATGTCATTTCCAGAGGAGTGGGCTGTTCAAGCTTGGAGTTGGTCTTCAATGGAAGCTAAGATGCTACTAACTAGAGCAACTAATCGCTTTTTAGCTATTAGCTGTTAATGTCCTGCGATTCATGGAAACCAGAACACAATAATTCTTCTGAATCGGTTTTTGCAAATACTATCTCCATTAGCTCAGAAGCAGAAATTATGGAGGAGCGCAGTTCTGGTGGTTCTGGGTGCTGTACTTCTGAAGTCCTTGACTTTTGTTGTGGTATAAACCATTGAAGGCTAATCATCAGATGACACCAAAGAAGTGTAAGGGAAAGAAATTTGAAGAAAATGTCCAATATAGCAAGAAACTGTTAAAGATAACTGGGTGAGTAAGGACTGTGTAAAGCTTCAGATGGACAGGGGAAGAGCAAGAGTTGGTAGGTACCATAAGAGATAGGGATTTGGAAGGAACCTTATAAATAGCTGCAGCAGTGGAAAAAGCACCCTAAGGTACCAAGACTGGTTTGAAGCAGCGGTGCTGGCGATTATTAAAAACGGAAACAGTAGGAGCAGAGCAATGCAGTGAGAAAACAAGCTGTAAAACCTCCAAGGTGTACCTCAAGGGCTGAGGTGGAGGAAAGATGTATCAAAAGCCTGACAAGTGCTGTGGCAGGTATGCAAAGGAACGGAACGGAATTTAGACTGAAGTTCTAAGACAGGCGGAGCAGGGACTGCCTGTCTCAGTAGGAAGAATGTGGTTGATACTACCAGAGGACTAACATATGCTTCTGTCAAACTATGAAGACTGAGTCATGCAAGTGTTATGCACACACAGCCGGTACAGTGAAACAGCAAATGGCTGATTAAATCAGATATGGCTCCATCTGTTACTTGTATAACTGTGGTGATTGTAAAGCTGATATATGCCAACAAGCACTGACCCCCAAAGACATATGGCCTGCTTTTAAAAAGCATATACATGCTTAAAATTGGGTTTTGCAAATGTAAATGCATTTTACCCACATAAGTGGGCTTTTGAAAAGTGCTCCAATATATGCCATTGAATTGTGCATAGGATATTCACATGTAAGTGCACTTTATGCATATTAATGGCTTTGAAAAATTGCTAATATAGTATGTTATATTTACATGTGTAACTCCTTTTAAAATTATCCTTATAGTGTATGGAACTGCCAACACTACAAAGGCATCAAAGCCCCCAAGGCATACAGTGAAAGGAAATCACAAACAGCACAAAGGTGTCAAAACTCCCAAGGATTGGAATGCAGTCCATCACAAACAGCAGAAAGATATATAAACCATCAAGACATACAGTGCGGGGAATTGTAAACCAAAGGCTTAGTCAGGCCTTGATAGCAAGATGGAAAAAATAAAAAAGAGGTAGAGTGGGAGGAGAAACTTGTATTTTTTTCCCTTTATCCACACTTTTTTTTCTTCTCTTACGTTTCACCATATGAAATAAAAAGAAAGAAAAATTCTCAGAGGCAAGTTCAGAGCACCTCTCAGTGTGTCCTCTCACGATGCCATCTTGGGACCTTCCTGCCCAAACCTTTTTTAAACCCAGCCATACTAACTTCCTTTAGCACATCCTTCAGCAATGAATTCTAGAGCTTAATTGTGCACCAAGTCCTCATCATCATACAAAAAGTTTTGTTTTGTTTTTTTAAACAAAGTCCATATTCAGTAAGGCAGCAAGCGGACAAGTTTTCCAGCTAAAGTTAGCCAGATAACTTATTCCGGATATTTAGCAGGATAAACATCCTTCTGAATATACTCACCTAAATTTATCCAGCTATATGTAGCCAGATAACGTAAAAGCCTAATCAGCTATGTTTGAATATAAACTGTTATGTTTAAGTTATCCAGCTATGTATGGCCGGTAACTTGCTACTTAACCGGATACCTCCCTCCCCCCAATTTTTCATATATGGCTCTGCTGGGCTGTGCATCCTCCCCACCCTTAACTACTTTCTAAATCTGAATATAATGTTCTGGGATCTGCAGTTCATCCTCCCATCCTCTTCCCTGGTTTTATTTAAATATTAAAATTGGCTGCCCCCCAGACACCCTCCATCCATCCAGTCTCAATGACCCAGGCTACGCCAACCCCCCCACCACCAACCACCTCCCTGAAGCAGCGCTAGAAGCATAAGCTATCCACAGTTTGCACTTCTAGCGCTGAGATGCTGGAAGTGTAAACTGTGGGCTGCATATGCTTCCGGGGCTGTTTCTGACAGAAGCAGTGCTTGAAGCACCAGGAGTGGATAAGTGCATGCCCTGCTCCTGGCAGGGGATTTTAGTGCCTGGTAGGTTTGGGGGAGGGGAGGAGCAGTTTGAGACATTGGGACTGTGAGTAGGTAGGGGATGTGGAGAACGGCACCCAATTTTAATATTTAAACAAAACAAGCGACACAAGGGGCCTGATCTATGGACTGTAAGGCTTAATTTTTTGAAAACTTTCTATGTGATTTTGCACATTTTTTCACGAGTTTGGGGGTTTGTTTTTTTATGATTTAAAGTTTATTAAACAAAATGCATAGACATTTATATATTTCAACCAAACATTGATGAAGACATACAGTTCATAAGTAAAATAAATTCAACAAGTTAAACCCTTTCCCTATCCCCTCTCTACTATGGAATAGAGCTTGTTAGTCTTGTAGGTACCAAAGAAAATAATATACATCACCTCTAAAACAGAGTAAAACAGCAATAAGTTAGTGGTAATCTATGAAGTGTTATTCTTCACACAAATAATAAGGCTGCCAAATTTTATTAAACTTTATGAATATCTTGTCTTAATGAGGTCAACTTATTCAAATAATATATTTTGTGAAGGTGCTGACATACCAGTGTAAGAGAAGTCATAACAACCTTTTTCCAAAAGGCCACAAGTAACACACTGATCACAATAATTTTCACAATCAAAACGTGGGAAGGTATAGGCACATCTGGCACCGGGAAATTCAACAGAAAACATTTAGGATCTTTGGGAACCTGGAACCCCACCACCACCACCAATTCATGAATAAAAAGACAAACATATCCCAGTACTAATGGGTAGGAAATGAGTTACTAGCAATGGATAGCCAGGAGTTGTCTATACTTAGCAGTCAAGCAAACATTAAAGTTCTAACTCTAGTATAAATTTTTATTTTCTGCAGCTTGAAAATGTAAACAGGGAGAGATTATGTCAGTTAATAGTTTGGGAAATTGCTATCCAGTTTACGACTTTTCATCTCTATCTGCCAGTTGCAGATCAAAAGAAACACCTGCTAGTCTGTCATTTCTGCAAGTTCAACAACACGACTGATTGACATTATGTTGTCTGTAAGGAACCAATTAAAGGAAATTAAAAAAAAAAAATACTCCAGAGGGACAGCAGGGAAATATAGTTAGATGCAAAACATTGATAAATCAGACAAAAAGGCGGCTTGCCATAAAGGCAAAAACTAATAAGATTTTCAGATACATCCAAAGCAGAAGCCAGTGAGAATCAGCGGACCATTAGTTGATTGAAGGGTTAAAAGGGGCACTTAGGGAAACCAAGGCCATAGTAGAAAGACTAAATTAATAGTTCACTTCAGTGTTTACGGAGGAGGATGTTGGGGAGAAACCCTTGCTGAAATTATGATTAAGAGGAACAAACAAATCACAGTGAACTGGAAGATGTAACAGGCAAACAAACTAAAATGTAGCAAATCACCTGGATCAGATGGTTAGGGACCTTCGTTTTCAGTTTTTATTTTATTTTGCTTGGGAATTTCAATATTATAACAAGAAAACATCAGTGAAAAGATGTCTTATTAAACACAGGAGAAAAATCAGTGGATGGGTTTAAAAAAAGGTTTGAATAAGTTCCTGGAAGAAAAGTCCATAAACCGTTATTAACCAGGTAGACTTAAGGAAAGCCACTGTTTATCCCTGGGCGTAAGGAGCATGGAATTTATCTACTATTTGGGATCCTGCCAGGTACCTGTGATCGGATTGGCCACTGTTGGAAAAAGGACACTGGTCTTGATGGACTCTTGGTCTGGCCCAGTATAGCAGTTCTGTTTTATATACACACACAGTATATAAAATAAATTCTCTTCATTATGTGAAAGGAACTAATAATTTGTCCAAGCATTCTCATGCTTATAAATATACAGCTACACAAAACTGCAGTATACAAGAATAATTTGCTTTTTTTTTTTTAGTATAAATATTTTAAATACAACAAATAGGATTTTAAAAGAAAAAAAAAAACAATTTCCTAAAAATTAACTCTACAATGCAGAGATTTCAAGAAGATGAAAAACAAAAACAACCAAACAAAAAGACGTTCCACCCTGAACTGATGGAATTTACTTTCTGGGACACTCACATAGGCTTGGATCTGTAAGAATAAAAGGCTTCCATCAAAATCTATACTATACTTTTATCTTCATGTGAACTGCTTTGGATTCATACTTATGAAGGAAGGCAGAATACAACTGGAAAAATTGAAATCCTCGTGTTTCTGCGCCCCCCTGAAAATTTGATGTGGATGGGATGCTAAAGACAAAAGAAACTATGAGGACAGATGCACCCACACACAGACATGGCGATCTCACAAGCCTTTCCCTTCAAAAAGTAGGCTAAAAAGTTATCATAAAAGACCTAGAAAAAATAGAATAGGCAAGGTTAGAACTCTTCCCAACTCAATCTAAATACTAAAATGATAAAAATAAATTCTACCAGCAGTAAGCTGTCAAAGCATAAATTGAGAAATTTCTAGGTTTCTAAGGATGACAAAGAACCACTGGATATTAACTGAAGCTGAGATCTGTGTGCTTCCAAAAAAAACAAACAAAAAACTGTCAGATTTTAAAAAAAAAAACCAAAACAAAACTGTTCTGCATAATATGTTTTTACAAGAGTAATTTAAATAAAATGAAGCCTCCAAGTATACATTGCTTAACAACTAAAACTTTCTTTCTACACATCTGAATTATCCAACTAAAACCTGGATACATTCTAATTTTATGATTAAGAAACTTTTTGGGGCAGATATATTTGGCAACTTATCTGACTAAATTCTAGAGAGTTTCTGGGGCGGGCGGTAGGCGTTCTGGGTAGGAACGGAGTTAGCCAATTGAATATCGGAGTTAGCCGATTAACCTGAGTTAGCTGGTTAACCTAACTAGCTAATGTTCGCCACACTGAACGCAGGTCTAAAGTTAGACTATCTGGCTAACTTTTAATATAAACCAAAATCTATATAAGCACTACTGTGAACAGCGATCCTCTTAGAATATAATCAAATCTATAACAAAGTATTGCTCTGTCCCTGTAAAAAAAAGAATTTTTATCATTTGTGTGTCAATTTTAAATAAATGTATTCAATGTGGAATTTTAATTTCAATACCTACACTCAAAATAGGTCTAATAATTTTTCAAAAAATCTTATTTATTCATCTAAAAGATTATTTTATCTAGAAAAATATTTTTTAGGAAGAGCAGAAGGTTTCATATAGAGCAGGGGTGGGCAATTCCGGTCCTCGAGGGCTGCAAACCAGTCGGGTTTTCAGGATATCCTTAATGAATATGCATATGAGAGACCTGCATACACACTGCCTCAGTTGTATACAAATCTATTTCATGCATATTCATTAGGGGTATCCTGAAAACCCGACTGGTTTGCAGCCCTCGAGGACCGGACTTGCCCACCCCTGATATAGAGTACAGGTGTCCCCGCACCAGTTTGTGTTGGTTATAATCATTAACCTCCTGCTACCTCCATATACATTTTTAAGTTTTTTTGAAAAATATTTTCTCAATAAAGTCCCAAAATTTCAATGACGTCCGTTTTGTTGTTAACGCTGCTCTGTGAGTGGAGAAAAATGAAACTTTTGAATGAAATTGTGAATTATGCTTGTATTAAAGCGGGTACCTTCAGGCCTCTTAGGTGTTGGTTTCCTTAAACGATGAAAATAAATCCCTTGGGATTTATTTTCATCGTTTAAGGAACACAAACAGTCTGCATTCAGGGAACAAATCCAGACAATGACAGTAACATGCTGCTGCTGCTTGAGTCCGCTTGTCCACAAAGTGGCCTGCAGACCCTCTCACAGATCAAAACAGCAGTCAGGGCTGGTTTAAGTTCCAGCCCAGCTTCAAACTGTAACAGAACATCAGAAGAGAATTGCCTGGACATCTGTGGCAACAAAATACAGCCTGAGTGGTGATATCCTTGGATTCAGATGCTGGAGTAGCAACTACTGGCAATCCACAAATGTTAGACTGTACTCCCTTAATCAAAAAGGGGAGAATTGAAGGTTGTGCATCCTCGATGAAGAATACATTTATCTCCTTCTTCCTCTTAGTTATCATCCAAGAAAGGAAAAAAGCCCAATGTAAGTACATAGGAAGATCAAGAGTTAAACACCAATACACAGTGGAGGGGTTTGGCCACATCCATTTATCTTGGAATCTAACACATTCTATTTAATTACCAATTAAAATCTTTTCATGCTACTTAAGCAATAATACTCAAATGCTAATCCTACTAGTTTCATCCCCTCGATATCACACTATATATCATATATTCATCTGCAAGTGATCCAGTAACATTCCTAGAAATAATTTTTGCAAGCCCATATCTTATTAGAATATATATATATATATACTTACCCGTGCATAGTGCAATTCAACTCCATAGAGTTCTAAGGTTCGTGCTATATTTAAATAACTGAATTCTGCCTCAGCAGGAGTCAATCCTCTGCAATAAAAAGGGCAGATTATAAAAAAAGAACAGTAAGAAAATATTTACAGAAGAATGCTCAGTAGTTTATATGAACAAAACATTTAGAACATTGGTGCTCAAACTGGTTTCCCTAAGCCTGCTGGATTTTCGAATATCCCTAATGGAGAAGCATGAGATATATTTGCATATGTTGGAGGCAGTGCATACAAAAGTATCTCATATGCAAATACATCAGGGAAACCCAAGGACCAGTTTAAGCACCACTTATTCAGGATAAAAGATTTTTAACTATTATTCTAGCATAATAAATGTAATAGGCCACAAAGCTCAGGATAATTTATTCAGAAGCTGTTGTCATCTAATAATAGGGCTGTTACAAAACACTCAGTTATACAACACTATGCTTGTCAGCAACTTCCATGCTTTAAATTCACAATGGGACTCAGGCTCTCACAAACAGGCAGACGCAACATAGTGCGCTCAGGCTAGCACACTGGGCGACACTTTTGGATGCACTAAAATAACTCCCAATGCAATACGGGGATTACCATGTCCAAAACGCTCACCCAATCCGTGCATAGCTAATAGCGCTCATCACATGCAAATTCCATATAGATGAGGCATCTATATGCCTCATCTAATTTTTGGCATCACAGCTATTACCCTGTGATGCCAAAAATTGCCACGCGGCCATTTTAATGTGGCAAATTTAATGCCTGCCCAAGAGCTGGCGTTAAAGCATGCCGCGCTCAAGAGCTCACCAAAAAAAAATAAAAATTCTGCTTTCTGTGATTCCTCCTATTAGTATCGTCACGATACTAAGTAGGAGGAATCACAGAAAGCAGAATCAAAATTAAAAAAAAAAAATCCTGTTTTCTGTGGTTCCTCATAGGGGGAACCATAGAAAGTAGCATCCCCAAGGTCTGTCCCAATTGGAAACCCTGCCAGCAGTAAGTGAAGCAGTGAATAAATCAATATTAAGTGTCGGACACTTATTAATTTATTCACTCCTCCTCTTACTACCAATTGGTCCATTCACAGTCACATGTCAGTGAAAAGGACCAATCCCCTTTCAGAAGGCTGTCCTGAAAGGGGATTGGCCCTTTTCACTGACAAGTCAGTGAAAAGAACCAATCAGTAACAGCCCTGTGGGGGAGGGGGGGAGAGAGCTCTGGCCAGGCTGTTGTAGACGTACAGCCACTCTCCTGAGCGCCCGATGCCGGCAGCTCATTTGCTTATTGCATCAAGCGCCCAGAAGAGGGGTATGTGCGTGCGTTCAAAAAATGTGCACCCAGTTTGGACACATTTTATATGCGATATTGCACTGGCCTGAAAATGTGTTTTTGTTTTACTTCTACCTTTGCTTTGCATCAACACTATAAAAATTCAAATTGTGAATGTCCTGTAATCTTAAAACTTCTGTATATACATGAAGGAGATGCTGTCATTTTAAAATGACCATAGCTCTTGTTTCTTGAGGAACACATTCACCATAAACCAATAAAATCTTACTTGTGTCCACCCACATTCTCTTCCTTCTCTCAGTACCTACACTATGGATGGGTGAGTATTAAGCCCCATTGTGGACTACTTGTCCTCACCGAGTATTAACCCACCCATTCTCCTTCCAAAGGATGACAGTTTCAAGGATCTCCAGTCAACAAAAGATCTGGGAGGTGGGCAGCCCTGCCAGGAAGACATCATGAGTGGACCCAAACGGAAAGGGAAGAGTCACTTTGCCTAAACACGAAACAAACTGGCCGGCAAGTGCACTCCTTGCTTGCAACTGAATTGCCAAATCAAACAGTGAGGAAATGGAGGATGCCTCAAAAACCTGCCTGCCCAACTGCTCGGAAGGTGAGGAAAAACAAAAAAAAAAAATGCATTCTGCTTTTCCCACAAGGAAGCACCATATAAGGGAAATAGCATTAACCCATCCATGGCCAGCAGGAGTATCGAACAGCAGGGCCCCACACCAGGGTATGGTGCTCTACTTCTGTACTGGAAAAGATCTGTGTGCCAGGAAGAGCACTCCTCCAGCTGGCAAGGGTTTCCCCAACAGCGGCATCCTGACCTGGGGTAATATGTACTGCTGAAGCAGCACCTTTTATTGGGACGAGCACCCCTCTACAGCCGGCAGGAGTATCCCAATAGTGATATCCTGGTTTGGGGCAATGTTCTCCACTTCTGTCCTGAAAAAGCTCCATGCATTGAGACAAGCAGCCCTCCATGGCTAGCAGGGCTGTTCCAACAACAGGGGCTCAGACTGGGCTAAGGTGCCTGGCATTGGTTCTGAAGAAGCTCTGTGTAACTGAGAAACGCACCCCTCTTCATGGCCAACAGGAGTGATCCGACACAGTGTCCTAGTCTGGGATATTATGGCACCACTTCTGTTCTGAAGAAGCACCATGTACCGCAAAGAACGCCCCTCCATAGCTTTAAAAGATACCTCTATATTAGTTTCCTGGTCCATGGTAATGGGCTCTGCTTCTACCCTCAGTCTGGGATAAGATAAGAATATAAGATTTATCATACTGGGTAAGATCAAAGGTTCATCAAGTCCAGTATCCTGTTTCCAACAGAGGCCAGTACAGGTCACAAGAATCTGGCAGGATCCCAAAAGGTTGATAAGATTCCATGCTGCTTATCCCAGAGATAGCAGGTGATTTCCCCAAGTCTACCTAATGGTTTATAGACTTTTCTTCCAGAACTTGTACAAACCTTTTTTTTTAAACCCAGCTACACCAACAGCTTTCACCACATCTTACAGTAATGAATCCCAGTATTAATTATGCATTGAGTAAAATAATATTCTCTCATATTTGTCTTAAATGCATCCCCTTAATCCCATTGAATGTCTCCTAGTTTTTGCACTTTTTGAAAAAGTAAACAACCAATTCACATTTACCTGTTCCATTCCCCTCATTTTATAGATCTCAATTATATCTCTCCTCAGCCATCTCTTCTCCAAGTTGAAAAGCCCTCACCTCTTTAGCCTTTCCTCATAGGGGAATCGCTCCATCTCCTTTATCATTTAGTCGCCCTTCTCTGTACCTTTTCTAATGCTACTATATCTTTAAGATGTGGTGACCAGAATTGCATGTAATACCATGGAGCGATAAGAGGAATTATGACATTCCCTGTTTTATTCTCCATTCCTATCCTTAATCCTAACATTCTATTTGCTTTCTTGGCCGTCACCGCACACTGAGCAAAAGATTTTAACATATCATCCATGCTTATGACAAGATCCTTTTTTGGGAGGTGACTCCCAATGTGGAACATTGCATTGTGTTAATTATAATTTGGGTTTCTCTTCCCCACATGCATCACTGTGCACTTGTCCACATTAAATGTCATCTGCCATTTGGATGCCCAATCTCCCAGGCTTGCAAGGTCCTCTTGCAATCTCTCACAATCTTCTTGTGATTTAACAGCTCACCTCAGTTGTTATTTCCATCTCTAAGTTATTTATAAATATGTAAACAAGCAGGACCCTAGGGCACTCCACTTTCTCCATTGAAAAAATTGACCATTTAGCCCTACTCTGTTTTCTATCTTTTAACCAGTTCTCAATCCACAATAGAACATTGCCTCCTATCCCACAACTTAATTTCCTCAAGAGTCTCTCATGAGGTACTTTGTCAAATGCTTTCTGGAAATCTAGATACTAAATGCTCAGTAGAATCTATATGGGTAGAAATCCCATGTGTGTTGGATAGGAGTATAGTGATAGGAGTATACTACCGTCCACCTGGACAAAATGGTCAGACAGATGATGAAATGCTAAGAGAAATCAGGGAAGCAAACCAATTTAGCAGTGCAATAATAATGGGAGATTTCAATTACCCCAATATTGACTGGGTAAATGTAACATCAGGATTTGCTAGAGACAAAGTTCCTGGATGTAATAAATGATTGCTCCATGGAGCAATTGGTTCAGGAACCAACAAGAGAGGGAGCTATTTTAGATTGAATTGTTAGTGGAACGCAGCATTTGGTGAGAGAGTAACGGTGGTGGGGCCACTTGGCAAAAGTGATCATGACATGATCAAATTTAAACTAATAACTGGAAGGGGGACAATAAGTAAATCTGCAGCTCTAACATTAAACTTTCAAAAGGGAAACTTTGAGAAAATGAGGAAAATAGAAAAAAACTGAAAGGTGCAGCTGCAAAGATTAAAAGTGTTCAACAGGCTTGGACATCATTTAAAAATACAATCCTAGAGGCGCAGTCCATTTGTATTCCACACATTAAGAAAAGTGGAAGGAAGGCAAAACGATTAGAGTCATGGTTAAAAGGTGAGGTGAAAGAGGCTGTTTTAGCCAAAAAAACATCCTTCAAAAATTGGAAGAAGGATCCATCTGAAGAAAATAGGATAAAACATAAGCATTGTTAAGGTAAGTATAAAACATTGATAAGACAGGCGAAGAGAGAATTTGAAATGAAGTTGGCCACAGAGGTAAAAACTCATAATAAAAACTTTTTAAAATATATCCAAAGCAAAAAACTTGTGAGGGGAGTCAGTTGGACTATTAGATGACCGAGGGGTTAAAGGGGCTCTTAGGGAAGATAAGGCCATTGCAGAAAGACTAAATGAATTCTTTGCTTCCGAGTTTACTAATGAGGATGTTGGGGAGATACCAGTTCCGGAGATGGTTTCAGGGGTGATGAGTCAGACGAACTGAACAAAATCACTGTGAACCTGGAAGATGTAGTAGGCCAGATTGACAAACTAAAGAGTAGCAAATCACCTGGACCGGATGGTATGCATCCTAGGGTACTGAAGAAACTAAAAAATGAAATTTCTGATCTATTAGTTAAAATTTGTAACCTATCATTAAAATCATCCATTGTACCTGAAGACTGGAGGGTGGCCAATGTAACCCCAATATTTAAAAAAGGCTCCAGGGGCGATCCAGGTAACCAGTGAGCCTGACTTCAGTGCCGGGAAAAATAGTGGAAACTATTTTAAAGATCAAAATCATAGCGCATATAGGGCTTGATTTTAAAAAGCATTTACTTGAGTAAAAACCAGGTTTACTGGAGTAAATTCACTTTACTTGAGTAAGTGGGTTTTTGAAAATTGCTACAATATATGCCATTGACTTGTCTATAGGATTTACTCACATAAGTGCACTTTACTTGAGTAAATGGCTTTTGAAAATTGCTACAATAGTAGCTACATTTACGCATGTAACTCCTTTTGAAAATTACCCCCATAGAAAGACATGATTTAATAGAACACAGTCAACATGGATTTACCCAAGGGAAGCCTTGCCTAACAAATCTGCTTCATTTTTTTTTGAAGGGATTAATAAACATATGGATAAAGGTGAACCAGTAGATGTAGTGTATTTGGATTTTCAGAAGGCGTTTGACAAAGTCCCTCATGAGAGGCTTCTACGAAAACTAAAAAGTCATGGGATAGGAGGAGATGTCCTTTCGTGGATTACAAACTGTTTAAAAGACAGGAAACAGAGAGTAGGATTAAATGGTCAATTTTCTCAGTGGAAAAGCCTAAACAGTGGAGTGCCTCAGGGATCTGTACTTGGACCGGTGCTTTTCAATATATATATAAATGATCTGGAAAGGAATACGACGAGTGAGGTTATCAAATTTGCGGATGATACAAAATTATTCAGAGTAGTTAAATCACAAGTAGACTGTGATACATTACAGGAGGACCTTGCAAGACTGGAAGATTGGGCATCCAAATGGCAGATGAAATTTAATGTGGACAAGTGCAAGGTGTTGTATATAGGGAAAAATAACCCTTGCTGTAGTTACACAATGTTAGGTTCCATATTAGGAGCTACCACCCAGGAAAAAGATCTAGGCATCATAGAGGATAATACTTTAAAATCGTCGGCTCAGTCTGCTGCAGCAGTCAAAAAAGCAAACAATTAGGAATTATTAGGAAGGGAATGGTTAATAGAACGAAAAATGTCATAATGCCTCTATATCACTCCATGGCGAGACCGCACCTTGAATACTGGGTACAATTCTGGTCACCGCAACTCAAAAAAGATATAGTTGCGATGGAGAAGGTACAGAGAAGGGCAACCAAAATGATAAAGGGGATGGAACAGCTCCCCTATGAGGAAAGGCTGAAGAGGTTAGAGCTGTTCAGCTTGGAGAAGAGACGGCTGAGGGGGGATATGATAGAGGTCTTTAAGATCATGAGAAGTCTTGAATGAGTAGATGTGAATCGGTTATTTACATTTTCGAATAATAGAAGGACTAGGGGGCATTCCATGAAGTTAGCAAGTAGCACAGTTAAGACTAATCACCAACATCCTCCGCAGATTTCAACACCCTTCTCCATCCACCTCCCCTTCCCCCTCCCTCCAATCTTCCCCCACTTCACCCACCCTCCAAACCCTTGACCTGACTTCCGCTAAAGAAGTGGAATCTATTCTCAGAAAACTCAAACCAGCTTCCCACCCTTCAGACACCATTCCCACAAAATCCCTCCTCTCCATCCCGAACACTATATCCAAACCCATCGCAGACATCATAAACTCCTCCCTCTCTTCAGGCTCTGTCCCAGATGCTCTTAAACAAGCTATTGTCAAGCCCCTCCTAAAAAAACCAACACTAGACCCTAAAGACCCCGCTAACTTCCGCCCTATCTCTAACCTGCCCTTCCTATCCAAAATTATGGAAAAAATTGTAAACATCCAACTTACAGAATATCTAGAAAGCAACAACATTCTGCATCCAGCCCAATACGGCTTCCGTAAATACCTCAATACAGAAACCCTCCTGCTCTCCCTCACGGACCACTTACTCATAGGCATGGACCGAGGCAACTGTTACCTCCTCGCCCTACTCGACATCTCAGCTGCCTTTGATACCATCAACCATAACCTCCTCATCAACCGGCTATCCGAAATAGGCATCTCAGGCCTAGCCCTACTATGGTTTAAATCCTACTTATCTAACAGAAAGTTCTCCGTCAAGATAGGAAACGCCAACTCCACACTCTATCCCTTGTCTCAAGGTGTCCCACAAGGCTCCTCCCTCTCCTCCACCCTTTTCAACATTTATCTCACACCTCTATGTCAGCTCCTCACAGACCTCGGCCTCAAATTCTACCTCTATGCAGATGACGTTCAAATCGTCATTCCCATTCACAACTCTCTCTCAGATGCCCTTGCCTTCTGGAACACATGTCTTGCCAACATCAATGACTTCCTCACCAACATCCACCTCGCTCTAAACTCCTCCAAAACAGAGCTGCTCCTTATCTCTCCTCACCTCCCTCCCAAACCACCGATCTCCAACGATCCAGCTTTCAACGTCATAACACCCCAACCCACAGTAAGAGACCTTGGGGTTATCATAGATCAACAACTCAATCTCAAAAAACAGATCAACTCCATCCTCAAAGAAGGTTTCTTCAAGCTTCACATCCTGAAGAAACTCAGACCCCTCCTCCACTATCATGACTTCCGCACCGTCGTCCAAGCCACCCTTTCCTCAAAGCTGGACTACTGTAATGCCCTCTTCCTTGGCCTACCCTCCTCCACCACCAAGCCCTTACAAATGCTCCAGAATGCCATCGCCAGGGTCATCACCAACTCAAGGAAAGCTGATCACATTACCCCAATACTCAAAGAACTCCACTGGCTCCCCATCGCATCCCGAATTCTCTTCAAAATTCTAACCATAGTGCACAAGTCCATCCACCTCGCACAATTCCAATTGGTTGGATGAACCCTTTCGTCCTATACGCACTGAACGACCCACTCGCACTGTCAACAAAGGCACCCTCTCCATTCCCCCTTTGAAAAAAGCCCACCTCTCCTCTACTAGGGACCGTGCACTATCCATTGCAGGCCCTAAACAATGGAACGCCCTCCCTACCACTCTCAGGCTAGAGCCATGTTACGCCAAGTTCAGAAAAAAACTTAAAACATGGCTCTTCCGACAAGCCTACCCTGATTAAGTACACCGACTTCTGCAAGTATCTTGCCTACGCCTTGTATATTCCTGTAAATAGTCCGTTGCAGTTTTTATTTATTGCTTTAATTCCTCCACCTCCTGCTCTTTGTATACTCCTCCTTGTTCGCCCTCCCTGTTCATTGTAATTTCTACCTTTAAAGTTACATTGTAAACCGGTATGATGTATGCATACTAATACCGGTATATAAAAGTTTTTAAATAAATAAATAAATAAAAATTCTTTTTCACTCAACACACAATTAAGCTCTGGAATCTGTTGCCAGAGGATGTGGTTGGTGCTGCTGGGTTTAAAAGAGGTTTGGATAAGTTTTTGGAGGAGAAGTCCATTAACTGCTATTAATCAAGTTGACATATGGAATGGCCTCTGCTACTGCTGGCATCAGTAGCATGGGATCTTATTAGTGTTTATCATCAGGTTCTTGTAGCCTGGTTTGGCCACTGTTGGAAACAGGGTGCTGGGCTTGATGGACCCTTGGTCTGACCCAGCATGGCAATTTCTTATGTTCTTATATCAACTGTCATTGGTACCCACATGTAGCACGACAATCAGCTCCTACCCAGCACTCTCTAAAATCTTATCTAAGTGGTGCATGAAGTCTGCTTCTGTTCTGTACTGAGAAGACCATTATTCCATGGCCAGCAGAGTTGTTCCAACAGCAGGGACTCAAGACCAGGATTAATGTGCTCCGCTTCTCTTCCAAAGAAGCTCTGCATACCAAGAAGGTGCCCCTCTATCAGTACCCTGATCTTGGGTAATGTGTTTCACATCTGTCCCAAAGAAGATCTGTGTACCGAGAAGAGCAACCCTCCATAGCCAGCAGGTCTGTCCCAACAGTGTGGCCCTGGACCAGAGTAGGGTGCTTTGCTTCTACTCTGAAGAAGCTCCATAAACTACACAGAATGCCCCCTCATGGCCAGCAGCAATGTCCCAATAGGGGGAGCTTGGACTCTGAAGGGACATGCCATGGACTTCCATTGACATGGACAGTACAGTGAATATCCATTCCTTTATGCCCAGAGATAACTCACTCTGCCTGGGCTGCACTTTCTGATCGGTCCTGCTAAGGTCTTCCAAAATGCTTGCTGCCAATAATCTTTGCAAATTCCACTGCCAGGTAGTACTGAGAAGTTAGGACTGCAATCTCCAGGGCAAACCCAGAAATTTATACCAGAATCTTAGAACTGCTGATTGGGTAGGGGAAGCAAATAAGACCTCAATTAAACTTCCAGCCAAATCTTCAGTCATCTGGTTATGTTTTTCCAATGAGGTTTTTAAAACATGTTTTGAATTAGGTTTGGAAGCATCAGGGTTCATTGCCACCAAAGCTGGTAGCCCTAGGCCCAACCAGTCATCTGTTCGGCTTCCCTGAGTGAACCAGGAATTCCACTTTTTCTGCCCGGGCAGGAGTGTGGGTTGGCGGACACTATTAGCCGGTTAATCTCTTGTCTTCTCTGGAAGTGGGATGGACCTCATTGATGGGTCATCAGTATGGTTCTCAGTGGGCCAGCGACATAGGGCTGGTGGCCCCTGGTGCAGGAAAGTCTAGGCTCTCTTTCCTGTCTGGTAGCCCTGGGACAAGCCAGTGCCTTGTGAGGCTTCCATGGCTGGACTGGGAAAATACATTTTCTTCCCAGCCAGGAGTAAGGGACATAACATAGTAATGACAGCAGAAAAAGAACAAATGGTCCATCCAGTTTCCCCAGCAAGTTTCTTATGGTAGTAACTGCCACTCCATGCAGGTTACCCCCATGTTTCTATTAAGAGTAGTAATATTTACATTCAAAATCAAGCAACTATCAAACTCATAACAAAATGGAGAAATTACTTACCTGATAATTTCATTTTCCTTAGTGTAGACATATGGACTCAGGACCAATGGGTAGAGTGTACTCCTGATAGCAGATGGGAGACTGAGTCAGATTTCAACCCTGACGTCAGCCACATATACCCGTGCAGGAAGCTTAGCTCTTCAGTATTCTCCTCGAAAAGCAATTGTGGATATATGTGTGCTATAATAACTTGATTAACTTTATTAACTAGGACTGGTTCAACTGATTTCCAAATTGGAGACTGCCAGTGCACTCAACCGAATAACGCCGACCCCCGACAAGTATGGGTGTCTTTAACTAGGGGTAATACCTGGCTTACCCATGCTTGTCTTGTTCTCGGGGTTTGCCACCCGAGTTTTCCGGATTCCGGGGCAGCTGTGGGTGGGATGCTGAGTCCATCTTTCTACACTAAGGAAAACGAAATTATCAGGTAAGTAATTTCTCCATTTCCTATTGTGTAACAGATGGACTCAGGACCAATGGGATGTACAAAAGCTACTCCCGAACCAGGTGGGAGGCTGTCCGTGGTCCACTTAATACTACCCTTGCAAAGGTTGTGTCCTCCCGGGCCTGGACATCCAGGCGGTAGAACCTGGAGAAGGTATGTATGGAGGACCACGTCGCCGCCAGACAGATCTCGGCAGGCGACAGCATCCTGAATTCCGCCCAGGACACTGCCTGGGCCCTTGTAGAATGGGCCTTGACTTATGACTGAGCGTAGGGTTTCCATGCGGATGTGCGGTACCCTCAGGTAGCGATTGACTGTCTTGAGGTCCAGGATGGGCCTGAACGTTCCCCTCCTTCTTGGGGACAATAAAATAGATGGAATAGTGACCAGTATTTTGTTGGTGCGTGGGCATCAAGGTTATCGCCTTTAGGCCGAGTAGTTTTGTCAGTGTAGTTTCCACTGCCGTTCTCTTGGAGAGGGAGTGGCATGGTGATCTCACAAATTTGTCTGGAGGGATGCTGTGGAAGTCCAGATAGTATCCCTCTTGAATGATAGTTAGGACCCACTTGTCCGACGTTATCTTGACCCATCTCTGGTAGAAGAGGGTAAGTCTGCCCCCTATGACTTCTTCCTGTGGATGGGTCTGTTGATTCTCATTGTGGGGTGGGCCGGGGCCTGTACCTGAGCCAGCTCCCCTCTTGTTGTGTCTGTTCTGAAAGGACTGGGCCCTGCCTGCGGGGCGAGGTGCTTGGTATGTGTTTTTGAACGATCTAAAATGCTGGGCTCCTCTGCCCTTGGTTCTTCGGGGAGAGGAGCGCTGGTTTCTTTTGTTCCTGTCCTCCAGTAACTGAGGTACTGGGGATTTGCCCCATTTGTTGGCTAACTTCTCCAGTTCGCTTCTGAACAGGAGGGATCCTTTAAAAGGCATTCTTGTGAGGTTCGTCTTGGAGGTCGCGTTGGCTGACCAATTTCGGAGCCATCGTTGCCTTCTGGCTGCCACTATGGAAGAGACGCCCCTGGCTGAGGTGTGCACCAGGTCAGAGGTTGCATCCGTGAGGAAAGATATCGCTGGTTCTAATGATTTGGCGGAAGTGGTTGCATCCCTGGAGAGAAGCAAGCAGGCACGTGTCAACGGTGCAGCAGGAAGCGATCTGCAGGGTCATTGTTGCGACATCAAATGACTGTTTAAGGATAGAATCCCGACGTCTGTCCTGGGCATCCTTGAGTGCAGCTCCTCTGACTGGGATGGTAGTGTGTTTTGAGATAGCACAGACCATGGCGTCCACTTTTGGGAACCGTAGGAGTTCTTTGGCCGTGGGTTCCGGGGGGGGGGGGGGGGGGGGGGGGGGGGGTGGTGTATAGGGCTTTCTAGGGCCCGTCCTCCTTTGAAACTGGCCTCTGGGGCATTCCATTCCAAGTCAATCAGTTGTTGTACGGCCTACAGCATTGGGAAATAGCATGAGGCCTGACAGAGACCGACCAAAACTGGGTTAGTCTTTGGCTCCACTGTGGTACTCGCGCCTGGAATGGCCAGAGTCTTCAGGGTCAGTGACACGAGAGCTGGTAACTCGGCGTTGGAGAAGAATCGCATCATGGTTCGGAATGGTTCCATCCCTGGAGGGATTTCCCCTTCCTCTAGGGAGTCAGACTCTTCCCTCGAGCTGTTTGTGTCCCCTAAGGGGAGGCTTTTGCCTGGATGGGGTGCATCTGGATAGGAGCAAGAGGTGCTTGGAAAGTCTTGTGCTTCTGGTGGAGACTGGGTCTGTGTCGCAGGCGGTACCAATTGTGCCTGGACAAAGGTTTGCAGCCCTTTGAAGAATTCCACTCAGGAAAAGGTCCCTGGGTCCATATTGAATCTAGTGGAGGCCCCCGAGGTGCCCCCCTGAGTAGGTGTCGAATCGGAGATACAGAAGTCCGGGGTACTATCATTGGTGGATCCAGATCCCTTTACTGGCTGTGGGGGGCCTTGCTTAGGTTCCCCCTGAGCCTCTTCGCACTGCAGGCATAGGGCGGAGGCCACTTCAGGTTGCGCAGCTCTCAGGTGGCAGACTGGGCAGAGGGCTTGTCCCTTGGCTTTCTTGGCTGGCGGTGCCATGATTTGTGCTCGTGGAGTGGCTCAAACTCGTCTGTGCGCGTAGGTGCGTGCGCCGGGAGGCTTAGTTGTGCGTTCCGGTTGCGACGGCAATGTGCATGCGGGATGCGCGTGCAGGCTACCACTATGCACCTGGGCAAGATGCGTGCGCCGCTGTGTGCATGGCACAGATGCACAAGTCGGTTGTGCGCCCGGCTCGCCGCTGTGCGCACGGCTCAGTTGTGCGGACAATATGGCGATCAAAGGGGGGAAAGGGCGCCGACCACACAGGCAAGATGGCAAAACACCCCCCTCCCCCCCCCCCCCAGGAGAGTCTCCACGTGTGTGGACCCTCGCATCAGATCGGGGTCTAGCCCGGACAGGGCTGCTCAACCCGATTTTACAGACGCTGGAAGGGACGATCTGTGTGGAAATTCGAGCCTCAGAAAAAGTTTTCTACCTTACCTGGTCTCGGCATTTCCCAGTCTCGTGCAGGGCAGTCTCCAGCTATGGGGGGAGAGGGAATTACCTTCTCCGCCACGCTCGATTCAACATCTGTTGCCTCTAAGCCACCCTAGGGGCTAAGTCCACGCTGGGAGCCGGCTACGGACCGAGGCTTACCTCTGAGGGATCTCGGAAATCACCTCAGGAATTCTCGACTGGGGGAGGGATCCTTAGATATCACTGCAGGAGAGTGGGGCTTGTCTTCTTGAGGTAAATTTTCTTTCTTTGTTTTAGAATTGCTAACACTATTCTAGTGTGTGGATGTGTCCCTATCTGCTTAGGAGACAGAGAAATACTGGAGAGCTAAGCTTCCTGCACGGGTATATGTAGGCTGACGACAGTGTTGAAATCTGACTCCGTCTCCCATCTGCTATCAGGAGTACACTATACCCATTGGTCCTGAGCCCATCTGCTACACGATAGGAAATTAATGCTAGCAGCATTTTTACAGGGTGAGCAGCCTTCTTGATAATTCAAACAATGCTGCTTGAATGTGCTTTGCTTTTGGTCTTGGCCACAGAAGCAATTCCTCTACTTTTTCACTAATGTCTATATATCAATACCCCAGACTTTAAAGGTCAGAGCCAGTGTTGGCTCTCATCTGAATCCAATTCCCCTTTTTTGTCATGTTGTACTTGGAATCTAGGTACTCTGCTAAGCAAGTCTTGGCCCTGGGCCAAGCCTGATCCCCATGGGGCTTCTCTGAGGGAACTGGAAAAATATACTTTTTCTGCCCGGGTCAAGGTATACACTTTCAGCCAATTATCCCCTTGGTTTAACTGGAAGTGGGTTGGATCTATATGGCAGGCTATACATTTGGTTCCCAGTGGGCCAGTGACATGGAACGACAGGTCTCTAGTGCTGGAGAGTCTGGGCTCTCTGCCCATCAAGTCTAGTGGTCCTGAGCTAGGCCAGTGCCACTTGGAGCTTCCATAAATGGACCAGGAAAATTTCTTTTTTTTTTTTTTTTTGCCTGAGCAGGATTGAGGGTCAAGAAATACACTAAGTCTGGGCTCTCTGCCCACCAAGTTTGGTGGCCAAGCCAGTGCTCCATAGGGTTTCCATAAATAGTCCAGGAGAATACACTTTTTTTCTGCCATCTTAGCTTTGTATGTTTAGTTTCTTTTTGTGTGATATTATCTTTACATATGTCATTACATTGCCAGGTAACTACAAGCAGCCTGCATTACCTGAACAGTGCAATTGAGGGACCAATGAATGGGTGGGCATAGGCATCCAACTGATGCAAGCTGGAGTTTTGGGGTTTATTTATTTTTTAATTACCAAAGCCTATAGATCTTATGATGTTTTAAAATGAAAGCATATCCCTAATTTATTTATTTAATATACATAACACTATCAATTATTACGACATCAATTCTAAGGAAAAAGCATGCCCCCTGAAACACAATTGAAGTCACGTGGACTGTGGTCTCAAGGCTAAAAATAGACTTTAGAGACATTTGGGACATGCTTTTGTGAGAGCTTGAGCTCTGATGTGATTTTAAAGCCTGGAAATGACTTAAATTGTTTCCTGTTGTGATGCACTCATGCCTATTAGTAGTTTGCCAGTACCAGCAGATCCAAGGAGAGGGTGCTTTACAATGTTTTGAACCTTATATTCTACAAATTGGTTATTAATTAAAAAAAAAACAAAAAAAAACCAGACTATTTCAAGATATAATGTTCCATTTTATATTGCTTTATTTTTTTCTATGTAATAAACTACCCTGTGTTTTATTCAAAAAAGAAAATTATTCCTTACCTGCTAATTTTCGTTCCTGTAGTACTCAGGATCAGTCCAGACAGTGGGTTATGTCCCCCGTCCAGCAGATGGAGTCAGAGCAAACTTCGGAGGGTGCTGGCATATAAGCTGGTGCACCCTCCGGCTATCCTCAGTATCGAGAATATCAAAGCCAAGACAGAAATAAACTTGACAGACAGAAAAAGGATGGATCAAGCACCCTCGTGATTATCTAGCATAACAGAGAAACAATGCAACTTGCAAATAGAACTGTCAAAAAAACAATGAACTAACCGAACATGGCAGATCATAGGACAGTAGCAGGAGAGATTCCACGAGCAGGCGTCTAACCGTGAACGAGCAAAGCCCGGGTGGGCGTCTGGACTGATCCTGAGTACTACAGGAACGAAAATTAGCAGGTAAGGAATAATTTTCTTTTCCCTGTACGTACCAGGATCAGTCCAGACAGTGGGATGTACCAAAGCTTCCCTAGACTGGGTGGGTCTCGGAAGACCCTGCTCGTAATACCGTGTCCCCAAAAGAACCCGACTCACCTACTGGCAATTGCAACCGGTAGTGCTTCGAGAAGGTGTGAAGGGACTTCCAAGTCGCCGCTCGACAGATCTCTTGGATAGGGACGTGCTGGGACTCAACCAGGACGTAGCCTGGGCTCGCAAGGAATGAGCCACGATTCCCGCCGGAGGAGCCTTACCGACGCTGATGTAGGCTAAGACTACCACTTCCTTGAGCCACCTGGCAATAGTGGACTTTGACGCCTGTAGACCCTTTTTATTCCCAGACCAAAGGACGAAGAGATGGTCTGATAACCGGAAATCGTTGGTCACCTCCAGGTAGTGAAGAAGCATGCGCTTTACATCTAGACGGCGGAGTGACTTGGGGGCATCCAACGGAAATGCCGGCAGCTCCACCGCCTGGTTCAAGTGAAACGAGGAGACTACCTTGGGGAGAAACGACGGGACGGTCCGAATGGAGACTCCCGAGTCAGTGAAACGCATGAAAGGTTCCCTACAAGAGAGCACCTGCAGCTCAGAGATGCGTCTTGCTGAAGCAATGGCCATCAAGAAGACCGTCTTCAGAGTGATGTCCTTGAGAGAGGCCGGACGTAGTGGTTCGAAGGGAAGTTCTCCGAGTGCCCGTAGAACCAGGTTGAGGTTCCAGGAAGGATAAGGGAGACGAACCGTCGGCCGGAGATGCTTGACCCCTTTGAGAACCTCGAGATGTCCGGATGAGACGAGAGGTCCGAGTTCCCCGCGGTGCACGCCAGGGAGGCCAAGGCAGAGACTTGCACTCGCAGGGAATTGTAGGAGAGTCCTACCTCCAGGCCCTCCTGGAGAAACGCCAGGATCTATTGTGGTGAGGCCGCCGTTGCGGACGCTCCGTGACCGGAACACCAGCCCTCAAACACCTTCCACACCCGCACATAAGCTACCGACGTCGAAGTTTTGCGGGCTTTGAGAAGGGTGTCTACCATGGCGACTGTGTATCCCTTGCTCAGGAGACTCTGCTGCTCAAAAGCCCGGCCGCGAGACAGGAGTGTGCTGCCTGATCCGAAAATACCGGACCCTGTCGAAGGGGACGGGACAGGTGAGAGAACCGAATGGGACCGTCCACTACCATGTTGAGGAGGTCTGCGAACCATGGTCGCCGTGACCATTCCGGAGCCACCAGGCTTACCGCTCCTGAGTGTCTCTCTAGTCTTCGTAGAATCTCGCCCACCAGTGGCCACGGAGGGAAGACGTACAGCAGGAGCTGAGTCGGCCAGGGGAGAACCAGGGCGTCCACCCCTTCTGCGCCGTGATCCCGTCTTCGACTGAAGAAGCGAGGAGCCTTTGCGTTGACGGACGTTGCCATGAGGTCCATGGAGGGCATCCCCCAGCGCCGCATGATGAGCGACATCGCCTCGGAGAGAGACCATTCTACGGGGTCCAACGTTTGTCGACGCAAGAAGTCCGCTTGAATGTTGTCCACCCCGGCGATGTGCGAGGCCGCCAAATGGTCGAGGATGCGTTCTGCCCAGGCCATCAGCCGTGCCGCTTCGAGGGCCATGGGACGACTTTTGGTGCCCCCTTGTCGATTGATGTAGGCTACCGTGGTCGCGTTGCCGAGAGAACCCGAACCGCCCGACCTCGGATCAGAGGCAAGAACTGCATGAGCGCCAGACGCACCGCCCTGGTCACCAGGCGATTGATCGACCAAGTCGACTGTTCCTTTGTCCACTGTCCCTGGGCCGAGCGTCTGTGGCAAACAGCCCCCCAACCTGTGAGGCTGGCATCGGTAGTAACCACTATCCAGTCCGGCGACTCCAGAGGACAACCTGGCGCCAGGTTCCTCGGGTTCAGCCACCAGCGCAGGCTGTGCCTGGCGGGCAGAGGAAGGGTAATCACCGCCTGGTAATCCCGGGAGACCGGCTTCCACCGGGAGAGTAGAGCCATTTGCAGGAGTCTCAGATGCTCGAAGGCCCACGGTACTAAGTTGATCGCAAAGGCCATGGACCCTAGAATCTGGAGGTAATCCCTCGCCGTATGCGCCTGGAGAGCCATAAATTGGAGAATGTGATCCCGCAACGCCTTGAGCTGTGTCAAGCGCGCCCCAAGGAAGTCCAATTGTTGGGATGGACGTAGGCTGCTCTTGCTGGAGTTGACCACCCAGCCGAGAGACTGAAGGAAACTGACCACCCTGTCGACGGCCCTCTGCCCCTGAGAGAAGGTCTTTGCCCGGATGAGCCAATCGTCCAGATAAGGATGTACCAGGATCCCTTCTCGATGAAGTGCCGCTGCCACTACCACCATGACCATGGTGAAAGTCCGAGGCGCGGTCGCCAACCCGAAGGGGAGGGCCTGAAACGGAAAATGTTGGCCTAGGATCTTGAAGCGTAGGAACTTGCGATGGGACGGAAGTATGGGGATATGCAGGGAGGCCTCCGTGAGATCCAGGGAGGCGAGGAACTCTCCTTGATGCACCGCCACGATGACTGAGCGAAGGGTTTCCATGCGGAACCGGGGTATCCGGAGCACCTTGTTGACTTCCTTGAGGTCCAGGATGGGACGAAAGGAGCCGTCCTTCTTGGGCACTACGAAGTAGATGGAATAGCGTCCCGAGCCCTCCTCTCAAGGGGACGGGCGAAATAGCTCCCAGGGCGAGGAGCCTGTCCAAGGTGTGCCTGACGCCCAGGCGTTTGGGACTGGAGCCGCAGGTAGAGAAAATGAACCTGCTTTTGGGAAGCCGCCGCAAATCCAAGGCATGCCCGTGCCTTAGAATATCCAGGACCCACTGGTCCGTAGTGATGTTGGCCCACTCCTCGTAGAACAAGGCTATGCACCCTCCGATCCGGGGAAGAGAGGAGTGAGCCGTCCTGACATCATTGGGAGGGCTTGCCAGAGGCTCCCTGTGTTGAAGAGTCCCTGGGAGGTCTGCGGCCATGAAAGGACCGCGTCCAGTACTGTGACCTCGTCGATGAGCTTCTGGGGCCTTGCTGCCTGGATCCCCGAAATCGCCGTTGGGAGCGGAAACGGTTCCTGGAAAAGGAAGAAGACTGACGATATAGACGATGACGGTCCTCGGGTAGGCGATGCACCGAATTTTCACCCAGGGATTGGATGATTTGGTCCAGATCCTCGCCAAAGAGAAATCTGCCTTTGAAGGGTAGAGCTCCTAGGCTGGATTTGGATGAAGCGTCCGCTGACCAATTCCGGAGCCACAACAGGCGCCTGGCGGAAACCGCGGAGACCATAGTCCTCGCTAGGACTTGTAGCAAGTCATGAAGGGCGTCGGCTCCATAAGCAATGACGGCCTCCAGCCGGTCCGCTTGAGCTGCCTCCTCTGGTGGCAACTGGGACGTGAGGAGCTGCTGCACCCACCGGAGCCCCGCTCGCTGCGTAAGGGAACCGCAAATGGCTGCTCGAACTCCCAGCGCTGAGACCTCAAAGATCTTCTTGAGACAGACTTCCAGTTTCCTGTCCTGTAGATCCCTGAGGGCCGTTCTTCCCGTGGCAGGAATCGTGGTTCTCCTTGTGACGGCGGAGACCGCAGAGTTGACCTTGGGCACCTAAGGAGCTCCAGGAAGTCGCTGGGAAGCGGATAGAGCTTATCCATAGCTCTGCCGACCCGGAGGGACGCCTCCGGCTGCCAGGGGATGGAGTCCTGCTAGGACAGGGTCCTCTTTTGTACTGGCCGAAGCTCCGGAGGGTGCCGGGGGCCCCGGCGGTTCGACCGGAGGATCGAGGCCCAATTCCTGGAGGACGTGTGGAATGAGGTCCGACCGTTCTTCTTTACGAAAGATACGTAAAACACGTGGGTCGTCACACTCCAGGTGCGCCGCTAGGAGTGCGTCCTCATCTGCCGTCGCCACCTGGTCGGATCCTGGGTCCGGAACTGTGGCCGCCCCACTTAGTGGTAGAGCTAGGGAGACTCTGGGACCCTCCCCCACGGGACCCGGTTGTGGCCCATTGCCCCCACGAGGCGGGGCACCTTAGCGGGCGTGGGGGACTGTCTTTGGCACCTGCTGGGTCTGAAGATATGCTTGATGCATGAGCCCCACGAAGTCAGGTGAAAAAACCGGGAGGACCCGGGGGGGGGGCGGCGGAGGAAGTTCCCTGAAGGGACCCGGGGTGACTGAAGAGGGACCCGGATCCTGAATGGGCGGCAATCGCGGCGAAAACCCCTGTTGAGAGTCCTCCGCGTCAGTGTCGATGCAGCTTTCCAGTTCCAAGATGGCCGCCGCTCCCGCCAAAGTAGGGGGCGGGGCTATCCCCCGAGAACCGCGGCGCTCAGGGCATGGCGGCGAGGAGGCCGTGGGAGCTAGGCTGGTCTCCCCCCCGGGGAGACATGCCACACAGGAGCCATCACGCGATCCACTCTGCCCCGGAGCGCCACAGGAACACCGACCGCGCTGCATGGCACGAGCCCGGAGAGGGAAGGGGGGGGGGGGGGGTCACCGGCGCCTGGGTCCGGGAGCTGAGGAACAGCCCACCCTCACGCACACACACCAAACACCCTCGCGCCGCGGGAGGAGCGGGCTCGGTCCGCCCGGGCTCAACTCCGCTAACCCTCCCCTTAGGTGCGGCAGAGGAATGACACCTCCCTGCCGCTGCGGCCCTGGGGAATGTTACGTCGCAGGGCCGACGGGGGAGGGACCGACCGCGGCGCGAAATAGGGGAGAGGCTGGCACCACCAGCATCCACCTGTTCAGTCCATCCGAGGCAGCTGCGAAGTAAAAAACGAACAGCAGAGAAAGAAAACTTACCCCGAAGGACAGAAGAAGGGAGAAACAGAGAAAGAAACAGAGCCGTTCCAGTCCTAACGGCAAGCTGATCCAAAAGGGCTGCAAGCCCGGACAGGGAGTCCTAAGAACCCCCCAGAGTGAAAGATGAAATATATATATATATATATTTTTTTTTTTTTAAACCTGCTTGATCCAAACTTGAAGGAATAGAAAGAAAATCAAATGTGGAGACAGAATCCACTAACTAGGGGAAGCCGTGGTTCCCCAACCTCACATCTGCTGGAGTCAGAGAGATACTGAGGATAGCCGGAGGGTGCACCAGCTTATATGCCAGCACCCTCCGAAGTTTGCTCTGACTCCATCTGCTGGACGGGGGACATAACCCACTGTCTGGACTGATCCTGGTACGTACAGGGAATGGACTTTTCTTTATTCTGTTCCTAAAGGAAAACCTTTACTGAATAAGACCCTAAATTTTGTTTTTATCTTTGCCAGAGCTAAGTTCAAAATACATTGACATTTAAGACATTATGATGGTTGGGTCCCCCTTATTTAAGGGAAACGTTAGCTGGCATGAGCAATAATATAATCTTAAGTCCAATCAAAAGGCATTTCTACACATTCCATCCTAAAGCTCTCTCAAGCACGGTAGAATTAGGTCCAAAGCCTTTTCATCTGTAGTTCCCACACTTTGGAACGAGCTTCCTCTAGCTCTGAAATGGGACCTGGATTACTGGATTTTCAGAAAGAATTTGAACACCTGGGGGTCCATATTCAACTGCTGTGCAGCTCAACAAGTTAGCCGGATACACCTATCTGGATAACTTAACTGGTATATTCAGCAGCGCGGCACCAGACTATCTTAAACTTAGTCGGATAAGTTTATCCTGCTAACTTTAGGACAGCTATGTGGCCCAACCAGAGTTAGCCGGATAACTTATCCAGCTATCTCTACTGCTCCCCGGATCTGCCAATTCCCCAAATGAGTTATCCAGCTAAAAACTTAACATGGAAATAGCAGGATCACTAAGGAACATAAGAACTTAAGAAGCCATAATGGGTCAGACAGAGGGTCCATCAAGCCCAGCAGACTATTTCCAACAGTGGCCAATTCAGGATAAAATACCCAAGCATTAAATAAATCTCATGCTACTAATGCTGGTAATACGTAGTGGCTATTCCCCAAGTAATTTGATTAATAGTAGTTTATGGACTTCTCTTCCAGGAACTTGTCCAAACAGTTACACTAACTGCCTTTACCACATCCTTTGGCAATGAATTCCAGAGCTTAATTGTATATTTAGTGAAAAAGAATTTTCTCAGATTTGTTTTAAAGGTACTACTTGCTAACTCTTTCAGAGTAAACAACAGTTTCACATTTACCTCTTCTAGTCCTCTCATGATCTTAAAGACCTCTATCAAATCCCCAACTCAGCCGTCTCTTGCCCTAGCTGAACAGCCCTAACCTCTTCAGCCTTTCCTCATAGGGGAGCTGTTCCATCCCCTTTAACAGTGCTTCGCTGCAGTGGGGAAAGTACTTGATTGTGGAGGAAGTATGTAGAGGTTATGTTAGGTAAGGGAAGAGTGCTGGAACTGTAGCATTGTGCAGGATGGGGGTGGGGGAGAGAGTAAATATTTTAAGTAGAGCTTCTGATAATAAGTATTTATAAAATATATTAATTTCAAATAATCAAAAACACCATCCAATACGTGTTATAACACCAAGCCACCCCATCCCTCAAAAATACTGATTTTAGTGTCTTCATAAAAAGTAGACGGCAATTTTCAAAAGGATTTCAATGTCTAAAATTATGTTTTATGTGCAGAAATTAGTTAATTGAAAATTTCTACCTTCTCTATGCATGAAAGTACACATATATATAGTAACAGTATATATATATATATATATATATATATATATATATATATATATATATATATTTATTTATTTATTTATTTATTTAAAGTCTCTTATATACCGATGTTCGTATGCACATCGCATCGGTTCACAAAGAACAAAAGCTTTTGGGCAGAGCCCTTACATATAACAGCAGAATATAAATAACTTTCGGGCGGGGGCCCTTACATGTAACCATAAGAATACATTAAACAGGGGGGGGGGTAAAATACTGGTTAGGCGATGCAGTATTCCAAACATTAAATGGATACAATCAACTATATACAAAAATAGGTGAGTACAAAGTACAAAATCAGCAGGCATTCTGCTGATATATATAGTATATATAGTAACCAGAGAGCTAAAGCAAGAAGAACCACCACCCTTGTCTTACAACAATAATGTAATGTCCATATTGCTTATATTACTTCAGTTATATGTTCCAAGTTGTGTTCTAAGTTGATCTTAGTTGTTTCATAATTGATTGTACTTTATTTTAGATTATCCGTTTATTATATACGATATGTTCCTTGTAAACCGCCTTCCCGGCGATAGTTATCTCTGTTAAATGTGAACCGGAGTGATATGTATTGTATACAGGAACTTCCGGTATATAAAAACCAAAAATAAATAAATAAATAAACAGTACACATGTACTTTCATGCAGAAAGAAACAGCATTCCTGGGGGCAGAGTGGGGGGGGGGGGGAGCACTTTATTTATTGGTACAGTCTGCTAGCCAATTGGACAATTTTTGTTTCGCTACTGCTATGCCTATTCAGTTAGGCTTTTAAGAGACAAATAGCTTTGAGGCCTGACAATGTGGCTGAGTCCTTTTCCTATAGTAAGCCAAGGCTCTTTTATAGTCTAAGCTATGAAGGGCTTTTTCAACTTCATGAGTGTGAGGTCTCTGAAAGAACACAAGTAAGATGATGACTAGATTAATATGAAAAGAGAATACCACCTTTGGTAGAAACTTTGGGTTAGTGCAGAGCACTATTTTATTGTGTAAGAATTGCATTTAAAAAGAAAAATGAACTAAAATTCGGAGCTCACCAACATTTCTGGCTGATATGACTGTGATTAGGAATAATACTTTCCATGTGAGAAATTTCAGACAAGACAACTTCAATGAGTCAAACGATGACTTTTTTAGGTGTGCCAGAACCATATTAAGGTCCCATGCAACAGAAAGTTTGACAACTAATATGCCATAAACCTTTCATGAATTTGGATACCAACGTTTGGGCTGGCGTGCGCTCCTGATAAAAGGCTAGGGCACGTTTGCAGTCAAGGGAATGTAGAGCCTTTTCTCCTGGGTTTGAATGGGGCCTTGGAAAGAAAGTAGGTAAGATGATGGATTGATTAAGATGAAAATCCGATACTACCTTTGGTAAAAACTTAGGGTGTTTACGGAGGACCACTCTGTCATGCAGAATTTTAGTGTAAGGCGGGTAGGTAACTAATGCCTGTAGTTCACTAACTCTGCGAGCGGATAGGCAGTTGATTCTTGCAGGGTCCATTTGTGTGGGTGAAATACTCTGCTGAGGTGATCTGCTAACATGCTGGAAATCCTTGGAAGATAATTAGCTTGCAGGACAGCTTGATGTTTGAATATCTATTCCCATACCTTTATCACCTCTTGAGAAAGGATCCATGACCCCATGGCTACCTCGCTCTCAGTTTGCATAAAAACATTCTTCCCCTGGAAGAGAGGCATGAAAGTTGCCAAGGAGTATTTGACTGATCGCAGTTGTAGGAGGTTGATCTGAAGTAGTCTATTAACCATCAAGTACTTTAGGTCTGTAAGGGACTTGTGTGGGCTCCCCACTTCCTTTTGTGGAGACATCAGTCGCCGATGCTACTTGGTGAGAAAGCAAATGAAGTGGTGCCTCTTCTTGAAGGATAAAGGGTTGCAGTAACTGGCAAAGCTTGTTTCATTTCCTGTGAGACATCCACGGAGATCGTCAAGGGTTGAGTTAAATGGTCCTACTGGGAGCAGATGCCCCACTGTAGGAATCGCATATGAAGGCAGGTCAGCAAAATTACATGAAAGCCACCTCCATCTGTTCCATAACTAGAATCTCCCTGTCTAGTGTCTAATCTGCATTCAGCAGTCAATATGCAAGAGTCCTATGAGCGATCTCTCAGTATGATGGAAGGCAAGTTCTCTCTTGGCAGGGAATCTATCCATGCTGTTACGAATTTTATTCTCTGGATGGGAATTCAAATTGATTTTCTTGAAGTTCACTAGAAGCCTAATAACTGTAGGAATTGAACTGACTTCTGCAGGGAGGAGAGAACATTTTCCTGAGAAGTCGCTGTTACTAGCCAGTCATCTAGGTAACAGAAGTCATGATGAAGATGGGCTGCTACTAAAGCCAGAATTTGGTAAAGACCCTCAGTGCCGCTGATAATCCAAAGTGAGTAGTCAATACTGGTAATGAGAGGAGTCCACCACAAAGCATAGGTAGAGCCAGTGAGAGATGAATGGGAACATGAGCATAAGCGTCTTTCAAATCTAGGACACTCCCTTCTGGATGAAGGGGAGAATTATGTGAGGGAATTAATTTTGAATTTCTCCTGGAGCAGATTCTTGTTCAGATTTTTTAAATCCAGAATGGATCTCAATCCCTTGATTTCTTTGGTGATAAGGAAGTAGTGGGAGCAGAATCCCTGGCCATACTGATGGGTGGAAAGCAGAGTTGCTTACCTGTAACAGGTGTTCTCACAGGACAGCAGGATGTTAGTCCTCACATATGGGTGACATCAGGATGGAGCCCAATCACGGAACACTTTTGTCAAAGTTTCTAGAACTTTGACTGGCACCTACTGGGCATGCCCAGCATGGCACTAACCCTGCATCCAGCAAGGGTCCCCCTTCAGTCTCGTGTATAGCAAAAAGTACGTGCGAAAAATAAAATAACAAATCTCAAGTGAACCCAACTCCGTGGGGTGGCGGGCAGGTTTCGCGAGGACTAACATCCTGCTGTCCTGTGAGAACACCTGTTACAGGTAAGCAACTCTGCTTTCTCACAGGACAAGCAGGATGGTAGTCCTCACATATGGGTGAGTAGCGAGCCGAGGATGCCCGGGCAATGCACCAAATGCACCCAAAGACATGCAACAGGCACAATAACAGGGGTGGATTTGGGTAGGAGGGAATCCTGAAAACCCAGAACCGGTTGCTGGTAGGATGTTGGGTAGTTAAGCTGAGAATAAGTTGCATAGAACAGACTGGCCAAAAATAGAATCTTGCCTGCCAGCCTTATCTAAGCAATATTGGGCTGCAAAGGTATGGAGTGAGCTCCAGGTTGCAGCCTTACAAATATCAATAAGTGGCACCGAACGAAGGTGTGCCACTGAGGTTGCTACGGCCCTGACAGAGTGTGCTTTCACACGGTGTTGTAGCAGAATGCCTGCTTGCTGGTAGCAAAAGGAAATACAGTCCGCTAACCAGGAGGAAAGGGTGTTTTCCCACTGGATTTCCCAATTTGATGGTATCGAAAGAAACAAATAATTGAGTGGACTTCCTGTGGGCTGGCGTGCGCTCCTGATAAAAGGCTAGGGCACGTTTGCAGTCAAGGGAATGTAAAGCCTTTTCTCCTGGGTTTGAATGGGGCCTTGGAAAGAAAGTAGGTAAGATGATGGATTGATTAAGATGAAAATCCGATACTACCTTTGGTAAAAACTTAGGGTGTGTACAGAGGACCACTCTGTCATGCAGAATTTTAGTGTAAGGCGGGTAGGTAACTAATGCCTGTAATTCACTAACTCTGCGAGTGGATATGATAGCGAGAAGGAAAATCACTTTCCAAGTAAGATAGCGCAGATCGCAGGAGTGAAGAGGCTCAAATGGAGGCTTCATGAGCCATGCTAAGACTATGTTAAGGTCCCAAGCAGGGGCCAGAGGACGCAATGGAGGTTTCAGGTGGAGCAAACCTCTCATGAAGTGTGTGACTAGGGGTTGTGTCGAAATAGAGATATCTCCCATGCCGTTGTGGAAAGCGGCTACCGCACTGACATGCACTCTTATAGAGGAAGTTTTCAGGCCTGATTCTGACAGATGCCAGAGACAGTCCAGAAACTTTGCGGTGGAACAAGTGAAAGGGTCTATGTACATGGACGTGCACCAGATTGTAAACCTTTTCCACTTAGAATGATAAGATAGTCTTGTGGAAGGCTTTCGTGAAGCTACCAGGACTCGGGATACCAACTCTGAAAGCTTAAGGGGTTGAAGTATTAACCTTTCAACATCCAGGCCGTCAGCGACAGGGCCTGGAGATTGGGGTGGCACAGGCACCCATTGTTCTGAGTTATCAGAAGCGGATCCTTCCCTAGAGGGATGCGCCGGTGAACTGATAGGTCCCTGAGAATTGGGAACCAGACTTGGCTTGGCCAGTGAGGGGCTATCAGAATCATTAAACCCTTGTCCCTTCGTAACTTCATGAGAGTCTTTGATATGAATGGAAGTGGAGGGTACGAGTAGAGGAGACCGCCGGACCACAAGAGGGCAAAAGCATCCCTCGGCTGTGAGTGGCGGCTGCGAGTGAGGGAGCAGAAATTCTCTACTTTGCAGTTGTGGATGGATGCAAAGAGGGCTATGTGTGGATACCCCAACGTTGGAAGATTGTGTCTGCTATCGTAGGGTTGAGAGACCATTCGTGCGGATGGAAGGTTCGACTCAACTGGTCCGCTAGAATATTGTCCATGCCCGCCAAGTAGGTCGCTCTGAGGTACATCGAGTGGGAAAGAGCCCACGCCCATATCTGTGCAGCTTCCTGACACAGAAGGTAGGAGCCTGTTCCCCCTTGCTTGTTGATGTACCACATTGCTACCTGGTTGTCAGTTTAAATCAGGATGGTCTTGTTTGAGAGGCAATCCTGAAAGACTCTGAGGGCATATCTGATCACTCAAAGCTCTAGGAAATTTATCTGATGTTTGGCTTCCTCTGGAGACCAGGGACCCAGAGTCTGTAGGCCATTGATATGAGCACCCCAACCTAGATTGGAGGCATCTGTCGTTAGGATAACTTGAGGCTCTGAAACCTGAAAGGGAAGACTTTGAAGGAGGTTGGAGAGCTGCAACTACCAGGCCAGCGACAGGCGGAGCTGCTTGGTAATGTGGACAATGCTGGACATTGGTTGGTAAGCCTGAGTCCACTGGGACTTCAGAGTCTACTGCATGACTCATGGAGAGGCGTGTCATTGGAGTGACATGTACAGTGGATGCCATATGACCCAGCAAAATGAGGAAATGACTAGCTGTCGAATAACACCGATTCTGGAGGTATTGTGCGAGGGATATGAGAGTATGAGCTCGATCCTGAGGGAGGAATGCTTTTGCCTGCATTGTTCAGGTTGGCTCCTATGAAGGATAAGGTTTGAGACAGAACTAGGCTGGACTTGGGGTAGTTGATCAGAAACCCGAGAGACAGCAACATATGGATAGTTAGACATAAGGAGGCTAGTGCTTCCCTTTGAGTCGGAGCCCTTATCAGCCAGTCGTCGAGATAAGGGTAGACATGGATGCCTTGACATCTCAGGTAGGCCTTGATCACTACGAGGCACTTGGTAAAGACTCGAGGAGCGGATGCTAGGCCAAACAGCAGTACCCGGTACTGAAAGTGCCGGGGGCAACCAGGAATCGAAGGAATTTGTGGTGAGATGGAGTGATTGAGATGTGTGTATACGCGTCCTGCAGATCTAGAGAGCAAAGCCAATCTCCTCTTTGTAGAAGAGGTAGTAGAGAACCCAAGGTCACCATCCTGAACTTTTCCCTCTGTAGATATTTGTTTAAGGCACGCAGGTCCAGTATTGGACGAATGCCCCCTGACGTTTTTGGGATGACGAAATACCTAGAATAGAACCCCTGCCCTTGCTGGGAGAGGGGCACTGGCTCTATTGCCCGGGATTTCAGGAGGGTTGAAACCTTCTCTTCCAGAAGAGAGAAGTGGTTGGACGATCCCCACGTCGGCAGAGGTGGGGAGTCTGCTGGTATGGACAGGAAGCCAAGGTGGTAGCCTTGGGTCAGTACAGCAAGTACCCAACTGATCCGAAGTGATCGTGTGCCATATGTTGGTGAAGTGGTACAACCGACCGCCGACAGGTACAGATGGTAGAGGAGGATGGCTTATGCTCTCCAGCGAGGAGTCAAAATCCAGCAGCTGGGCCTGGTGGAGGGGCTGGCTGAGTCTTCTGAGGCCGGGATTGTCTGGCTTGACCTTTTTGATAAGGTCTGGAGGGGTGACCTCGAGTAGCAGGAGGATAATATCTCCGTGGCTTGAAGGACGGCTGCTTAGAGTCTCTTCGGAATGTCCTCTTAGATGTGGACGGGAAATCAGTAGGCACAGATGAAAGCTGGCGTAACGTCTCGTGGTGGTCTTTGAGCTGTGCTACAGTCTCTTGAATTTTGTCCCCGAAGAGATTATCACCAGCACAGGGCAGGTCAGCCAATCGGTCCTGTACCTGTGGTCTCAAGTCAGAGGACGTTGGCCAGGCCCACCGTCGTGCACTAATTCCCGCTGCAGACACCCTAGAGGCAGCGTCAAAAATATCATAGGCAGCGTGGACCTTGTGCTTGCCAGTATCTAGACCCTTCTGAGCCAGGGTATTCAGCTGATCCTGAAGCTGGTCGGGTAAAGATTCAGAGAAATCCTGGATCTTCTTGAACAGGTCTCTGTTATACTGTGTCATGTATAACTGGTAAGAAGCAATGCGAGAAATAAGCATAGATCCATGGAAAACACAACGGCCAAATGTGTCAAGGGACCTCTGTTCTTTTCCTGGAGGAATGAGGTTTAGAACATCTTGCTTTTTTCTGGGCTGACTCCACAACTACAGAATGGTGATCCAGCTGTGGTTTTTGGAAGCCAGGGGCTGTCTGTACCAGGTAGGTGGCATCCGTTTTCCAATTTACCGGTGGTACAGAGCCTGGATGCTCCCAATTTCTCTTCAGCAAGTCCTGGAGAACTTCATGAACAGGTATGGCATGATCTCCTTGGGTGCATCTACAAACTGCAGTACTTCCAGCATTTTATGTCTGGAATATTCTTCTGTCTGAAGTTGGAATGGTATGGCTTCAGACATTTCCTTTATAAAATTAATAAATATCATCAGAATCCTGGGAAGAATCATCGGTCCAGGGGTCATACGGTTGATCATCGCCTCCCATAGGATCTCCAGAGGGGAGTAATGGTGCTATTCCTGAAGGATCAGGCCTAGGCATAGACAGCATCAATGGTGGCACCGATTGAGGACGATGCGGTATCGATGGCAGAATAGGCATCAATGGAACCGGTGACACTGATGGGTGAGTCGGTGGCAAGATCCCAGACGGCGGTATCTGTATCAGTGTTTCTTCGTCTTCAGACGACAAAGGTATCTGCGTGGAAGGTGGTGCACATACCGGTATCTTCTGTTCCTTCGGTGGAAGAGCACCGATCAGCACATCCAATCTGCCTAGTAGCGGTGCGAGCACCGTGGGTATCGGGTCTGTGACTGGGGCTGGCATCGGTATCGGCGCTGATGGAGATTGGAAGCCCTGCATTGCTTTACCGATGGCCTCTTGGATCATCCAGTCCAATTCCTCGCGGAATCCTGGGGCATGTAACCCCAGCTCCGGAGTGGGAGGCAATACTGGCATAGCCGGAGGGTCCACCAGTAAAAGTGGCTTCGCGGCTCCCTGCACCAATGAAGGTGGGGGAACGCCTCGGTAACCAGGTCACAGAGGAGGATGGGGCTTTCTCTGGACGGGATTTCTTTGTCAGTAGCTCTGTCTATGCCAATGCCTTGCCTGGATCAGCAGACTGAGCCTTCCGATGACGGTGTCGACGATTTTCACGATGTTCTCCTCTGTGCTTCTCCTGAGGTGATGAGGAAGAAGTAGACACCTTCGGAGTAGTCTATGCCGGACGGCAGCACTGGTGTTCCACTGCTGGTGAGAGGTCGATGGCACCAGCTCAGATGATGTCGAAGCGGTCGATGGAGTTTGCGGTTTTGACTGAAAAAGAAACTCCATCTTCTCTGAGCAGGCCTTACGGCCCTTCGGTGTCATTTGGGCACATTTGGTGCAAGTTAGGACATCATTTTCAGACCCCAAACATAATACACAAACCCTATGCAGGTCTGTGATGGACATTGTCCGAGGACAGTCGGGGCACCGACGAAAACCCACTGCCATGGCTTCGATGGCCGGTAGGCCCCGAAGGGAAACCTCGACGGGAATCAACCGCAAACGATGGTAAAGCCTTACCTTTCGACCGCGGAGTACAGAATCAATAGGGGGACCCCTATGGGGTAGAAATTTTTGAAAATATTGAAAGAAGTTTCGTGAGGAAAATTCCTGTCAGGAATCTCTAGAGAGCTCCTTAACCCGCGTGGCTACTGCTGCAGGGAAAAAAAAGAGAGACTGAAGGGGGACCCCTGCTGGATGCAGGGTTAGTGCCAAGCTTGGCATGCCCATTTGATGCCAGTCAAAGTTCTAGAAACTTTGCCAAAAGTGTTCCATGATTGGGCTCCATCCTGATGATGTCACCCATATGTGAGGAGTACCATCCTGCTTGTCCTGTGAGAACAGATTCTATCGCTCACTGACTAAGGAGTGACTACATCTCCAGGTGGAGTTGTGCTGAGTGAAACGGATCCAGATTGAAGGCCAAGCAATGAGGAACAGTGGGAAGTCAGGAAAAATGTACACCGTTTCCACACTCCACAATTTTGAGAAACCAGTAGTAAGAACATAAGAACATAAGAACATAAGAAAATGCCATACTGGGTCAGACCAAGGGTCCATCAAGCCCAGCATCCTGTTTCCAACAGTGGCCAATCCAGGCCATAAGAACCTGGCAAGTACCCAAAAACTAAGTCTATTCCATGTAACCATTGCTAATGGCAGTGGCTATTCTCTAAGTGAACCTAATAGCAGGTAATGGACTTCTCCTCCAAGAACTTATCCAATCCTTTTTTAAACACAGCTATACTACCTGCACGAACCACATTCTCTGGCAACAAATTCCAGAGTTTAATTGTGCGTTGAGTAAAAAAGAACTTTCTCCGATTAGTTTTAAATGTGCCCCATGCTAACTTCATGGAGTGTCCCCTAGTCCTTCTACTATCTGAAAGAGTAAATAACCGATTCACATCTACCCGTTCTAGACCTCTCATGATTTTTAAACACCTCTATCATATCCCCCCTCAGTCGTCTCTTCTCCAAGCTGAAAAGTCCTAATCTCTTTAGTCTTTCCTCATAGGGGAGTTGTTCCATTCCCCTTATCATTTTGGTAGCCCTTCTCTGTACCTTCTCCATCGCAATTATATCTTTTTTGAGATGCGGCGACCAGAATTGTACACAGTATTCAAGGTGCGGTCTCACCATGGAGCGATACAGAGGCATTATGACATTTTCCGTTTTATTCATCATTCCTTTTCTAATAATTCCCAACATTCTGTTTGCTTTTTTGACTGCCGCAGCACACTGAACCGACGATTTCAATGTGTTATCCACTATGACACCTAGATCTCTTTCTTGGGTTGTAGCACCTAATATGGAACCCAACATCGTGTAATTATAGCATGGGTTATTTTTCCCTATATGCATCACCTTGCACTTTTCCACATTAAATTTCATCTGCCATTTGGATGCCCAATTTTCCAGTCTCACAAGGTCTTCCTGCAATTTATCACAATCTGCTTGTGATTTAACTACTCTGCACAATTTTGTGTCATCTGCAAATTTGATTATCTCACTCGTCGTATTTCTTTCCAGATCATTTATAAATATATTGAACAGTAAGGGTCCCAATACAGATCCCTGAGGCACTCCACTGTCCACTCCCTTCCACTGAGAAAATTGCCCATTTAATCCTACTCTCTGTTTCCTGTCTTTTAGCCAGTTTGCAATCCACGAAAGGACATCGCCACCTATCCCATGACTTTTTACTTTTCCTAGAAGCCTCTCATGAGGAACTTTGTCAAACGCCTTCTGAAAATCCAAGTATACTATATCTACCGGTTCACCTTTATCCACATGTTTATTAACTCCTTCAAAAAAGTGAAGCAGATTTGTGAGGCAAGACTTGCCCTGGGTAAAGCCATGCTGACTTTGTTCCATTAAACCATGTCTTTCTATATGTTCTGTGATTTTGATGTTTAGAACACTTTCCACTATTTTTCCTGGCACTGAAGTCAGGCTAACCGGTCTGTAGTTCCCGGATCGCCCCTGGAGCCCTTTTTAAATATTGGGGTTACATTTGCTATCTTCCAGTCTTCAGGTACAATGGATGATTTTAATGATAAGTTACAAATTTTTACTAATAGGTCTGAAATTTCATTTTTTAGTTCCTTCAGAACTCTGGGGTGTATACCATCCGGTCCAGGTGATTTACTACTCTTCAGTTTGTCAATCAGGCCTACCACATCTTCTAGGTTCACCGTGATTTGATTCAGTCCATCTGAATCATTACCCATGAAAACCTTCTCCATTACGGGTACCTCCCCAACATCCTCTTCAGTAAACACCGAAGCAAAGAAATCATTTAATCTTTCCGCGATGGCCTTATCTTCTCTAAGTGCCCCTTTAACCCCTCGATCATCTAAAGGTCCAACTGACTCCCTCACAGGCTTTCTGCTTCGGATATATTTAAAAAAGTTTTTACTGTGAGTTTTTGCCTCTACAGCCAACTTCTTTTCAAATTCTCTCTTAGCCTGTCTTATCAATGTCTTACATTTAACTTGCCAATGTTTATGCTTTATCCTATTTTCTTCTGTTGGATCCTTCTTCCAATTTTTGAATGAAGATCTTTTGGCTAAAATAGCTTCTTTCACCTCCCCTTTTAACCATGCCGGTAATCGTTTTGCCTTCTTTCCACCTTTCTTAATGTGTGGAATACATCTGGACTGTGCTTCTAGAATGGTATTTTTTAACAATGACCACGCCTCTTGGACATTTTTTACTTTTGTAGCTGCTCCTTTCAGTTTTTTTCTAACAATTTTTCTCATTTTATCAAAGTTTCCCTTTTGAAAGTTTAGCACGAGAGCTTTGGATTTGCACACTGTTCCTTTTCCAGTCATTAAATCAAATCTGATCATATTATGATCACTATTGCCAAGCGGCCCCACCACCGTTACCTCTCTCACCAAGTCCTGTGCTCCACTGAGAATTAGATCTAAAATTGCTCCCTCTCTCGTCGGTTCCTGAACCATTTGCTCCATAAAGCTATCATTTATTCCATCCAGGAACGTTATCTCTCTAGCGTGACCCGATGATACATTTACCCAGTCTATATTGGGGTAATTGAAGTCTCCCATTATTACTGCACTACCAATTTGGTTGGCTTCCCTAATTTCTCTTAGCATTTCACTGTCCATCTCACCATCTTGACCAGGTGGACGGTAGTATACCCCTATCACTGTAGTCTTCCCTGATACACAAGGGATTTCTACCCATAAAGATTCAATTTTGTATTTAGTCTCATGCAGGATGTTTATCCTGTTGGACTCTATGCCATCCCGGACATAAAGCGCCACACCTCCTTCCGACTGCTCCTCTCTGTCATTGCGATATAATTTGTACCCCGGTATAGCACTGTCCCATTGGTTATCCTCTTTCCACCATGTCTCTGAGATGCCAATTAAGTCTATGTCATCATTTACTGCTATACATTCTAATTCTCCCATCTTACTTCTTAGACTTCTGGCATTAGCATACAAACATTTCAAAGTTTGTTTTTTGATTGTATTTTTATTCTGCTTTTTAATTGATAGGGATAAGTTAGAATTTTTTAGCTCAGGTGAGTTTTTAGTTACAGGCATTTGGACTACTTTTCTAATTATTGGAACCTCACTGTCGGGATGCCCTAATTCTAGTGCATCATTAGTATCCTTTAAAGATACATCTCTCCGAACCATGCGCTGCTGAGCGCAATTCCTCTAGGTATACTTGAATTCTCCCATCCACCAGAGAGAATGATTGTTGGGTTTAGACGCTGGTCAAAAACTTGGTCCAGGTTTGGGCTGGACCTATTGTGTCACTTCTGGACGACAACATTCATGTTATCAATGAAACAAAGTCAGCATGGCTTTACCCAAGGCAAGTCTTGCCTCACAAATCTGCTTCACTTTTTTGAAGGAGTTAATAAACATGTGGATAAAGGTGAACCGATAGATGGAGTGTACTTGGATTTTCAGAAGGCATTTGACAAAGTTCCTCATGAGAGGCTTCTAGGAAAAGTAAAAAGTCATGGGATAGGTGGCGATGTCCTTTCGTGGATTACAAACTGGCTAAAAGACAGGAAACAGAGTAGGATTAAATGGTCAATTTTCTCAGTGGAAGGGAGTGGACAGTGGAGTGCCTCAGGGATCTGTACTGGGACCCTTACTTTTCAATATATTTATAAATGATCTGGAAAGAAATACGATGAGTGAGGTAATCAAATTTGCAGATGATACAAAATTGTTCAGAGTAGTTAAATAACAAGCAGATTGTGATAAATTGCAGGAAGACCTTGTGAGGCTGGAAAATTGGGCATCTAAATGGCAGATGAAATTTAATGTATACCCCTGTACTCATTTAATTTCTTTCCATTAGGTTGTATATATTTTACTTACCATTATTTATTAATACGTTATAACTGTTTAAGTTGATAGCTGTTGCTTTACTTCCTGATGCTATCTGTTATGCTGACGCTTTTGTTGCATTTTAAAAATCCCCGCCCCCTATCCCTGTTATTTGTATTTTCTTCCTGTCAGTTCAATTGTAAACCGGTATGATGTTGTACACTAATGTCGGTATATAAAAGTTTTAAATAAATAAATAATGTGGACAAGTGCAAGGTGATGCATACAGGGAAAAATAACCCATGCTATAGTTACACAATGTTAGGTTCCATATTAGGTGCTACTACCCAAGAAAGAGATCTAGGCATCATAGTGGATAACACATTGAAATCATCGGTTCAGTGTGCTGCGGCAGTCAAAAAAGCAAACAGAATGTTGGGAATTATTAGAAAGGGAATGGTGAATAAAACGGAGAATGTCATAATGCCTCTGTATCGCTCCATGGTGAGACCGCACCTTGAATATTGTGTACAATTCTGGTCGCCGCATTTCAAAAAAGATATAATTGCGATGGAGAAGGAACAGAGAAGGGCTACCAAAATGATAAAAGGGAATGGAACAGCTCCCCTATGAGGAAAGACTAAAGAGGTTAGGACTTTTCAGCTTGGAGAAGAGACGGCTTAGGGGGGATATGATAGAGGTGTTTAAAATCATGAGAGGTCTAGAACGGGTAGATGTGAATCGATTTTTTACTCTTTCGGATAATAGAAAGACTAGGGGGCACTCCATGAAGTTAGCATGTAGCACATTTAAAACTAATCGGAGAAAGTTCTTTTTCACTCAACGCATAATTAAACTCTGGAATTTGTTGCCAGAGGATGTGGTTAGTGCAGTTAGTATAGCTGTGTTTAAAAAAGGATTGAATAAGTTCTTGGACGAGAAGTCCATTACCTGCTATTAATTAAGTTGACTTAGATAATAACCACCGCTATTACTAGCAACGGTAACATGGAATAGACTTAGTTTTTGGGTACTTGCCAGGTTCTTATGGCCTGGATTGGCCACTGTTGGAAACAGGATGCTGGGCTTGATGGACCCTTGGTCTGACCCAGTATGGCATGTTCTTATGTTCGGAAGCATGGAGTATGGCATGTTCTTATGTTCGGAAGCATGGAGCTCTGGAACACCTTTTCACCAAAGTTGTCTAGTAACCTAGTATCCTTTCCCAGTGGAGTATTTGAAAATATTCGCGTTTTCTTTGCTCTTTTAAAAGCAAACTCTACTACAATTCCAAAGCCTGGAGATTTCTGTATTCTGAACTTGAGGTATAATTTCCTTGCTACTGGGGAGCAGGAATTCAGGTTCTCCTACATGCTTGTTTGTAATTCTTGTAGAACATCATGGACTGGAGTGACAGCTAGTTTTGCCAGAATCTCCAGAATATAGACAAGGCCTTTGCATGGGGATCCTTGTCCTTATGAACATTGACGCCAAGTGCAGTACCCAACCTGTCCAAAACCTGCAGTAAGAGAGGTCTTCAGGTGTTTAAAAGGCTTAGGTAAGAGATCAGAGGGCATTCCCACCCAGCCCTTCTCCAATCCTAGAGGAGAGAGAACACTAGCCCAGGACTCCAGTAATTAATTAGGTGTGAGGATGGGTCCTTGGCCACCTCAGAGGTGTATCTGGTCTATATCCTCCAACTGACTGGACTCCACTACAAGTGAATGCTGGGGACTAGAACCACTTGGCAGGGAATCTGATGGAGTATGCATTCAGTTTGAAGAAACTGGGACTCCTATCGGAAGTAAATCTGATATTTTGGAAAGAAAAGAGAAGTAAAGAAAGTCTTCATCAATTCTGCCACTTGGTCTAAGGGCTGCATGCCCTCTGGCTGGGCGTAAGAGGTGAATCATCATCTTCAGATAATAGGATAGAATTTGATTGCACATACTCTGCAAAATTTGCACTGGGAGTGGGATTAGAAAATCAAGGGTACCACAGAACAAATATAATCTGGTGTATCTAGACAAAGGCCTTGTTCCAAGGACCTCGATGGTGACCTTGTTTTGGAGATTAGCAGGCATAAGTGAATCATACCTCCTTCTGTCCCTAAGGACCTTCCCTTATGCATTGGAGTCACTAGTGAGTTAAAGAACAGTTGCGTTGGAAGTATCGTGACCCAGTGCATCAAAAATGGCATAGTCTGTTCCAATGCTTGAAGCATTACTGGTGTCAAATTTCGATGCACTGAATGCTCTGGGGCTTAATGTGTCAAAAGTGTCAAGGTCTTGTGCTTCGACGATGCTGTAGCTTTATGCGTCAATGATTCCAGTGACTGATATGTCAACAGTGCCGGAATTGTATGTGTTGACAATGCTGGTACATCATGTGTTGATGGCACTGGAACCATAAGCATCAACAGCACCAGGGCTCGATGTGGAGAATTGTGTGATGGCTGCAATGGCACTAAGGCTATATGCTTTTTTGGTGCCAGGTGCACTGCTGGCAAAGAGTGGTACTTCTCATTAGTAATGGCACATTTTTGCTTACTCGACCCCAAGAACTTGGCTTGTTCCACAGAAGTGGGAGATTCTTTGAGGAGACATGCAGCCACTTTGGTAGTAATTTACCTGGTCATCATCCAGTCCAAGGCAGCAGTAACAGAGGTCTTATCCATCCATAATGGACATCTTCCTACTACATGTACAGTCTTTGAAAACACTTACTGTGCACTTCTTGAAGCCAGATATTCTGTGAAGAAAAATCTTTTTTCTTTTAAATAGCACTAAAAAGTGCTGTTTGGGGGTCTGCTGAGACAGCAAGGCAACGTAATTGAAAATTTTCAAAGACATAGGGTACACATCTGTGCTGATGCTTGGATGAAAAAAAAAACTTGAGGGGACTCATGAGGCAACACCCTTATGGGAATTCCCACACATGCTCAGTAGACCAAAAGCTCTATGAGCTTAGAGAGAAGGGTCCATTCAGTGCTACTGGATGACATCAACCATTGCTAATTCACCCCTCATTTCCAACAGAGAAAAATTACCCAGACTTTATATTTTTGTACACAGTATGAAAGTTGGCCTCTGAATTGGCTAAAAATCAACACTGGCTAAAAATCAACAACAGGGCTGCAAAGAGAAAGGAATAACCGGCAGAAAAAAAAAAAGGAGGTGATAATGCCCCTGTACAGGTCCTTGGTGAGGCCTCACCTGGAGTACTGTGCTCAGTTCTGGTGCCCATATCTCAAAAAGGGTAAGGTTGGAATGGAGGCGGTCCAGAGAAGGGTGACCAAAATGGTGTGGGTTTCTGATTCAGAAGACTTATGAGGAGTGGCTGAAGGATCTAAATATATATGCCCTGAAAGAAATGAGGTGCAGGGGGAGATATGATATAGACCTTCAGATACCTGAAAGGTTTTAACGATATACAAATGTTGTATATCCATTGGAAAGGAAACTGTAGAACTAGGGTTCAAAAAAATCAAGCTCCAGAGGAGACTGCACAGAACCAACATTAAGAAATATTTCTTCACGGAGAGGGTAGTAGATGCTCGGATATCCCTTCCAGAAGAGATAGTGAGGACAAAAACAGTAAACAAATTCAAAAGGGCATAGAATAAACATTGCGGATCCCTAAAGGCTAGAGATTAGAAATGAAGAAAAGAGTGCATGGAGGTAACCTACACGGAAAAGCAGATGCTACACTTAACAGAATGCATTCAGATTTCTACCCTTAATCAGTTAACCTTGTTGCTTTTTATGTAACTGCAACATTGTTCTCTGCTTCAACAGCAGGGACAAAGGAGAATAGGATTCAGCTGACAGCAAACACTGGTCACTGACTTTTACGGTCCGGGGTACTGATATGCAGATATTAGGGGGGAAAAAAAAGGACCTCTTCTACAGCCAAAAGCAAAACGAATCCAAGCAGCATTACAAGAATTATCAAGAAGGTTGCTCAACCTGTGAAAATATTGCTAGCAGTTGCTTGGTTTTGATTGTAAATATTACTATCCTTAACATAAGGCTTGGGGGTAACCTGCACGGAGCGGCAATTACTACCTTTCACAGAAACATGGGGGGCAACCTGCATGGAGCGGCAGGTACTACCATAAGAAACTTGCTGGGAGACTAGATAGTTCATTTGGTCTTTTTCTGCCATCATTACTATGTTACTATTTTATAAATCCCTAAAATCAGAAGCCCTACTTATAAGGTTTCACTTGCTTTCAACAAAGCACATGCCTATATATTTATTTTTTTTTTTTTAAGGAAATGATAGAAAAAGAACATGAAGAATTCAATAGTTTTTAATGGCTCAATGCCTTAACTAGTAAAATGCAATTCTGGTCAGCCCAAAAAACTGAATCTAGAATCACAAACTACAAGAACTTTGTTACACAGTGTTACTTTATAAAATTTCAAAAGAATATAAGAACTCATTACAACACTACAGTAAAAAACATGCAAAATACATTGTAATTCTAGAACTGAAGTCACATGCATTTTATAGAAGAAAAATGAATCCTTACGTATGCTGCTGATGTAATTTTGCTATTTCTTTTTCAAAATCTTGAGGCTGGCTTGGGATAAAGGAGTAATCGGCGAGGTAGCCTGGCAAGTGCTCTGAATGGTTGTAGTCTCCCAGTTCAGCTAAAACATAATGAGCAATTTTCTGTTTCAATGTTAAGCACCCATACCAGTTTCAATATTCAGGAGAAGACAGACACGAAGGATTAGCTGCAATATGTATCATGCTACATAGTAGAGTTTTGCCTTATTTCAACACACCAATAACATCCTTAAAGCCATTTCTAAAGGAAAGTGTAAGAAAGTAGGTGTGTGTGGAAGCTAAAAGCTCCAAAGCGGAAATTATTTATTTATTTAGAGCTTTTTTTATACCGACATTCATGATCCCAATCATATCATATCGGTTTACAATAAACAATGGTGCAATAACATTAACATCAACCTGAACAGTAGGCGAGAAGTGATAAAAGTTACAATAAAACAGGGGCACTCGAACTGGGAGGAGGAAGAGCCAAAGATATGGGTAACTCAGAGATAAATAATATCTGGTTATACACTCAGGATTAACAATAATCTGAACTCATGGCTGAATACTATCAAATATCTAAATAAGATCATATACTCAGGACTGTAATAATATCGTATATTCATGACTAAATAGTGTCAGGTCTTAGAACTCGGAACTAACTCATATGGAGACAGAGGCCATGTCAGTGCAGGGGTACATTGACTGGAGGACCATGAAGATATTGTGGTTGGGGAGGTCATAGCTCAGGGAAGGCTTGTAGAAATAGCCATGTTTTGAGTTTCTTTTTGAATGACAGAATGCAAGGTTCTTGTCTAAGGTCAGGGGGGCATGGCGTGTCAGTTAGGTGTCAGTGACAGCCAAATTAGGTGTCAGTGACAGCCAAGGTTTGTTCTGCTTCCAGCTTCACCAGTCAATTGCTTCTTTCCCTCTACAACTGTACTATCAGCACCAATAGGGTAGGACAAGGAAGATATACACCAGAAGTAGAGGTCAGCTACGGTCATGAATGACAGCTCAGCAGGCCTCATCATAGAGCTTTTATTTGGTGCACACGTCTAATTTTCTTAAAAATCAATTTTAGTGGAAATTAAGTTAAGAGTCATCAAAGCCCAGCATTTTTCAAAAGACGCACATCAGTATAAAATATACCTTTCATTTTCAGCTTTTACAGATGTTTTCTTGGAAATGCCTGCTTTATGTTGGGGTTTGCTATATGAGTCCTTCTTCATAAGAAACTCACCACCACCCCCCCCCCCCCCCAAATCTTAGTACATATACTTGCAGTAAATCAAATCCTGCTACAATAAATTCTTCTTATAAAAGATTTAACACCCAGCTTATTGTTTTAAAAACTATTTCTATTCATAAGCAATATAAAGTATCAAATATGAAAGATTTATCATAGTATGCCATTAGTTGAAAAACAGCAACGTCAAACAAAGCAAAAAATGGGAACAAATAAATTATATTAACCAAATATCAAATTGTTCTCATTTTAACCAACTCAGGAGAATCCTGGAATAAAAGCTCAAGTTCCCTAAAAAAACAGAACTGTGCAAAATTCAAGAAACTACTTTCTTGGTGTAATACTGCTCCTCCTTCACTTCCCTGTATGGGAGGTTTCAAATAGTTGGAATGCTTCAAGTTTTCTGCCCGGACTACTACCCAAAAGACAAAGTTTAATATAACATTTATGACTTGTTATACTGTAAAGCCTGTTAAGATCAAAGTTTGATTAAAGGAGCAATAAAAATGCAAATGATTATTAACCTACTTTAAATAACAAGTAAGGCAAAATCTGAGAAACTAACAAAGCAATATCTGTTTGTATTTGGTGATTATACTTACACTGAACAGCATAGGAAGCCAAAAGGGCAGCAGTATTATAAGGACAGGGGAATCTACATAAAACAAAAAATATGTGGTATATGTATCTGAAACAAGAACAATTCTTTTTGTAAGATATTCTAATCACTGCATTAAAATGTGTATCTCTTTACACCGAATAATTAATGGAGGCACAAGATGTGGAAATGTGTTATCCAGCTACACTATCTTTACTGACAATGCTTTTTGATTCTTCTAGGAAAGAGCTAAGATTTCTAAACACACAAACATTTCAAATTTCACTTTGTCATTCAAATTATGAGCAATGCTAACACACAAACCTACATATTTCCCTTCTTAAAAATAAGTATTTGTACCTATAATGCTAGAAAACAATACTGTAATCTCTGTGGCTCGCAGTATCACAGAAAATATACATAAAGAAATAAAAATAAATAAAGGTGCAATTACCGTCCAGTAAGAATGTCTTGCTTAATCTGCAAAAAATATTGGTACCTTAAAAAAAATGAAAGAAGTAAATTGATAAAAAATTTATATACATTTTAAAATGTATTACAAGCACTGCATTAAGACAGTTATTGCAGGTTCTATGTAAGCTTGTGAGACAGAAGCTAATGCAAGATAAAAATAACTGCAAAGCACATTTACATAATATCATTCCAGCAACCATTCACAGTTTTAAATTGCATTCTAGAAAGTCATAGCACTTATTCTGGTGCTATATAAAAAAAATAAACCCCACTCAGCTAAGTTAAAAGAATGAAACCAAAAATACATGCCAAAGACAGGATGGCCCAACAGCTCAGTAATCAGTCACTGCACACTCACATGGTGGACGTTCAGTACTGTCTAGCTTTACTGGACCTGTTAGCTGTGGTATAGAATATCATGGCCACAAAACTGGCAGACTTATTACTGGCAAAGGAATCACATTTTCCTGCCCAATGCATAACCGGACTGTAAAGTGAAAGCTTCCAGGCTCCTGCTCACATTCAAATAACAAACAAACAAAAAAATAAAAAAACACAGGGTGTTGGGCCATCATGGAGATAATGCTCTCTCTCAGGTATGAAGGTTAGTGGATGTCTTACTATAACGCCTAGCTAAGGGAACTACGTGCAAATACAAAATTTCTAAAAGGAGTTAAACCAAAAATGCATGCCAAAGACAGTAACTGTCATACACAAGAATAGTATAAAGGAAAGACCAGGGAATAATCAAAACTGGGCAATAACCAAAACTGTCCATGTTGATGCAAACTGCATACATATTCTTACACACAGGATTTGCACAAAAAAACAAAGCAAAACTATGAGTAGTTTTGCTTTGATTATTGCCCCTGGGAAAATTAATTGCAGAGATTTGCACCTGCATTTGATTATAAAAAAACTGTGTTGTTGCTACATAGTTTGCACTCGCTCTGCTACTGGGAACACTTCTGAGCAATGCAGGCAAAATTACCCACATTGTGGAAAATGTTGCCCTCATAAAGGGAAGGCAATAATCAGAGCCCCCATTTCCAGAGGTAAAATCTTCTTTTATCTGTGGATGTGACTTGTTATTGCCTTCCTCACACTTACTTGAAGGGACGATCCTCTTTATCTCTCCAATAATGGCTAACATTACTGGAAGGTTACACAAAGATTGGTAAAGGACATCCAAGACTGAGGGGCTCACGTGGCAGCACATGCGCAATGGAACGCCTGCACAAGCATAGTAAAAAAAAACATTTACTGAGCTCTGGGATATGGATCGTGTCATTGCCAGCAGATTATGCCATCCACCCATTATGGCTGTTTCATGCCTGCTTGTCAATGGAAAACCACAGCTTCTTACTTTTCCACCAACACAAAGGCTCCTGCACACCTCAGGTAAGCTCAGTCTCCCAGCTCTGAAGGTGCAGGGATGGATGCACGCACCCTGTCAATTTTCATGAATATATTGACAAGCATGACAGAATCCGTTAAAGGCGAATTTTTAAAGCCCAGCATGCGCGATAACCGGGAGATACGTGCACAAGTTGGGCCGGCGCGTGCCGAGCAGATTTTAAAAGCCGCCCGAGTATGCGCGTACTTGCCCCTAAGCGCACGAATGAAAAGTTCAAAAAAAAAAAAAAAAAGAGGGGTGGGGTATGGGTGTTCCCTTTTAAAATATAAATTTGCACACAGGCACATGCTAGGGTCCCTTGCCGCGTAACTTTACTTCTGCTAGGGATGGCGTGTAAGTTGCAAAACAAAATATTCTATGTAACTCAGAGGATTTTAAAGGTCAGGGCTAACAGGGGACAAGAGAGGCTATTAAACTAGTGGGGTTTGGAAGTCCTATCCCTTACCTGGGTGTACTGGGAATGAACTGGGGAAAACTGGTAATGGCGTTGGCGCATGTGTCTATTAAAATCCCCCCACATACACGGTAGAAGCATTTGTACACACAGGCGTGCGTCCACTTAAAACTGCGCGCACATATGCGCACGGTCAGGAAACTTTATAGCATACACGCATATAAGTGCACATGTTCTAAAATGGCTGCGTCCCTGAGTGTGGGCCGACAAGTATGCACACGTGCGCTGCGTGCCTATTTAAAAGTTACCGTCCCTGTGTATTGCTAAAATGCTGATATACGTTACTCATTAAAACATAAAGAAGGGAAACCAAAGTAGACCATACAGAACCTGTCCTTAATTCTAGGCATTACCAGAGAATTATGAATGAAACAAATTATGACAGGGCAGATTTTATTTATTTATTTATTTATTTATTTATTTTGTATACCGACATTCGATCGAGATATCACATCGGTTTCCAGATAACAGGTTGAATAGGGCGAGAACTGCCCTATTTTTACATTATAACAAGATAACAGTTAAATTAATTTAAACAATAAAATAAAATACTATAAGAAACATTGCAACAGTTGTATATATAAATGTGAGTATAGAGTTGTGGCATATAGCCTATTTACAAAATGTACAATATGTCTTGGGTACGGGTAGAGAGGGGACAAGGATATGGGAGGAAGGGAGGGAAATGTGGGGGGGTGGTGAAGGGGGAATGGGGTGTTAAGCGTTAGTGCAGTGTGGTAGTCAAGTGGGTAGGCTTTCAAGAACATGTATTTTAGTCTGGTGGGGTTCAGGAGGGAACGCTTTTAAGAACAGCCATGTTTTGAGCTGTTTTTTAAAGACTTGTGGTGAGGGTTCGTTTCTGAGATGTGTGGGGAGGGAGTTCCACAGTGTAGGGCCAGCTATTGTAATGGCTCGTTTGCGTGTTGCATTGAGGTGGGCATTTTTGAGGTTTGGTATGGAGAGGAGACCTGAGTTGGTGGATCTAAGAGATCTTTGTGTGATGTATGGTTGGATGGTGTTTAGCCAGACCATTTTGTTGTTGTTTATTTTTTTGTGTATAAGGGTGAGGGTTTTATACTGGATTCTCTGTGTGATGGGCAGCCAGTGGAGGTCTTTGAGGGTGGGTGTGATGTGGGAGGATTTTTTGTGGTTGGTGATAATTCTGGCGGCGGCGTTTTGTAGGACTTGTAGGGGCTTGATATGGGTATCTGGTATTCCAAGGAGGAGGGAGTTGCAGTAGTCGAGTTTTGAGAAAATAATTGATTGAAGTACTGTTCGGAAATCATGGGGTTGGAGGAGGGGTTTGAGTTTTTTAAGTGTTTGTAGTTTGAAAAATCCATCTTTGATTGTATTGGAGATGTGTCGTTTAAAGTTGAGTTGGCTGTCGATAGTTACTCCTAGGTTTTTTGTGGATGGTGTGAGTGAGGTTCTTGGTATGATTGGCATCCCCGTGTTGTTTGAGCTTCCTGAGTTGTTTGAAGGGGTGCTCTCGAGGGGGGAGGAGGGAGGGTCTTCCTGGATGTGAATGATTTCTGTTTTGGCTTGGTTGAGGCAGAGTGATAGTTGGGATAGCAATTTTAAGGTGGAGAATGCTCTTTTAAAATAAGATAACCTCATTCTCATAAAAGATAAAGGGAATTGTTGTGATGGATTACAACACAGACAGTAAAAGAAGGCCTGGGGAATAATGCAGAACTTAAAACTTTATCCTTGAAGTTTTAAAAGCTTAGGTGCCTTCTACAAATAAAGATGGAGTTAACCCAAATGAATCAGCTAAATCTGGGAAAATTAATTTTAACTACCAGAAGGGATGTGTCTACTTTTGGCCATATAGAAAAAAAAAAGATATCCCAGGAAGGGTTTGGGGAGGGGGAGGGGGAGGGGGAGGGGGAGAAGGAGGAGGAGCAGGGAAAGGAGACAGTATATTTTTTGGCATTGTTTATGAAACTATGAGGTAATTTTCAAAAAGGTTTAGTGTGCTTAAGCCACTTTGAAATCTCACTCCTGTGTGTCTACATTTCATTTTTAAAAATGCACATACATCATACACATGACACCAGCATGTGTACTCTACACCATGGTTTAAAACAGAAAAGGTGTATGTGCGCCCTTTTAGCTCCATAAGCAGATAATCAAAAACAAGTGGAAGTAACTTGTGTTTGAAAATTGGCCGAGCTTGTAGAGGCTGAAAAGTACACGTGTACACTGCCATTTAGAAGACCTACTGAAAATAAACACAAATATTATTAAGGTTATGACTAAACTAGTGGTTCCCTCAAGGATTATGAATTAAACTGTTTTCAGGGTAATATAAATAAGGGTGCTCTCACTGAAGATGCTGTGAAAACCATGATCTCAACCTCACCCATCAACTTGACTGGGAAACAGAAAATATACCATCTCCAAGGAGATTGTAACATAAAGGGGTCGTCAGACAAGCTCATATGGCAAATCAAATTTCATTTTCCAAAACCTGGCACAATCTAGAATAAGACCCAAAAAACAAACCAAACATTTGCAATTACTTTTTATACCATGACATTTTGTTTGATTACTGTAGCTTTTTAGCATCCAGGAATACTGCATACAAATTTGTATCATTTCCTGTTTTATTCCTGGTCGAAGAGGATGAGCTTAAAAATGCTTTGCAGACTGCAATTAGTATGCAAGAAAGAGAATGGCTACAATCATAGGTACTGTGGTCACACATTGTGTGGGTTTCAGTACCAGTGGTACAGATGGTAACACCCCTTCTATTCTAGCTCTAGCCATGTTTTGAGTAGAGACTGCCAATTGTGTGGTGGTTTATGATGTAGTACATTGTCCAATAGGGACTCGAATACAGCCTATGAAGGTGAATTGCAAGTTTTAAAATAACCCACTGTGCTGATATAAATGCATTGCTCCCAAGAAAAGCAGCACAGATTATGCAAGAGTTGCAGGGTAATTGGAGAATTTATAAAATACATTTAAAAATAAACTAAAGTCCAGCAATGCAGAACAACTCTGTGGGGGACAGAGAGGAGTGAGAAGGCCACCTTTTCCTCAAACCCAGGAGCTATTACCATCAGATTTCAAGAAACATTCTGTGCCTATGGGAAAAATGCTTAATATATCCAGCCCTTAAATTGTAAGCCCTTTGGGACAGAGAAATACCTACAGTACCTGAATGCAATTTGCTTTGAAGTGGCTGACCAATCAATATAAATCAAATCAAAATTTAAAAAAAAAATTAAGTAAACGCTGTGTGAAGAACCTGGATGCAGATGTCTTAGAATTTACGTAAGCATCATTTTCTAATTTTGGCAATCTGACATTACTTTTCAGTTTGCATCGTTGGTTATCAAAGAGCTAGGTAGGAGGTCTTAGATCTCATGATGGCAAGCTTTTAGAGTAAAGGATAGTGGATAAAATGTGGCTGTCTTAGGGCCAGTTTTCAGGCACAAGCAGAGCAAGAGAGAGCAAAAAATAAAGTCACTTTGCTTGTAAAAGTTTTAAATAGCACATCTTTGGACCAAGAATTTAATTTCCTGTGACTTCTGTAAGGGAAAAATTCAACAGAAAAAGCTGTGCATGCAAAAATTGTTCAGAAAACAGAACTTTTGACCAACCCTTAAATTTAGCATTTTGGGGCAAAAGTCATATAGTTCCTTTTATATAACATTTGATTCTCACAATTTTCCTTTCTTTTTAAGTCTACCAGGTCAGAATGGACAATCTCTCTCAGCAGCTTCCATTTCTTTAACAATACATTTTCTAAAATTCTCAGATGGAACTTGGCCCTTGATACTCTCTAACCTTGCCAGGTTGCATCAAGATAGTATATTGTTGTAATAATTTGATAGTGCTAGCAGGTGTTATAGACATAATACTAGATGGTCCCTGTTATTTGGAGTTTCTAACTAGACAAGACATACGGACAAGGCAGAGAAACAAAAAAAAAAAAATCAAAAGGTTTAGACACCACTCTTGCATCACTGTTCTTTGAGAACAGTGATGCAAGACATATCAACTTGCCCTCTGGCAGCATTACCATATTGCTGGTAGTGACAAACCTAATTCACAGATAACACAAAACTTTCAGTCCGATTGCTTCAATGGTACAAAACAGGAATTCCATACCAAAAATCTTCTGTATCATAGATCTGCTAAATCTCTTGAGGCCCAATACTGAGTGAAACCTGCTATCCCCATACCCCACAACCTTCTTTACCACCACAAAATAGTTTAGTTTACATTGACACCTGAAAAGCTATCTGTTGTTGGTACAACAATCAATGCTCCTAATTCTAAAAAAGGGTCTTCTTTTACCTTGTCTCCTAAAACTCTAAATAAGAATAAAACCAGACAACCTCCTGGCCTGGCCAGGATCAAACTTCTATTCTATAGCTTTCTTCATATTAAATTTCACACCCAATTCTCTCTTAATGATGCATTTTGGTCTGCCCAGTACCGCAGAGATCGTCCCTCTCCCAGCCAGGGCCGGATTTAGACACAGACAACATAGACATATGCATTGGATGCCAAATTCTAAAGGTGCCCAAGAACTGGGACTTCCCCTGTTGCTCTCTCCTTTCCAGGGGAAGAGGGAGGAGAAAATACATGTCCTGCCTATGGGCGACGACATCTTAAATCTGGCCTACCCCAGCTCCTTTTTCACAGTATGAGTGTCAGGAAAGCTGTTTGAAATGAAGTTTTCTGGTTCTGCTTGCTTCCCATTTCCTCAATTCTAAAAGGACAATAGGTTGGTGTCTCAGGCTCCTTCTCTGAACAAACAAAAAAAAAAGGGGAACCCAACAAAGAACGAAACTCAAACGGTCAGCAGAAAATAAATTTTGAAATTGCTTTAAAAGGTGTCAGCAAGCATGAGTAATCTGTCCTGCTATCTCAGGCAAGGACCATCCGGACAGTTTGATCATCCACCTTTATCTAATGTCCAAAACAAAAAATATTTGAGAATTTTTTTAGAAAATTAAAATCACAACAATCATCAAGCCCAAATGGACCAATGTTTCACTGTAGCCAGCTTCTTCAGGGGTTAACTCTGCAATTGGTAATCCATCAAAAAGACTGTTGTCTGTAACATAACCATACATAAGAATTAATAATCTATCAGGAAATGAATTAAGAAAGTACTTATCTGCAGGCCAGAATTTTTCATTCATACTGGACAGTCAGTCTCAAAAAGATGTAAAGCAGGTAGCAGAGGGATTCAATGTCCTTTTAAATGTCAGGAATGACATAAAACGCCCCAGATGGAGGATCACCTGAAGAACGATGGAACATAAGTGAATATCTTGACGTCAGCTCAAAGCATAAAGGATCATCTAAAAAAAAAAAACAAAACAAAAAAAACACACTCACATCTAAATAAGCATTCAATCTATCAGGACCAAAAGACTGTAATTTGTAGATCCATTGTTGCTCTAATTGCAGCAACTGATGATTTAAGTCACCTCCATGCTAGTGTGGAAACACTTGATCGATGACACAAAAACGTAACTAAAAGAAATGGTGCGTTTCTTCACAATGAGCTACCAGTGGTGCATTCTGCAGACTGTGTGCTAGAAAAGAGCAATGTTCAATCATACCTGTCTTAATCATATGCGCTGTTTTGCCCACATACATTTTTTTTTTTTTTATTTACATGGACACTCAATTAGGTAGACCACAACTGATTACAGACATGAAGTTGAATATGTTAAAGAGATACTGAACTTAGCTGAAATTATCCTTCAGTTTTAAGTAATCCATCAGTTCGTCCTCCGAGATATCCAGGAAGCCGCTAGCAATTGTCCACGTAATCATAACTGTAACTTCAATTGGCAGGAATCTGAGGCATTGCGTGAATTACAAAAAGCTCTCCAATTGATAATAAAACCAGCCGACAAAGGTGGCAAAGTGGTACTACTTGATCGTCAGCAGTATGAGAGTAAGATTTGTTGCCACCTTAGTGACACTCATTTTTATAAAGTGTTGCCAACTAATCCAACTCCAGCCCTATGAGAAGAAACTTCTAGTCTAGTAATGTCTGCTCGTGAAATTGTTTTTTTTATATCTAAAGAGGCATTCTTTCGAGTAAGAACAGATCCAGTTACACCTGTATTCTATACATTGTCTAAGATTCACAAGAGGCTGGTAGACCCCCGGGATGCCCCATAGTTTCAGGTACGAGTTCACTATTAGAACTGGTTTCTTGGTATGTGGGTTCCCCCCGGAACCTAATTTAAATATATCCTTGCGAAATATATGTCATTCCCCTCACTGAGAACATGAGATTATTGAGGACCGGAAAAAGCTCGCTGAGCAGCCATGATATAGTGGAGAAAATGCACCAATAGTAAGTACGAGCCTTGTTAGTGCCTGCAGAAAGATTTGTATAAGTATGCCTGGGTTATTTTGTCAATACATTGAAGGTAAAAAGAATGCAATTATGATTTGGGTTTTTACAGACGCAGATACTGAGCCCTTGAAAAATGATGAGTGTCCGAAACACTGTCCCGTGTCGGGCGTTGGCAATGCTATGGAACTCTGATACTGTTATACCATGTTGATTGATTCCTACATGTTCAAGGACGATCTGGGTTTGAAGATAAGTGCACATTATATTCTGATAGCATGTGGATTACAATAGAGGGTTACAAGCTAAAAAAAAAAAAGAAAGAAAAAGTTTTGATTATAGACTATGTATGAAAAAAAGAGTCTCAAAAAATATACTGAATATAATAGTGGGGACATTGGATCACTGGATACACATGACCGATGATTATGAGTAAGGCTGAGTCTTGAAGTTTAAATACTATACGATGAAGCCTAGTATGATGGTCATAAATAAGTGAATAACTAATTTTCGTTCCATCTTATTTCTTTGCGTCTTGAGATTGTGAAGGATATTAGTGGATTTGGTTGGTCTCTTAAGAGTGATAATGTTCATTGATGACATTTTTGTTCAATGGAAGGGATCAGGTGCAATTTTTGATAATTTTCTATGCTGGCTAAATTCTCTGAATTGCAATCTGAAGTTTATAGGTAATAAACATGCTCATCAGACATTTTTTTGGGATATACTGATATGGAAGATGCTCTTTGGGCATACCACCTCATATCATAAACCAGTCAGTTCCAATACTCTCTTGAATTTTTCCAGCAGTAATCCTAGTGTTTTAAAAGAATTACCTTTAAGTCAGCTTTTGAGGCTTTGCAGCATGTGTTCTTCTACCAGCGAGTTTAAACTTTAAGAAAACTCTCTACTTGATAGATTTCTAGCAAGAGGATATCCAAGACTATATATCAGAAAAGCCTTTTTGAGAGCTCACTTCAGCCACAGTGAATGGCTGTTCCAATCCTGGATATCAGAGTTCATCAAGTTGCACTTGTGTGCTTCCGTTTTCTCCACAGGCACATCCTATTTGCACCTCCATTCTACAAAATTGGCAGATTCTACAAATTCATGATGTATTTCATAAACTTCCCAGAACTGCCTATACAAGAGGCAATAATCTTAGAGACTTGCTTGTGCATTCTGAATTCTCTCCACAGTCAAGTCAGGATGTAACTTGTTCCACTGGTCTACATCAACCATGAGGCAACTGCTTGGTCAGTCACATTTCTATGACAATTACATGCTTGTCGATAACTTCAGCTAATTTCAGTATCTCTAAAATATTCAGCTTCATGTGTCATCAGCTGTGATCTACCTGATTCTGTAAAAAAATTTATGTGAGCAAAACAGCGAGTATGATTAAGACACGTATGATCAAACATCGCTCTTGTCTAGCACAAAGTCAGCAGAATGCACCACTGGTAGCTCATTGTGAAGAAATGCACCATTCTTTTGATGAGTTATATATTTTCTGTCATCGATCAAGTGTTTCCACACTCACGTGGAGGTTATTTAAATCATCAGTTTCTGTGGTTACAGCAACAATGGATCTACAAATTAGATTGTCTGTTTTTTGGGATGATCCTTTATGCTTTGAGCTGACTTCATGATATTCACCTACGTTCCATTGTTCAGGTGATCTGCAGTCTGGGACGTGATACGTCATTCCTGACACTTAAAAGGACATTGAATCCTTCTGCTGCCCGCTTAACATCTGTTTCAAACCGTTGGTCTGGTATGAATGAAAATTCTGGCCTGTAGATAAGTACTTTCCTAATTCATTTCCTGATAGATTATTAATTCTTATGTATGGTTATGTTACAGACAACAGTCTTTTTTGATGGACTACAAATTGCAGCGTTAACCCCTGAAGAAGCTGGCTACAGCAAAACACTGGCCGTGTTGGGCTCAGTGACTATCAATGTAGACTGCTGTGATTTTTAACTGCTAAAAAAATACTCAGAAAATATTTTTTTGTTTTGGACCTTAGATAAAGGTGGATGATCGAATTGTCCCGACGGTCCTTGCCTGAGTTAGCAGGACAGATCGCCAGGCTTGCTGACACCTTTTCAATCAATTTCAAAATGTATTTTCTACTGACCATATGAGAGTTTTGTACTTTGTTGGATTTCCCTTTTCTTGTTTGTATTATCTGTTTGAGGTTACCATTACCTCTCTATATGTTCTTAAGAATGCGTCTTCTCTGGCCATATTCAAATCCAGCCTAAAACCCCAATTTTGAGACTGCTTTTAGATCTTAAAACCCTGGCTCTCCTTGATTTTAGTCATTTTTAACTATTTTTCAATGAATAAGTACAATTTCTTGTAGCTTCTTGTTTGTCATGTATATGTTTCCTGACTAAACTGCAAGTTCCATGAAGCAGGACTCATCATTTAGGTATATTGTACAGTGCTACACACACTAAGTAGTGTTATAGAAATAACTGCAGTAGTAGCCACAATGCTGAGAGTTCCTGGTAAGATTTGAAACTGTACTTTTCTGTAGTCCCTCTGAAAGGATTATAAAGAAAGCATGTCCAAGACACTCTTTCCTCTAACAGGCAAGTCATCTTACTCTCTGCCAAATCTTTTATGATCTTAACCAGATGCAGATCAAATAGATATTTACTTTGAAGTGGTAATCCCATCAAGCACACCTTTAGGAAAAAAAAGTCAACCAATCACTGCCATATCCAGACCTCCCACATGTCATCACCTTCACTGACATTAAGGTGTCACATGGCATGACCAATAGGAATTTGACTGCTAACTGTATCAGGCCACAGGAGTGTCTGACCAGCATCTGTCATTCCTGTCATCAGGTCCTCTCTTTTCAGCTCTTAGGGCATTTCACAATCACTTTGGGCATATACACACACACTGTAGTCTGTAATATGGCTCCACTAAGCTTGTAAACTATTTTTAAAGTTATTTCCATACATTGTTCATCATAGGGTCTGAGCCCAAATGGTCCCTCTTCCTTTGGTAGTTTGGAAAGACATCAGAATGGCTCTCTTATCATTCCTTATCTATTATATTCTTATCTCCTTTACCAAAAGGTAAATCAGAACAGACACCTTGGATCTGGATGGCATTTCTAGAACGGATCTGATCTCTTCTCAGGCTCCTTTACCTCTTAACGCCAGGACTGACACCACCACCAAATCCCTGTTTCCGTGAATTTCTGAGAACTTCTGTATACTGGAGATTTCTCTCTGAATAGACTCTGAAGTTGCAAAGAATAAGGACTAAGAAATCTAGTGTTCTTTCTTTTTCTCATCAGGAAAGAAGCCATTATGGATAGAACTTTTAAAAACATTGTCTGCCTTGTAAATCATATTGGTACAGTTTACTGTATAGGAATCTAAGATTTTACAATATCCTAATCTCTTTGGAGATCTCATCTCCTCCTGCTCAGCCATCTTATCATCTGACATCCAGTTGTTTCAACTCACCTTTTCAATCTGCCCCTTCACCAGGTACATTGATCCTGTACTAGTGGGATCCATCTATCTTCCACAATCCAGGTAGAACCCTTACCTCTCTATTTCTCATTAGATTTATTTTCTATGAAGAAACAAGTACTCAACAAAAATCAAATATGTTACTATTCATGCATTTGTTACAGAACACCTCCTGAAACCAGAAAAAAGCTTTTTTTTTTCTGCTCCCTAGAAGGTCCATTCCTGGTGGTGTTTAACTTTAGTCCTTAGTGATATGGAAAAAGGAACGAGTGAAGTAATCAAATTTCCAGATGACACAAAAATATTTAAAGTAGTTAAAACACAAGCAGACTGAGGAACTGCAAAAGGAGCTCACCAGACTGGGAAAGTGGGCATGTAAATGGCAGATTAAATTTAATGTGGACCAGTAAGTACAAAGTAATGCACATGAGGAAAAATAATCCTAATTATATATATATATTGCTTAGTTTTGAATTTAAGGAAATTATTCAAAATATATTGAAATCCTCAGCTGTGGTGGGACAGTGATCAAAAAATCAAATGTTAGGAATTATTCAGAAATGAATAGAGAATAAAGCAGAGTTGCTTAATTGTAATGGATGTTCTCTGAGGACAGCAGGATGTCATTCATCGCATATGGGTGAAATTATCCAATGGAGCCCAGAATGGCAATTTGACTTCAAAGTTTCTAGAACTTCGATTGTGCATCACTGAGTATGCCTATGCATGCTAACATACCACACATCCATGCGGGGGCCCCTTCAGTCTTGTCCTTAGCTATACAAGTGAAGCAACTCCAAGAGGAGGTGGAAGCTTTTGTGAGGACTGACATCCTGTTGTCTTCAGAGAACACCTATTACGGGTAAGCAACTCTGCCTTTCTCTGAGGACAAGCAAGATGGCAGTCCTCAAACATGGGAATCCCTAGCTACAGATTGCTTTGAACGAAAAAGGGGGAAACAATAACACGTGCCGACGGGTGCAACAAGTCTTTTTTCCATTTTATACTTACCCTACGAGATTTAGCCTGAAATAAAAAAACAGCAGGCCCTAGTAGGGTATGGAGTTGGGTTCTACACCTCGAAAAAATTCCACAGGACAGACTAGCCAAACTTACTGTCACATCATCCATCCCTATCCAAACAATAATGAGATGCTAATGTGTGGAAAAAATGCCACGTCACAGCTTTGCAGTTCTCCTCCATAGAGACTGATTGCAATTGAGCCACTGATGCTGCTGTTGCTTGAACAAAGTGAACCTTGACATATGCCCAGGCATGCCTGAATCTTTGGGCTAACAGAAAGATACAATCTGTTAGCCAATTAAATAAAGTCTGTTTGGCAAAATTCTGTTTTGATGAAACTTTTTGTTTCTCAGTGGTGTTCGGTTCCAGCGACGCAGCCATTCGAAAGGTCGGCGCATGCTTCGACCTCGGACCAGGGAAGGAGTGAGCTTCCGACGGGGTGGCACCAGAACCGGGTGGAGACATGCTTTTTAGTCTTAATTTTTTCCGCTCTCTGGCGTCTCGCTCGCGGTGACATTCGACCACAATATATACATATTGTTTGGTCGTGATTCGGGCCTAAGCACTGATAGTAGGCCTCATGTCCATCAGTTATGGACATTATTTTCCCACAAGCGCATGGTTTAAAGCTGGATGGCCGCGGCATATCTTCTTGCCAATGTTTGTGGAACGAAGTGGAGAATTTTTCACTAATTATTTTTTCTATTTTTTTGACTAGTCTGAAGAGAGTCGTGGCTCCGCGTGTGTTCCCGCTCATGGAAAAGACAGACTGAGGAGAAGCTGTTTTCTGCGCGGGAACTTTCGTGCAGTCGCACAGAGCAAAGCTCTGTATCAGCTTTGAGAAGCTCCGCCTCCGACGCAAGACTGACAGTCCCAGGACAGCATGGCTAATTCAGCCCTGCTATCGACTGGAAAATATAATATACATGTTGTAAGAGATTTTGTCTCAGAAGACTGTACTTTGAATGATTTCATATAAAATCTTATGCATAATTTTTAATTGTATGTGAGGAGGGTAAGACTGTAAAGGGGGAGAGTGGAGCTGACAAGCAACATGGTGGGATTTCATTTTGAAATTCCAGTATGTGCATTATGGTGTTGACTTTGTATTTGCTACAAAGCAGGTACAAAGTCTGTGGCTGTGCAAGTACTCCTGATTCTGGCTGGCCCCCAGATTTTCAAAAAGAATCTTCGTGGGCCGTTTCCCAGCCTCTTAAATTGTGTACAATGGATACGTTTGATCATACTGAATCCCCTCATCTATTCATAAGCTATAGATACAAATAATTTGCATGCTCATTATTTCAACATGGGAAATCTAACTAATTTAAATATGGTGAGCAATATTTGATGCATAAATATTTTTGTTTGTGAATTTTTTGATGGCTCTGTTTTAATATGTATGTCTAGAATTCTAGATAGAGTGAGTTATACATTTTTATAAATAAAGCTCATGGTTTCAGGATCCCCGTACTGGTTCCGATTGAGCTGGAAGCACAAAGGAGGAGGAAACTGCTGGGTCAAAATAGAAATTAAAGCCCCTCCATGTAAACAGTCTCTCCCAGCTGGTGGTGTTGTGGTGGTGCACAGGATAAGGGTGCATTTTTTCATTTGGCCGTAGGTGCCAAATAGCTGCTACTACATGTAATTATCCCAAGTCCCTTAAAAGGAAAGTATATGTTGGATTTATCAGGGGTTAAGCACATCACTTCTAACTCCCTTATTGAAGTCACCATCAAGTCTCCTATGTGAACTGCTACATTGCCACAAGTGTTATGTAGCCTCACCAAGAAAGCAGAGTAATATCTAATTTAAGGACCTACTCATAAAAGTCTCAATACAACTACTCTTCTGTAAATTCCAAACTATTCCTTTGAGTTTAGAAACAAACATGATGGCAGAAATAGTCCATACAGCCTATCTAATCTGTCCAGCCACATCAACTGCTTAGGTCTACAGTCCTTGCCAACCCCCCTCAGAGATCCCCAGTGCTTGTCCTATGCTTTCTTGAATTCAGATAATGTCCTTATCTGCACCAACTCAACTGAGGCGCTGTTCCATGCATCCATCACCCTTTCTGTAAAGACATTTTACCTTAAATTGCTCCTGAGTCTACCGTTTTTCATTTTCATTCTATGAACCCTCATTCCAGAGCCTCCTCTGTTGAGAGGGCCTCCTTCTGTGCATTGATACCTTGGAGATATTTCAATGTCTCTATCATATTGCCCCCTTTTGGATGCATATAATCTACTGAATATTCAATGTTTATCAAAGATGAATGAATGGTCAGTAAAGTTGAATCCTCAAGGGGTTGTGATATGAAAGTCTAACGGTATACACAGCATCAATGTTAGGGAATATTTTTCATGGAAAGGGTGGTGAATGTATGGAATTTTCTCCTGGAGTGGATGTTGAATGCTAAAACGTAACTGACTTCAAGAAAGCACAGAAGATCCCCTTAGCTTTAAAAAAAAAAAGTGAAAAGATAAGATAAAATGTTCTTACTTAATAAATCCTTGAATCCTGCTAGATCTTGGGATATGCTCACTCCTCAGCTACTGAAGACAAATGACACACCCTTTTCATGACCTCACTCTGCCATAAAAAGGGAGTGGTTGTCTGTCCTTGCCAATAGCCTACTGTCAAAGCAACTGGACAAGAAACCCCTTCTTACCCCCCTTTACTTCCTTCCTTATTCTTTTTTTTCCCATCCCTTGAGGTTATTCTCCCTCTTGGGGAAGGGGAGAGAGGGGAAAGAAAAGAGTAAGAGAGAGAAAGCCAGATTCCCTCAGGCATCTCTGCTTGTAGCCCCTGTATTCCTGGGTGGGGCCTGAATTGGTCTAGAAGGACTCAAGGAAAATTATCAGGAAAGAACATTACTACCTTCATTTTCCTACTGCTAGCCCAGTTCTTGCACATGAAAGTTACAAAAAGCTACCCCCTGGCTGGGTGGGAGGAAGATGGGGTTTTAAGATAGCCCTAAGTCAAAGATAATGTCCTCCTTAGCTTGTATGTCCAGCCTATAATGTTTGGAAAATGAGTGCAGGGATGACCAGTTGGTAGCCCTGCAAATTTTGCCTGGGAAGACATGATTCTTCTGCCCAGGATGACGCCTGCACCCCTGTAGAGCATGCATGGAGCATCACTAGTACTTGCCTATCCATCGAGTATATAGGCTGAGGCAATTGCTTCTTTGATCCATCTAGTTAGCATGGTCTTGGAGGCTGTTTCTCCATTTCGTTGTTCACCAAACAGAATGAATCAACTATCAGATTTCCTGAGGGGGTTAATCATCTTTAGTTATCTTAGAACCTGATGCACATCCAGAAGATGCAGTCTTTCATCCTTATCCCTATATTCCTTTAAGGCTGGCAGAGACACAGTCTGATTTAGGTGGAAGAGAAACATTAAATTTGGAAGGAATGAGGGCACTGTTCAGAAGCTGACTGAATAAGTATAAATTACTAAATATGGTTCCAAAATAAATCTGCGGAGCAGATCATCACCGAAAATGTAGTTTTTAATAACAGATCCTTAATGGATGCTTGCTTCAAGAGTACACAGGAAGCTCCTACTATTGCTTTGAGAACCAGGTTGAGATCCCACTGAGGAAGAATTGGAGGATGGACATATATGCTTCATTCCTTTTAAAAAAAAAACCGCACTACATCCAGGTGTGTGGATACCTGGGTACCTTTGATGCATCCCTTGCACCCTCAGTGAATTAAGTGCTAAGCCTCTAGGTTCGTGGGATGTCCAACTTTCATGGGGAAGTCTTATACTCCCGGCAGTAAGCTTCAAATAGCCTCCAAACTTGAATATAGGCTGATAAGGTTGAACTTTTTTATGCTTTCAGCATGTTTGTCACGACTGCCTGGGAATAACCTCTGCCTTTCAGCAGTTTCAAGGGTCAGGCCGTATGATAAAATGGAAATGGGTATTCCATTGGTATTGAACTTTGCTACAGCAATTCCTATTTTCTGGGGAGTTGTAGTGGGATCCTCACTAGAAGTCTTATTAAGTCTGCATATCAAGGTCTTCTTTGCCAATCTAGAACTACCAGTATCACCTCTGAGAGGTGATCCTCTATCCTCATCATCACTTTGCCTATCAGGGGCCAGGGTAGAGATACATACAGGAGCCTGTCCTTTGGCCAAAGCTGGATTAAGGCATCTAATCCAGTGGTTCTCAACCTTTTTTCGACCGGGACACACCTGGCAGATGGTTCTCACATGTGTGACACACTGTACAAAGTTACACCTGCATTATGGAACACATAACAACCCTATCTATGAAAAGGCAACACTACAAATATTAAATCAGGTCCTAAACACTAATACACATCCTATTAGGAAAACAGAACAAACCAAGCTGCTATAGATCCCCATACAGAAATAACTGTAAAACTATATTAATAAATGTTTCAAAACAGCTGAACAGAATGACATCAATTAAAACTCATAAAAATTATTAAAAATTGTCCAAATATCAAAATATTTCAAAACAGCAGACATCACATAATACTCAATTAAAATGGCAGTCAATCAAGAAAAATAAACTTAAAATGCCACCTTTACTTACCCTCTCCAGCAACTCTCCTACTTCTTTCCCTTGAAAGCACATACCAGGTGCAGCAGCGGCTGCTGAAGCTCTGTCCTTACGGTCCTCTTCTTTAGGGCCCACAAGTCACCCCCCCCCCCCCCCAATTAAACCCTACGATCAGTCTGTCTCACACACACACACACACCCCAATTAAACCCTATGACCAGTCTGTCTCACACACACACACCCCAATTAAACCCTACGACCAGTCTCTGTCTCACAGACAGACACCAGACACCACCCTGCCTAGTCTTCTCTCTCTCTCTCTCAGTGGCAGATTTCCCAGTGCTGCCGCTGCCTTCTCAGCCACACTGAAGCAGCAAACATTTATTTTATAAAAATATGCCACAGCACTCAAGCCTTTCTTCTGGCTGTCGGGATATCCCTAGGCTCCCACGGCCCCAAATCTGCCTGCTTTTATGGCCGCTGGGAGCTCCAATTGCCCCATCTGTAATCAGCATGGCTGAGTGCCACTTTTACTTTAAACACTGTTCTACCGCGCTCACTGTTGCATGGGGGGGGGGGGAGATCCCCGGAGCAACTGGCCTCTTCGTGCTTGCGACTCACTGCCGCTTTGGGGAATCCCTATTCTATCGCGGTTCCTAGCACGACTGGCCTCTTTTCTTTATGGCTCGCCACTGTGTTTAATTTCAGGACTTCCAGCCCGTGGCGGCCACAGGGTCGGGCTTCTTTGCCGCCATGGGTCTGGACACTGCCACTTCTTCCAGCCCCCCTCAAACCACCCCACCCCCGGGTTTTGAGATGCCCCCTTCTTTCTGCCCCACCAGCCAATCAGAGGATTCCTCCTCCCACTAGCAGGAAGAAGGAAGGAGGATTCTGATTGACCCATGGGAGCAGGAAGAATGGAGGTGGTTTCCAATTGGCCCATGGGAGCAGGAAGAATGGAGGAGGTTTCCAATTGGCCCATGGGGGCAGGAAAAAGGTAAAGGGAAGTATAACTGGGGCTGTGGGAGACTGGGAGCCGCGACACACCAGCTGGTGCTTGGTGACACATTGGTGTGTCGCAACACACCGGTTGAGAAGCGCTGATCTAGTCCACTGAATCCTGCCGCTTTCTGCTAATCAAAGAACCTATCTGCTTTGGTATCGCCAGCAGATCCTATTGTTCCACTATCTTCTAAAAGGACTCCTGGCTGGGCTTTCATTCTCCTGGGTCCAGCTGGTTTCTGCCCAGGAAGTCTGTTGGAACATTTTCGTTTCCTGCAATGGGAGATATTGACAACTGGGGCAAGCTCTTCTCTGCTCAACTGAGTATCCCCTCATGCTTTCTCCTCCCCTTTTAGATCTAGGATGTAGTCCTACTTTGGGACTGCAAAATAAATTAAGTTCCTTGCCCTCTCTCCTTGGGAAATACTGGGGTTATGACCTCCAAGTCCAGTAATCTTTGAAGTGTCACTCTCACTGCTTCCCTTTTGATCTGCAACATGCAGGAGGAAATCATAAAAGCATTTGGTACAGGGAGATACACTCGGGTGAGTACCCACTGGTTTGTAGTAATCTAAGTCCACTCTGTGTATTACTCATGACAGCTGTCCGCCTACCAGTATCATCGCCTGAGGGATCCACTGAATATCACTGTGAAGGTGAATTACTTCCTGCAACTGCAAGGGGGGGATTCTCCTTTCAAAATGCCAGGCTCCTTAAATGCCTGGTATTTACCCTGTGCCACTTGCGAGGCCACAAAAGCCAGCATTTTACCTTTCATAGTACTTCAAATGCTGTCGCCAAAGCCTTTGCACATCTGACTGGCCTCTATCCTCAGAGTCTTTGAGTCTTGGATTCACCCAAATCCTTTATTAATTTTTCCAAATCTTTGCCAAATCTTCCCCTCTAAAGAGAAACTTACCCAGTTTCAGAGCTAGAAGCGTCTCCCAGTTGCAAACCTGGAAACAATTAACCTAAAGGATAGCCTAATTAGGTTATACATTGAGTCTGCCAAAAAGGCAACTGCCAACTCCAGACATGTGGTCCTTCTGGACTCTCAGGCAACTGCTGTATACAACATAAGGCTGCCCGGGATACATAGCCCTCCATACACCAAGGTCTGAATAGCTATCACTCCTGTGGAGAAGGTCTGTTTTAGCATCAATTCCATCTTCCTGACCTGCGGGTCCTTTAGAGCTGTGCCTCCCTCCACTGGGATGGTGGTTCTTTAGGCTACTAATGAAACCAGCAAGTCAACCTTTGGGATTTTCAGTAGCTTGTGCTTTTCTTCTGCAGGGAGAAGCTACAATTTTCCCATTACCCTACCACCTCCTGAGACAAAACCCCCTCCCCCACAGGGTGCTCCACTCGACCAACACTATCTGCTTTAAGGCTTCATGCAAAAGAAAAGTTCTTGAAGGCTTCCTAATTCCCTAAAGGATGGAATAGCCTTCCAAAGTGTCTTCTGATTTGGTGCCTAGAATCTTCAAGGCCACTTGGACATTAGTGATGAGGACTGAAATCACCTCTTTCCAAAACAATGTTACTATTAACGAATATTCCTCCTCCGAAAAGCACTGCCCCTCCTCCAGAAAGCTAGGGAGCACATGAAGCTCTGATTCTTCAAGTGACTATCACTCTTCGATGGAATCCAGAGTGGCAGTGAATGTTGACAAGGGTATGGTCCCAAGGGAGTCCCTTGGAGATTGAGGATCCCTGCTCTGTCTTTCTGATGCCCTGGTCTGGGGATCTCAATCAAAGCAGGGCCAGGTTTTTGCATAGCGCAGAAAGCCTGATACATTACCAGCAAACACACCGAAAAAACCCCCCTGCAAGGTAGGTTCTCAACTGGCCCCTTGAAGCTTCCAGCCCAGTGTCCTGTGCAGGGCCACATCATCTGCCTCCAGAACCTTCCCCTGCATCCTCTTCCATCAGGGGTGCTTACCAGGACTGGCTGGCCTGGAGGCAGCAGCTCCTCCTCTCCTGTAGGAGTGATTGGCGCTGGGTCAGTTCCCAGGCCGGCAGCTTCCAGCAATCCTTTCCATCCCAGAGGGGTTTCTTTACTGGGCCTAGGCACCCATCGCATACCAGGCAAAAGGAGCTGCCAACACTGGAGATCTTTCTTGAACTGCAGGCTGCACACCAGTAGTGTGCAGCCTGCACACTACTGGTGTGCAGCCTGCACACTACTGCAGCATTTTCATTTTTTTTTTTTTAAAGAACAAATAGCCTGCTGCACTGGTGCCCCTCCGGGGCTGAACCAACGAAGATACGAGGCGCGCTGCACACAGCCTGGTTCCCCTGCTAATGCTAGCTGAAGTACTCACTATCGCCAGAGAACTCCTTCAGACCTAACAATATCATTGGCCTGCCACACCTCTCTTCCCTAATCCTCCATATCTGTTTTTTTTGTCTATTCTTCCCATACAAGCTCGGGAAGAACAGCAGAGAAGCAAAGCAGGGAAGGGGGGGGGGGGGGGGGAAGAGAGAAAGAAACCTAAACCTTCTCCTTTTTATTTATTTTTGAAAGGGACAGGTCCCTCTAGGATCCCGTACTCCCTAAGCAGTGGGGTCCCCACTAGGAGAGAACCTCAGATTCCTAGAGAAACAGGGATCTACTGTAAGGTTCCCATCCACCAGGTTCTGGTCCTTGGTGGTAGCTCCTACTGGGGAAAGCAGCCCTGAGAAACTGTTGCCCCAGGAGCTAAGGGCTCAACTAGGCCAGGCTGCACCCTGGCTCTGAGAGGTTTGAAAGTCCACCTATACTTGTTAGCAGCTACAGGAGACTAAAGACTACTGGCAACGGCCTGTGACCACTCCCCCTTTTATGGCCAAAAGTGAGGTCATGAAAAGGATGTGTGCTCTGTCTTTGGCAGCTGAGGAGAGGGGAAATCTGAAGTGTAAGGACTGACCTAGCAGGAAAAAAAAAGGAATGGAAGAATTAATCAGCAACCGAAATCTGTCTGGTAGACTTATCATAATTATTAATAGAAGTCTTAAAGAAACCCAGGTGTTTACAGACATAGCAAGACCTTGACCAGATCAGTGCATTAGGTGGGTGGTGGCAGGGTGCAATCTGGAAAGATGATGGGGACATAGGAGGCTGGATATTTGGGTAACAGCCAGATTGCTGTGGTAGCTACTTAGCTACTCAGCAACCTAGTAGTTGAAAACAGGAGGGGATGAATACTGGGTGTGAAAATCAAAAAGGGATCTTGCATACCCATCTACCCCAGAGGGTAGAGTATAATAAAGAAAGATGACAATGACTCACACATATGTATACACACACATTGTATATTTAGAGAGTATAGGGGTCCATCATGGAACTGGACTAGCATTAAGAAGTATTGCCCCCAAGAAACACAAGGGTTTTAATTTTCTCATATTCAGGGGTGGAAAAATATTTTTTAAAAACTTTGGTGCCAGCCAAAACTGTTTTATTGTTTTTTTATTTAATTTTTTATTTAGTTTTAGGAACCAGGGATTTTTCCTTACTTTTTCATCTTTTTTCGGCCTTTTACTTTAAGCTTATTTTAATTTTGCTCTTTATTTTGGTATCTAATTTTTAGCTTTTTTTTTTTTTTTTTTTTTTGCTATTTTCCTTTACGTTTACATTGTTTTCATTTGATCTTACCTCCCTGTACCCCACATTTTCCCTCTTCTTTCATTCCTTTCAGGCACTTACTCCATCTTCTCCTCCTAGCACTCTCTCCCCATCCCACCCAACTTCCGGAATTCTCCCCCTCCCCACTTTCTTCATTTCAGCCCACTAGTATAGGGCTTAGGGATGTGGGCAGTGGTTGGCAAGACCCAAGTGTTGTGGCTTGGGTCTTGCCAGCAGTAGCCGCAGTTTCTTGGTTCAGTAGAACTTCTCAGCCCAGGTCAGGCTCTCATTGGTGGCAATAGTGGTTTTCAGGGCCTGGGAAAGGGTCCCAGCATTGGCAGTGGCGGCAGCTTTTGGGCAGAGGCCAGGACCTCAATGTCAGTTTCTTTTGCCCAGAGCAGAGAAACAGCCCCAAATCTTAGGCACTTGAGCAATCTGTTGTCCAGGTCTTTTTTTTTTTTTTTTTCAGCCCTACTCATACCTAGCACAGTAACACAGAGACGGAGCAAGAAAGTTACTTGAGTAATTTTATCCAGGTATTCAGCGGCACTTAGCCAGATAAATCTACCTCTGAATATAGCAAGGTAAAGCGATTCTACTGACCAGACTTATCCAGCTAAGTTTATCTGATTAGTGCTAAATATTGGTTCTAGCCACATAAATTTAGCCATGCCTCTGGAATGCCACTTGTCCTGCCTCCTTTTATCCAGCTAGATTTTGGCTGGGCAATGACTTACCAGGGTAAAATGTCACCAGTGAGAGGGGTGACAAACCCTTTTGAATAACAGAAACAAGGGGGTAACCTGCACGGAGCAAAGAAATTGCTGGGCAGATTGGATGGACCTTTTGATCTTTTTCAGCTGTCATTACTATCTAATATCAACCTCATAGTAAAGCAGATAAAGAACAAAATGATCCAATCCAGTCTGCTCAGTTGAGAATTGCCCATTTTGAATGGATGTGCATATACATTCCAATAAGCAACCAGACATCAGTTGCCACTTACTCCACCCATGCCTTTTACCTGACCTCTCAAACCCTTTTCTACCAGTGCCCTCTATATCCGTCCCAAACGTAACCAAAATTCATTAGTGAGGACCTCCACCATCTCAGATGACAGGCCATTTAAGACCTTGCAATCTTCAACTTTGATTTTTACAGGAACAATACTGAAGCTAAAAGTTTCTATTTCTTATTAACAAATTTTGTAATAATCTCCAAGATAGTGAGCCTATTTTACAAATTCTGGCATCCCCATGCTCACTGAAGTTTGAGTTTTAACTATGGTCTCTCCATGCAGCCTTCTTGGAAGTCCAATGCTGTTGTACCACTGCTATTGAGAGTTGTAACTACTTGTGCATCCTACAGTTAAACTTTGTACAAACCTTTAGTATATCAATAGTTCTACCTACCTTGTATATTCTTCTTGTAGCTTATTAGGGTCACCAACCCAGAACTTTACTCTGAAATTCAAACTGTAAGGAGACCCCCCTAAAATGAACAACATTAGTTAAAATTAGTTTCTTTCCAAGTTATTTATTAGCACAGATTAGACAAAGTAGATTAGCTATTTACTTACTTTTCAGTTGCTTCCTAATTGGTTTGTTTGGATCCAGCCACCTCTGTAAGAAAAAAGTTAGAGCATGTTAATGCTATTAAATAAAGAAAACAACAAATAATACTGTTTTACGAACGAAAGTAAAGTTTGCAATTCTATCATCAAACCATATGTAAACATTGTTTGTCAAATCACAGAGGGGGCAATTTTTAAACTGGCTGCAGGGCTTGTAATCCTGCAAGCGGAGTTTCCCTTTGAAAACGAAGGCCAGCACACACAACACAGGTACAGAATAGTTTGCACCTAATCTCATGGAGAAGAAAAGTACATGCAGAGATTTTAAAATGCAATCTACATGCATATTTTCACTCCTTCAATCTGTCCCTGCTCCTTTATTTCATGCAAACTAAGGTACATATCCACTAAGGGCCAAATTTTAAAAGGGTTCCTCGCACTAGAAGGGCAATACACACAAATAAGTGTGCCGTGTATGAGAAATATAGATTTTAAAAGCCACTAATTATGTATGTATATGCACGCGAGTTAAAAAAAAAAAAAAAGGGGACGGGACCAACAGTTTCGCACATAAATCTGTTTTGGGTTTTTTTTTTTTTTTTTTTTTAAACCAGAGCCCAAAGTGTGAGGTGTCTTCTCAGCTGCAGAAACGGGTTTTACGCCTAATACAACATGGTGAGGGTTCCGGGTCAACTGGGGGGAGTGCAGGATGAAGAACCAGATGGGTCTGGATGACATCGAGATTGACTGGGCAAATTGGTGGAATAATTGGAAAAACTGCGCACTCGTTTTAAAATTAGCCTGTTTAAAACCTCTCTTTTAAGTATTAGATCAGCTATATACAGATGTAGTACATAGAATGAACCCACTTCTATTCTTACAGAAATGCTAACATTATACCCGATAAGGTTTCCTTCTAGAAATTTACATTTTGTGATTGCATAAGAAAATTTCTCTACAGAACATCGCATAAAACAAATTCAGCTCCTTCCAAAATAACCACGTCTATTTTAAAATTTAAAAAATCTGCCTTCAGAAAAGGTGAACTACAAAAGTCGCTTTACAGCAAAAACCTTCACAAATGCAGCAATTTAGTTTAATTTTAAAGTTTCATATCAAACAGTTTACAAACCTTACTATAAAATCCATATCCAACAGTACAAACTGAAAGACATATCTATTATAGCATATTAACATGGTAACGACAGATGATAGCATCTAACTAAATAATAAATGCTCCCATTTATGACTGAAGGATAAGTTGTACTAATACATGAAGGCTCTGCATCACTCCATGTATAGCCTATTGAAAACTTAAAGCTTGGTGGGTGGTAAGAGGATCTGGGTATTAGTTTACATATAGCAATTAAGGTGTAGATATTCAAAAGCTATTTAAGATGGATAACTCACAAGTTATCTGTCTAAATGGATTAAACAGTATATTGAGTCTCTTATCCAGCTAAATTATAGTTTGATATATTATATGTTATTATTTAGCCGGATATAAAAGTCATTTTGGGGGCATTCCGAGGAGGGGTCCCGTTATCCAGTTGACCCCTAGATTCATCAAAAGGTGTTAACGCATTGATAATGCCTGTGATAAGAAAAAGGGGCATGTTTAGGGAAATTTTAGAATTACCGCACTACGCAGTAACATAGCACTTCGCATCAGTAATATCGCGTCGTGTGGTAAACTTATCGCACCATGCGATAATCCCTATTTTTCGCATCTTGCGCTGGAGGGGAGAGAGGGAGAGCACGAGAGAGAAAGAGAATTTCTCTCTCTATAGTATGAGGAATATAAAACAAAGAAGCCGAAGTCCTCAGAAGTATTTTATTAAAGAGACAATATTCCAGTAAATGCCCAACTCAAGGCCTGAGTTTCGCCCGACCATGGGCTGCTTCAGGGGCTGAAATAAAACATTATATCATTTAATCAAAATGTAATACAAAGACAACACACAGAAAGATTTCTTTACATATAAAAGACTGAACAGTGAAAAGACAAAGCCGTATACAGAAAAAAAAAAGACCATGGCACTTATTACCTGTTCATGACAGATTTTGTCAATTGCCAGGAAACAGTACAATTATCTCATACCTATCAGAAAAAATATTTAAAATAAGTTCCACTGTAAAATAAAAAATAAGGTACATATTGACTATTAATATAGTAAAAATTGTTTTACCTCATTTAGTAATGCGAAATCATTAAAAAAGGAAGTTTTCCAATTTGTTTATGAAGACACTAAAAAGTATTAAATAACATAGATTAGAAAATAAAACCATGAAATATTAAAAAGTTTAAAAATTAAAAATAAAAATAAAAACAAAATAAAACTAAAATGTATGTAAATATTACCTTTAAAAGTTGTAGGTACATTCAAAATTGAAAGAAATTGCTCCAGATCACACAGTGTTTTAAAACCTATAAAAATGTTAAAAGATAATTATGACATAGGCTAAAATCTATTGTTGACCAGTGACTGTTACGAGCAAAGCGGTGGACCCTTGGGCCGGCCTAACGGAGTGAGAAGGTGTGAAAGGACGTACACTCCACTGAAAAGATGTAGACCGGGAAGCGGTGCCAAGCTGAAAGTATAACAGAAGTCTTCGACCTGGAAGTCCGAGGACCCCCCAAGAGGAGCTCTTGAGGTCCCGGACCGCTGGGACTTGGGTGATCAGAGAGAACTGAAGAGACGTCTTCACCCTGGAAGCCCGAAGACCCCCCCGGGAGGAGCCCTTGAGGTCCCAGACCACTGGGACTTAAGTGAACCGAGAGAACTGAAGATGGATGTGACTAACCTTTGTTGAGACAGGTGACAAGTACGAAGAAACAAACAGGCCAACGTCAGAAATCAAAACAACAAGCAGAAGATCCTGAGCTAGTACTGAAGCAAAAAATCTGAAGCTGGAGTGGAACAAAATCAATAAAAAATACCAACTGAAGATCCTGGCTAAGCAGAAACAAAATGCTGCAGCTAGCATCAACATGAACCTTGTTGCCAAGCAACAAGAAACAGTCAGACACCAGGTTTAAACATTACCTGCGTCTGACATCACTCCCAGGGACGGCCCACAGTCCAATAAGAAAAGCCTTTCAAACCACCCCTCCCCACACGCGTAAGAGTCCAAAGGGGAGGGGCAAAGTCTCGAGACTCGGCGGCATCTCCCTCGCGAAGATGCCGCCGCGAGGCATTCAGAGCAGGCCCGACTAGCAGCGGGTCCTGTCGTCGCTGCAGCGGGACAGGAGAAGAAGGCCCGAGCACCAAAGCCCAACGTCGGCGCCCCGGGGACAAAGGTAAGGGCTTGGTCGCAAGACTGGCGACTGAGACCGCAACAATGACCTAGTGACTCAGAAGGCGTACTCTCCAGTGCCCCAAATTATAGTTAAATAGCAACACTATTGGATCAGCTTTTGCACACACTTGCTCTCCACTGCTCCATAATAAAGATGCATTACTAACTCTGTTATTATACCCGCCATATTTTAAATATAGAGTGCACAACATTACCGGTGGGTAATGACTAAGTGAGCTTAACACGGAGATTTATGTAAAAAAATGGAGGTAAACAACATATTGCTGGTAACTAAAGAAAGCATATATGCCGCGGTCATTTAGAGAAGCTAGTCAGTCATGTGTATAAAAATTCCCGCCACGATCCTGTGCTATAAATGAAAATAGGAGGCAATCTAAAAAATAACTAAAAACATTTTTAAAAAATTAAAAAAAAAAACAAATAGAAACATGCTAACATGGCTAGAACTAAACCAAAACCAACTGAGAGCAAACTACCGCGGCAAAGAATGAAAAAACGACACGCTGCAATACAATAAAAACCGGGATTATTCATGACTTATAATACTGCTCCCACCGCGGTCCTAAAGTATAAATGCAGGTGAAGGAGCCATATGTTAATACAAACTAAGATTTAAAATATAAAATTTATAAGATAGGAAACCAAAATATGAGTGTACTGACGCGGCTAAAAATGAAACTAAAAACAATTACAAAATGATAGTATACAAGCGTGACTAAAACCAAAGCAGCATCAGTTTATAAACACTCTTTTTCATGTATGTGAGCACGGGAAGTTTTACCACAAAAAATTGTATATTTATTTTATAAAGAAAATTGTCTAATCTACATACGGGTAGCCTGAAAAAAATCCGGAGTTAAACGACAAAAGTACCAATTAGTGCCGCAAACATTTTTAAAACATATAGATCAATTTAAAAATATAACTTACTGGAGAGTAGCAGACTGAGTAATTATTGTCACAGTGCGATATGCTTGATGATATTGTTAAAAAATGGACAGCTAATCATAAGGGGGTATATTTAAGCCTGAAAAAAGGCGTGAAGGGGACATGTCAATCATTCTCCTATGGGCGGGGCAAGTATCTAAAAAGTCACTCTATATTAGTCCTTACCCACCGGTAATGTTGTTCACTCTATATTAAAAATATGGCGGATATAATAACAGAGTTAGTAATGCATCTTTATTATGGAGCAGCGGAGAGCAAGTGTGTGCAAAAGCTGATCCAATAGTGTTGCTATTTAACTATAATTTGGGGCACTGGAGAGTATACCTTCTGAGTCACTAGGTCACTGGTCAACAATAGTTTTTAGCCTATGTCATAATTATCTTTTAACATTTTTATAGGTTTTAAAACACTGTGATCTGGAGCAATTTCTTTCAATGTTGTATGTACCTGGAGCAATTTCTTTCAATTTTGAATGTACCTACAACTTTTAAAGGTAATATTTACATACATTTTAGTTTTATTTTGTTTTTATGTTTATTTTTTTAATTTTTAAACTTTTTAATATTTCATGTTTTTATTATTTTCTAATCAATGTTATTTTAATAATTTTTAGTGCCTTCATAAACAAATTGGAAAACTTCCTTTTTTAATAATTTCGCATTACTAGTTGAGGTAAAACAATTTTTACCATATTGTTAGAGTCAATATGTACCTTATTTTTTATTTTACAGTGGAACTTATTTAAAATATTTTTCTGATAGGTATAAGATAATTGTACTGTTTCCTGGCAATTGACAAAATCCGTCATGAACAGGTAATAAGTGCCATGGTCTTTTTTCTATATACGGCTTTCTGTCTTTTCACTATTCAGTCTTTTATATGTAAAGAAATCTGTGTGTTGTCTCTGTATTACATTTTGATTAAATGATATGTTTTATTTCAGCCCCTGAGGCAGCCCGTGGTCGGGCGAAACTCAGGCCTTGAGTCGGGCATTTACTGGAATATTGTCTCTTTAATAAAATACTTCTGAGGACTTCGGCTTCTTTGTTTTATATTCCTCACGGCTTTGCTAGACTGACTTCCTTCCTGTTTTTTGGGCCCCTCTCTCTGTAGTATGGCCATCTAATAGGTCGAGATGAGGTGTTTATTGTGGTTCAGGGACCAGTTTCTCAAATAGAGTGAGTCGTATGAACAGCACAGTACACCTTGGTGAAGATTTGACATCATTTGGAGGGAGGAAAGTCTCAAAAAGATGCTATTTCTAATATGTTCTCTCACCCTAGCTTGATGGACTCTAACAGGGTACCATCAAGCTAGGGTGAGATAACATAGTACAAAATTTATCTTTGTGAGACTTTCCTCACTACAAATGACAAAATCTCCCCATCTCCCCTTCTCCCTTTCCCAAGCCCAGAAATGGCCAAAATGAAATTTTAAAAATTTTATCATGAATTGCGTTATGGCCATTTTGGGCATATCACACAGCCTAATGCCAGGAAAAAAAGGTGTAGTTATTTCAGGCGTTAAAACCGTGCGATAGCATGCATTATGCTATCGCACGGTGCAATATTGTCCCTCATTTTCCTAATCCCTCCCAAACAGCTCCCTGACCCCACCCCTCCCAAAAATTTGCATTTGCGCCATGCATTACTGTTCTTATCGCATACGTTATGGCATTAACGCATGTGTTACTGCATTATTAAGTGCGTTAACGCCGTAACGCATTTTGATGAATTACCCAGTAAGTTAGCTGCATAATTTTAGACTTGCTCGGAAGCAGGTCTAAAGCTATCTGGCCTCGTGTGGCTGTTTAATTTTAGATTTAACCGGATATATTCCAAAAAGAATATATCCAGTTAAGTTACGATCCATTAAAAAAAAAAAAAAAAAAAGTCACACTTCCACTGCAGTTGCCTAGCAGAGGCATCCCATATGGCAGAGGCATCCCCAGACATGCCGGGTCCGGATCACGGTAGTAGGCTATCACAATCCTGGAGACCAACGTGAACTAAAGGTTTGGGGCAGGGGAAGAGAAGGGAAATGGGTGGGGCTTAGGCATTGGGAGAGGGTGCAAATCTGGGCACCGCGAAATTAAAATTTTTGAAGTATAAAGGGAAGTCAGAGCAGGGGGTGGGGAGGGGGAGAGGGGCTTCCAGCACCACATTGTTTTTTACATTAAAAGGCCTGTTTTGGTGGGGGCTAGTTCCGCCCCATAGGACCTTTGCAACTCGGGTGGGAGAGAGGCAGGGGACAGGCCCATGTAGAGCTGGTAGGCCGCTATGGAAGCAATGAGCATAGCGCCCTGGACCACCTTCCTCCCAAGAACATCCATCGTTCTCTGATTCTTTGGCTCCCTGAGGAAGGATGAGTCCAAGAGAGCTTGGCCTTCTTGAGAGTGGATTCAATGACCACATACTGGTGGGGCACCTGACGCTTGTCAAATCTGAGAGCTTTCTGAATGAGATAAATCACTTTTGCCTTCCTGTTAAAGGGAGGCACTGTAATGGGGTGTTCCCATATCCTCATTATTAACATGACAAGGATCTCATGCACTGGGACTGCCACGATCTTCTTGGGAGGCTCCAAGTATTGGTGGATATCTAGTATTTTGTGCTTGGTATCCCTCTTCAGTCTACAAGTGAAATGGGATAGAATCTGCCATCACCCTGAGAAATCCTGCGGAGAGGTTCCCTGGTGGAGACTTCCTTCGCCTGGAGGAGATGGCTCTGAAGGGAGACCATCCAAAGCATTGTGAGAAACCTCAGAAGAGTCACACCCCCCAAAGGGTTAAAGGTGCCCTCTTCTCCACTGTCAGACTGGTGATGGGGCTCTAGGCACTTGGCCCCAAGCAAGCGGAGTAGGCACCAGTTTGACTAGCCATTATGACTAGGGCCCCAGTAACATCCCTACTACTGAGGGAGTTTCCTCCTCCGAAGAATCAGGGATGAGCCTGAATCTGCTAGCAGTGGCATCAGTGCCCCACAGGGCACCGATGCCACCCAGCAGGGGGGGGGGTTGGTAACATGCCAATGATTGCATGCAGGAATTCCAGCAGTGGCATGAGGAGTGATGGTGCCAGTGTCTGTGCTCTGATGCCATGCACCACCTTCTCCATGTACTGCTGCACAGTTCCTCCTCAAAAATCACCAATGCCAGGACAGGCTGGGACCCAGGAGGTATACCAGATCCTCTTTGGAACCTAGAGGAAGATCAGTGGCAGGCATCAGACTGGGGGAGACCAAAGCATATCCCTGGCATTGATGGAGGATAGGCTCTCCTCACCACAGGGTCATACTTTAGGGGTATCACAGCAGAAGTTGGTACATCCCCATGCCTGGCACCATGCATCAACAAGGACACATGCCGATGCTTCTTCAGCTTCCCTCAATGCTCAAAACAGTCCTTCCTTTGTGCTAAGGTCGAGGACAATGATCCCAACATCCTTGACCTGGAAGAGTTAGACGATGGCCTGTCTCCTGCGTCCTTGGCAATGGCTCCGTGTGGCTCCTTGTTCCCTCGATGCAGATTCCTCCAATGGTGATAGATTGGTCTTCTCTGGCTCAAAGAGGTGCTCCATCTTGCTCAGCCACATCTTATATCCTTTAGGGATCATTTTGGCACACTTGCTGCAACCCCAGACATTGTGCGATGCCCTAAGGCAGAGGGCACATCTATCATCGTGTCCATAATAAGAATATAAGAAAATGCCATACTGGGTCAGACCAAGGGTCCATCAAGCCCAGCATCCTGTTTCCAACAGTGGCCAATCCAGGTCATAAGAACCTGGCAAGTACACAAAAACTAAGTCTATTCCATGTTACCATGCCTAATGGCAGTGGCTATTCTCTAAGTGAACTTCAGAGCAGGTAATGGACTTCTCCTCCAAGAACTTATCCAATCCTTTTTTAAACACAGCTATACTAACTGCACTAACCACATCTTCTGGCAACAAATTCCAGAGTTTAATTGTGCGTTGAGTAAAAAAGAACTTTCTCCGATTAGTTTTAAACGTGCCCCATGCTAACTTCATAGAGTGCCCCCTAGTCTTTCTACTATCCGAAAGAGTAAATAACCAATTCACATCTACCCATTCTAGACCTCTCATGATTTTAAACATCTCTATGATATCCCCCCTCAGCCGTCTCTTCTCCAAGCTGAAAAGTCGTAACCTCTTTAGTCTTTCCTCATAGGGGAGCTGTTCCATTCCCCTTATCATTTTGGTAGCCCTTTTCTGTACCTTCTCCATCGCAATTATATCTTTTTTGAGATGCGGCGACCAGAATTGTACACAGTATTCAAGGTGCGGTCTCACCATAGAGCGATACAGAGGCATGATGACATTTTTCGTTTTATTCACCATTCCCTTTCTAATAATTCCTAACATTCTGTTTGTTTTTTTGACTGCCGCAGCACACTGTACCGACGATTTCAATGTGTTATCCACTATGACACCTAGATCTCTTTCTTGGGTTGTAGCACCTAATATGGAACCCAATATTGTGTAATTATAGCATGGGTTATTTTTCCCTATATGCATCACCTTGCACTTATCCACATTAAATTTAATCTGCCATTTGGATGCCCAATTTTCCAGTCTCACAAGGTCTTCCTGCAATTTATCACAATCTGCTTGTGATTTAACTACTCTGAACAATTTTGTGTCATCTGCAAATTTGATTATCTCACTCGTCGTATTTCTTTCCAGATCATTTATAAATATATTGAAAGGTAAGGGTCCCAATACAGATCCCTGAGGCACTCCATTGTCTACTCCCTTCCACTGAGAAAATTGTCCATTTAATCCTACTCTGTTTCCTGTCTTTTAGCCAGTTTGCAATCCACAAAAGGACATCGCCACCTATCCCATGACTTTTTACTATTCCTAGAAGCCTCTCATGAGGAACTTTGTCAAACGCCTTCTGAAAATCCAAGTATACTATATCTACTGGTTCACCTTTATCCACATGTTTATTAACTCCTTCAAAAAAGTGAAGCAGATTTGTGAGGCAAGACTTGCCCTGGGTAAAGCCATGCTGACTTTGTTCCATTAAACCATGTCTTTCTATATGTTCTGTGATTTTGATGTTTAGAACACTTTCCACTATTTTTCCTGGCACTGAAGTCAGGCTAAACGGTCTGTAGTTTCCCGCATCGCCCCTGGAGCCCTTTTTAAATATCGGGGTTACATTTGCTATCCTCCTGTCTTCAGGTACAATGGATGATTTTAATGATAGGTTACAAATTTTTATTAATAGGTCTGAAATTTCATTTTTTAGTTCCTTCAAAACTCTGGGGTGTATACCATCCGGTCCAGGTGATTTACTACTATTCAGTTTGTCAATCAGACCTACCACATCTTCTAGGTTCACCGTGATTTGATTCAGTCCATCTGAATCATTACCCATGAAAACCTTCTCCATTACGGGCACCTCCCCAACATCCTCTTCAGTAAACACCGAAGCAAAGAAATCATTTAATCTTTCCGCGATGGCCTTATCTTCTCTAAGTGCCCCTTTAACCCCTCGATCATCTAACGGTCCAACTGACTCCCTCACAGGCTTTCTGCTTCGGATATAGTATAAAAAGTTTTTACTGTGAGTTTTTGCCTCTACAGCCAACTTCTTTTCAAATTCTCTCCTAGCCTATCTTATCAATGTCTTACATTTAACTTGCCAACGTTTATGCTTTATCCTATTTTCTTCTGTTGGATCCTTCTTCCAATTTTTGAATGAAGATCTTTTGGCTAAAATAGCTTCTTTCACCTCCCCTTTTAACCATGATGGTAATCATTTTGCCTTCTTTCCACCTTTCTTAATGTGAGGAATACATCTGGACTGTGCTTCTAGAAAATACAAACAGTCTTAACTTCAGTTAGTCAGCCAGAGTGACTCACTGCTCGCTTGATTAACAAATGTTGGTCCCTATTCAAACCCTATCACACTACCTCAATACCTTTCCAAGGTGAGTAACTGAGCTGAACTATTCAACTTATTTTTACTTAGGTATACACTGCTCCTAGCTTATTTCTAGCTTCTGGCTACTTTTTGTCTTTTTTTTTTTTTCAAATACAAACACTCAGTTTGTATTAAATACAAACACTCAGTTCTTTAAAGGTCCTCGCATACCTGGGGCACCACTTAAAACCAGAATCGGATATGTTGTCACAAAACAAAAGGGACACAAGATCGAAATCGATGGCCACACCAGGGGATCGACAATGAAAATAAGCTTGCCCAAAAATGTTGAAAAATGTATCTAGGATGCTAATAGAAGAATTGGGAGACCCCCATGTTGACTGCGCAAGGAATTGCGAAAAAAGCACTTTGGAAAATTGTGCAAGTTGAAAAACAAAAGTTGAGGCTCACGCAACCGCGAGATGCAAGGCTCTGCGGAAAAGAGGAGACTTAAGGGACTCCACATGGATGCATGCTATATTACATGCGTGAGCATGCTCACTGAGGTGCAGTCAAAGTTCTAGAAACTTTGACATAAGTTTTCGGTGCTGGGCTCCATCCGATGATGCCATCCATGTGTGAGGATTGTCATCCTGGCTTATCCTTGTAGAATGAATATGCATGAGATTATGTGCATGCACTGCCTTAATTATATGCAAATAGATCTCATGTATATTTATTGTGGCAATTCTGAAAACCAGACTGGGTTGAGCCCTTGAGGACTGAGCTTGGAGACTCTGGGGCAGATGATTCTAGATCAGTGCACCCTAACCTGGATGCATATCTAGTCAGATCAAATCCTACTGTCACACCTTGTGTCCTTAGAAAAGTCATTTCATCCTCCACTGTCTCAGGTACAAACTTAAGCCTAGATTTAATGAACTTCAATAAGGCTATAATGCCCATTGTATGGCAATATTGTGCGTTTTGTTTTTTTAAATTCCATCCACTATTGAAATTAGTTGCTTTGCATGCATTTACAAGCATAAAATTGTCTAATGCATACCAAAATGTTAATGCATAGACAATACAATGCAAACAAAATAGCATAGATGACTCAGAAAAAAAATCAGCCCTGTTATTTTATCACATTTGAAGTATCATATATACTCATGTATAAGTCGAGAAATTTATGCCAGAAAATAAGCACAAAAAAGCTGGTTCAACTTATTCACACATACTATAGTTGTGCAGTTTTTTTTTTTGTGCCAGTTTCATTTTCAGATTTGGGGTGGGTCATTTCAGCGCTAGTGGCCCTTTGCCCTTACCATGTGACAGGGCCCACCAGTGCCATTTTGATTACTGGCAGTCGCCGGCCTGGGAGATCACTCCCGGGCCCCCTGCTGGATCATCAGGGACTTTGGGTGAGTCTTGAAGGGGGTCAGGGGGCTTTATATTTAATGAAATTTGAAGGGTTGGGGCGGGTTTGGGGGTGAGGGTTTTTTTTTTTTTTTATTCTTATCTTCCTGATCACTCATTTTAAACCTCAACATGGGCCAATGGATTTCTATTGATTTTGATCTCAAAATTGCCCATCGACTTATACATGAGGTTGACCTATACACTAGTATATACAGTAGTTATTTTCTCACCCGGGGAGGGGGGGGGGGGAATATCAGATACTAACATGCATCTCATGCATCTCAATGTGCCTGGGAGCCTCAAAGAAGTGTTTGAAAATGCAGAATATATTTAAAAAAGAAACCCACCAAACTGAAAAATAACTACAAAGCCAAACAAAACCTTTTGTACAGAAACTTTGTGAGGAACATTAAATAAAGAATTCCAACCACCAGTTACACCAGCATTATATAATTTCACTAAACTAGACCACAAGCTTAGGGGGAAACTAGACCACAAGCTTAGGGGGAAAACAGAACTCAAAGGGAGTAATAAGGAAAGAGAAATAAAAATGCCATTAGCATGAAAAACCTGCCATAATATTAATTAGCATCGACTTAGAAACTAACTATAAGGAGACAATGATAGCAACAATTTCTTGGAATCCACAAAAGTCTTCAACTGTTCTGGAATTAAAGACGACTCATTCTAAATTTAATGAAACACTTGCAAGGGTACCTAAGAAGAAATGTGGCACTCACAGTGTGAGCCTCCTGGCGCAAAGCCAGGAAACCTTTCCTTTTCTCCTGGGTCACTTTTGCAAGTTCAGGAAAAATTATGATTGCCTGGCCCACAAATTGTTTAAATTTTTAATGTACTTCATGATGTAACAGATCATAATCAGAAAAAAAAGGAAACCAAAAGAGTTAATCTTTCAGAGACTTCAAAGGCAAATGACTCTAGAAAGTCAGATAAGTTGAAATCTTGAGTTGCGGATTGATTAACTCTGCCAAAAGGGGAAGTAACAAACTATATCAAATGCTCAGATATTCTCTGATGGGATATGTAAGAACTCCACCAAGAACCTTCTTAGTGTCATTTTCGGCAATTCGCCACCACTCATGGAAAATTAAGGATCCTAGGATTAATACGTCTTTGAAAGTTTTCCACATACTCAAGCCTCCTATTTAGGATCCCACATTCTTGAATAACCACAGAGTTAATTGCTTGTATAGCTTTACTTTTATCTTCCAGCTCAGCGACTTTAGTGGATAAATCTTAAAATTTAGAAGCCTGGTTAGATTTTAAGGACTCCAACCTCAAAGAGATCGAATTTAACTTTGCAGCGCTTTCATTAAAAGCAGATCCAAGCTTGAATATAATCTTCCATAGGAAGTCTAGAGTCACTACGTCCAACTTCAAGATAGCGATGAAATCAGTGCTGGCAGAGGGGACTGAAGTATGGGACTCATCTCCTAAAGCTTTCTGATAGCAAAGGTTCGCTTTGAGCATGGTCTCCATGTACTCACACCAAGCACTGTTGATCTGAATGAACTAGCCTCCGAGGCGGCTGCTGACCTGAATGAACTAGCCTCCGAGGCGGCTTCAGCAAATGCCTCATTGGTCTGCAACTCCACAGTTCCTGGATGTTGGCGAGCACACTGCACCGGCTATGGATGCTCATTAAAGGGGCTCAGAGAAGCTTCATCCCCAGGAGTAGATGCTCCCTAGTCAATCACCACACTGAGGCCCAACCCCTCCAAAGCAGGAACCAAAGCCGCAAATTCCAGAATGGGACACTGTGGGAATCAGAGGGGTACTCCTAAACTCAGTTTTTCCTTTCAGAAGGCATATCTTGTGAGAGGAGACAAATTAATAACCACAAAGCAGGAGCCCAGTGAATCTGCGACTAGTTCATGTGGCCATTTTGTTTTCTCCCCAGGATATTGCATATCATTAATTGTCTTTAAGTGAATCTTAGAGGCTGCTGGCACATAAAACCGAGAGAACTGTTCTCAACTGACTTATGTTGTAACTTCAAATCATTAAATTTGCAGTGTGAAATTGTTACCACTTCCTTCCCAGGAAAAAAGTTAAAGGCCAGATTTAACATTATTCACCCTTCTTTTATTTAATTAGAATTTTGATTTCTGACAGGTGTGAACACAGAATGCAGAACACAATAAGGAAACCATTCTAAGGGATAGACTGCTAACCAAAAGCTTATTATTTAAGCATTTCTTTTGAAGGCACTGTATATTTGGGCCACAGCTGATGTGACAAATGAATGCCTTGATAAAAAAAAAAAGAGTAGAATCAAAGATTTGGGTAAAATCAACTTCACATGATTAACTGGGAAGAATACTTAATACATTAACATATAAGAAATTAATATTGGAAAACATCATCATCACTAGGACAGCTATAACCATCTGCCAAGTTAGCTGTGCCTCTCGCTGCATACTAGGCTGCAGCCTCCTTGGTGCAGTGTTGGCATCCTCCTTACCCCTTTCTCTATAGTGCCAGCGATGAGGAATAGGAAATGCAAGGTCCGGATACAGTTCTTGGCACCGATCCCTGCAGCTGTGGGTCTGATTTTTTAGTTTATTTTTTAAATTATAATATACTCATGAGAACTCGTTACAGGAACCATAGAATGTATGATGCAAAACAACAAGATAAAAAAATACATATTCAAAAATAATAATCTCCAATCATACATTCATTGTAGAACCCTAAATAGGGGAGTCAAGAGAAAGCATTTGAGGCAGGGAATAAGGAAATAAGAAAACCATTACCATAAACCCTTGAAATTTCTAAATGCAATTGATAGGTTCATTGACTGGCAACCAGGTAAAATCAGGGCATTTGGAGGTGGTGCAGTGAGAAGGAACACTGCTAATGAACATTGCGTGGAGCTTAAAACTTCACTGAACCCAGAGATATGACTCCCACCCCCCCCCCCCCCAACCCGCCCCTCCCTCAGCTGGAGTGCACGGTGCTTTCCCTAGTAAGGCTGCTGAATTTGTCCTCTGAGGGGGGAATTCCTACTGGTCAAAGAGAAAGTTGCCAAGAAGGAAGAAGCATAGCTGCACTGATAGTGGAGTGTTTCTCATTGTAACTGGAGGTGCCTCTCAGTAAGAAGTAACTACAAGGAAAGTATGTTCCAGAATTATACTGACTCCTCAAGAGATTACTCCGGAAATCATCTGGCAGGCTATTGTTAAACTGGAGAGACCAATAGCTGGATGGATGGAAGAGTTGAAATCATTTTCTAAGAATACAATTTAAGGATACCAATCAGGAACAAGTGATTATGGGCAATGCTACATTTTTGTGAAGCTTTAAAAGATCAGATGGGGATCACTCACAGCTCAAAATTTTTAACTGCCCTTTCTGTTATTGCCAAGATGTTGGAAAATGCCAGTATGCAGAATAACCTGCTTTTTATAAATCTTCTCAAGTCCCCACTTATTTCATGAAGAGGAAATATTTAAACAGTATTTGTGTGAAATTTGTGTTTCTCTGAAGAAACAATGCCACCATTAATTAAAATCTACCATCTCTATGTAGCAACAGGAAAAGGATAAAACATCCTGAAGCTGATTTGATCACTGGAATCATCTATGGAGGCAGGCTGTATTAAGGATATCCTCTTCTGGTGACACTTGCACTGAAGACTGATAAGGCACAGATTTGGAGATTTTTTTTGCCCAATATAGAATGTTGTGCACAGATTTCCTGGTTGTGTGTCAGATGATTCAAACTAGATGTAAAAAGATTTTAGCTTTATGCCAACAGGTGTTATCACTTAAAGGAGTTCATTTTGAAATTCCTCTAAGTATGTGATTACTTTCCAGGGGCACCAATATATTTGCATGTCATCTATACTGCTAGAGACTTTTTGGAGAACATAGCTATTTAGAAGGTAGCACCTCCCACCAGTGCCAGTGAATGCCCCTAGGATCATCATAACAAAAGGAGAAGCCTTAATATCTTAAGTTGTTGGCAGTAGGCTCATTCATTTTCCTTTATTAAGATATTTAATTAAATGAAATGGGATCTTGATTCCATTTGAAAACTTAATACAAGATTGATGGTATTTTCCTGTTTTTGCTAAAATGTCTGAGGTTTTTTGTATAAGAAATTGATTTTCTTGTATAATTTATTTCTTTTCAAAAGCAAATAAAAAACTATCATCTTTTGATTGATCATCACTAAGTTCTGCTAACTGCACTAACAGAAGTTAATAAAATCTTCACTCGCTACCTCCTGAAGATTACTGTAGGAATTCCTGCCCTATAACATTCTCTAGCTTACATCTGTTTACAGTTTACATCTGAAGAAGGGATCTGCATGGTCTTGAAAGCTCATGTACTACAAATATTTTTTTGGTGGTCCACTTCAAAATCTCATAACCTATAAAGATTTGAGTATGAATTGAAGCCTACTACTACTAAACGACAAACATTATATACTATTGAATGTATAGTCATTTATGTGGTGTAATAAAACAATTATAAAACATCACAAGTCAAGTACAGATATCCATTTTAAAAAGGTTTTGGCCTTCTTATGCTAAAACAGGCAGTGAGATTCAGAAAATATCAATTGATTATGTAAAATTACTAATTATTCTTATGAAAAGTTTTGATTAAACCATGCTACTATAAACAGGTTGGGTTAAGGAGTCTATGTTATATCAGTATTAGTGAACTCTAAGATTAGGAATAGCACATGGCTTTCCTGGGATCACTAAAACCAAATAATTCAAACGCACAGAATAAAAACTGGATAGACTTCTCAAACAGGCATTTTAGCTTTGCTGTCTTAAAATTACGATTAGATTTTAAAATACTACCTTCCTCATAGGGGAGCTATTCCATTCCCTTTATCATTTTGGTTGCCCTTCTCTGTACCTTCTCCATCGCAATTATATCTTTTTTGAGATGCGGCAACCAGAACTGTACACAGTATTCATGGAGCGGTGTCACCATGGAGCGATACAGAGGCATTATGACATTTTCTGTTTTATTCACCATTCCCTTTCTAATAATTCCCAACATTGTTTGCTTTTTTGACTGCCGCAGCACACTGAACCAATGATTTCAATGTGTTATCCACTATAACGCTTAGATCTCTTTCTTGGGTTGTAGCACCTAATATGGAATCTAACATTGTGTAACTATAGCATGGGTTATTTTTCCCTATGTGCATCACCTTGCACTTGTCCACATTAAATTTCATCTGCCATTTTGATGCCCAATTTTCCAGCCTCACAAGGTCTTCCTGCAGTTTATCACAATCTGCTTGTGATTTAACTACTCTGAACAATTTTGTATCATCTGCAAATTTGATTACCTCACTTGTCGTATTTCTTTCCAGATCATTTATAAATATATTGAAAAGTAAGGGTCCCAATACAGATCCCTGAGGCACTCCACTGCCCACACCCTTCCACTAAGAAAATTGTCCATGTAATCCTATTCTCTGTTTCCTGTCTTTTAGCCAGTTTGTAATCCACGAAAGGACATCCCCACCTATCCCATGACTTTTTATTTTTCCTAGAAGCCTCTCATGAGGAACTTTGTCAAACGCCTTCTGAAAATCCAAATACACTACATCTACAGGTTCACCTTTATCCACATGTTTATTAACTCCTTCAAAAAGTGAAGCAGATTTGTGAGGCAAGACTTGCCTTGGGAAAAGCCATGCTGACTTGGTTCCATTAAACCATGTCTTTCTATATGTTCTGTGATTTTGATATTTAGAACACTTTCCACTATTTTTCCTGGCACTGAAGTCAGGCTAACTGGTCTGTAGTTTCCCGGATCGCCCCTGGAGCCCTTTTTAAATATGGGGGTTACATTAGCTATCCTCCAGTCTTCAGGAACAATGGATGATTTTAATGACAGGTTACAAATTTTTACTAATAGGTCTGAAATTTAATTTTTTAGTTCCTTCAGAACTCTGGGGTGTATACTATACAGTCCAGGTGATTTACTACTCTTAAGTTTGTCAATCAGGTCTACCACATCTTCTAGGTTCACTGTGATTTGGTTCAGTCCATCTGAATCATTACCCATGAAAACCTTCTCCAGTACGGGTACCTCCCCAACATCCTCTTCAGTAAACACTGAAGAAAAGAAATCATTTAATCTTTCCGCGATGGCCTTATCTTCTCTAAGTGCCCCTTTAACCCCTCGATCATCTAACGGTCCAACTGACTCCCTCACAGGCTTTCTGCTTCGGATATATTTAAAAATGTTTTTACTGTGAGTTTTTGCCTCTACAGCCAACTTCTTTTCAAATTCTCTCTTAGCCTGTCTTATCAATGTCTTACATTTAACTTGCCAACGTTTATGCTTTATCCTATTTTCTTCTGTTGGATCCTTCTTCCAATTTTTGAATGAAGATCTTTTGGCTAAAATAACTTTCACCTCCCCTTTTAACCATGCCGGTAATCGTTTTGCCTTCTTTCCACCTTTCTTAATGTGTGGAATACATCTGGACTGTGCTTCTAGGATGGCTTTTTTTTTTTTTTTTTTTTTTTTTTAACAATGACCACGCCTCTTGCATACTTCTTACTTTTGTAGCTGCTCCTTTCAGTTTTTTTCTAACATTTTATCAAAGTTTCCCTTTTGAAAGTTTAGCTCGAGAGCCGTGGATTTGCTTACTGTCCCCCCTTCCAGTCATTAAATCAAATTTGATCATATTATGATCACTATTGCCAAGTGGCCGCACCACCGTTACCTCGCACCAAATCCTGTTCTCCACTGAGAATTAGATCTAAAATTGCTCCCTCTCTCATCTGATCCTGAACCAATTGCTCCATAAAGCTATCATTTATTCCATCCAGGAACGTTATCTCTCTAATGTGACCCGATGATACATTTACCCAGTCAATATTGGGGTAATTGAAGTCTCCCATTATTACCGCACTACCAATTTGGTTAGCTTCCCTAATTTCTCTTAGCATTTCACTGTCCGTCTCACCATCTTGACCAGGTGGACGGTAGTATACTCCTATCACTATAGTCTTCACCGACACAAGGGATTTCTACCCATAAAGATTCAATTGTGCATTTAGTCTCGTGCAGGATGTTTACCCTGTTGGACTCTATGCCATCCCAGACATAAAGCACCACACCGCCTCCCGGGTGCTCCTCTGTCATTGCGATATAGTTTGTACCCCGGTATAGCACTGTCCCATTGGTTATCCTCCTTCCACCATGTCTCTGAGATTCCAATTAAGTCCATGTCATCATTCACTGCTATACATTCTAATTCTCCCATCTTAGACTTCTGGCATTAGCATACAAACATTTCAAAGTTTGTTTTTTGTTTGCATTTTCATTCTGCTTTTTAATTGATAGGGGTAGGTTAGAATTTTTTTAGCTCAGGTGAGTTTTTAGTTACAGGCACTTGGACTACTTTTCTTATTATTGGAACCTCACTGTCGGGATGCCCTAATTCTAATGCATCATTAGTATCCTTTGAAGATACCTCTCTCCGAACCATGCGCTGCTGAGTGACTGTCGGCTTACCCCTTTGTTCTAGTTTAAAAGCTGCTCTATTTCCTTTTTAAAAGGTTAGCACCAGCAGTCTGGTTCCACCCTGGTTAATGTGGAGCCCATCCCTTTGGAAAAGACTCCCCCTTCCCCAAAAGGTTCCCCAGTTCCTAACAAAACTGAATCCCTCTTCCTTGCACCATCGTCTCATCCACGCATTTAGACTCCTGAGCTCTGCCTGCCTCTGGTGACCTGCACGTGGAACAGGGAGCAACAAGTATACTTGAAACAATTTACTTTAAATCTACTACATTTTACATGTTTATGCTTTCAGAAATGTTACAAGCCAACAGTGTATGCAGCCTCACTCCAGACTCCTTCTCTCTTCCCTGATACTGAGTCAATCCCTGATCCTCATGGCTCCTCTCCCCACTGCAGGCACAGGAAGAAAGGCTAATTAATGCTTCATTCTTCTGTCCACCTAGAAAACTGAAGAAATGTTTTCTGCGCTGGTTCTCTCATTTTTGTTGTTGAAATAAACAGGAAAAACAAAAAAATGAAGAGCCTTGAGAAACAGTTGGAAAACTAATCACCTGCGCTGAGCTCTCTTGCGGCAGTGAAATAATATTCTGTGAGATGTACATCTGCACAACAGGAACCTAAAATGCAATTATTGTGCCAAAAATCAGACTCCTCTTTTTGTTTGCTAGTACATGCAGTAAATCACACTGGATTTCATCTCCTGCCTGTGTGGTGTGGTACATCCTGCAGCATGTTATTTCTGGATGTGCTGCATCCGGAAGCATACCCTGACTGACCTAATTGGGGGTCTGGTTATATAGTACATGGAAACAAACCACAGATTTATCAAGAAAATTCTTACAACCCAAAAGAGCATTTCAAATCAAGCCAATTTTTTTGCATCTTAAGGTTAAACGGTGATATGTGACTGTCACTGCCACTTGCCCAGATTATTAAAAGTTAAAAAGGTTCTATAATTTTTGTACCACACTATTTCTCATTCTCAGACTGGGGAGATAAAAGACCGCAAATCAAAGTTGTTCTTACCCAACCCATTCACATGATAGCACAAACTCATACTTCTATACATGTAACCACTGTTTGCTGTAATAACCAGAAAATACAATAGAAATAATTTACTAAGTGTTGAAATGGTTATAAAACTTAGCATTACACTTGATAATCCAGAGAACAATAATATTCTGTAATATACTATACTACAGCAGCTTTCCAATTAACTTGTCAGTACTTTAAAATATTTTTTCTACCTCACTGTAGAGAAACAAGCTCCAGTTAAAGTTTTATTTTATTTATTTATTTATTATTTTTTTTAAAGAAGTCAGGAACATATTTTGTTATTTTTTCATTTTTGTTTTCTTTTCGACCTTCTTTGCTCTCCCTTCCCTAGAAACTTGCAGACAAACTAGAAATCTCAATAAGTCCAACTGTATTATGCAGTGCAACAATGGAAAAACAGAAAGCGAAGTTGCTTACTTGTGACACGTGTTCTCCTAGGTCAGCAGGATGTTCGTCCTCACATGTGGGGGACATCATCCGATGGAGCCCAGCACAGAAAACTTATGTCAAAGTTTCTAGAAACTCCAGCATCTTACGGCGGACATCTTCCTCTGCCATAAATTGAAAGGGAATGGCTTCAGCCATCGCCCGGATGAACCCCGCGAAAGTTAAGTCCTCTGAGGGGAAAGGATCTGACAGATCATAGGAATTAATCGATGAAGCATCAGAGGCATCCTCCCCCCCAGGGGTCGTACAGGCCCTCAGGTTCATCTCAGCCACCCAGAGATGTGAGCAAGGGAGCACTGGGTGTATCCGTAGGCGAGGAACCCAAGGGCATCAAAGGACCTGAAGGCTCGGGCCCAGGTCCTGGCAATGCCGGACGGTAGGCACGAGGGCCCTGTGGATCAGAGGGCATCAACGGGCCCTTATCCTTGGACAAATCCCCCATGAGGACAAGCTCGGACGCCCTGCGTTTCGGTGCCAGATAGCCCACCGAGAAATCAAGGGGCACTGGCAGTAACTAGGTCAGGAGGAAGTCAAGACGGTCCAACAATGGCTCCAGCCGTGGTACCGTGGGCGACAACAGTGCAGGCATTGGTGTGGGCACTGGCATCGAAGCGAGCAGCAGCACTGGGAAAAGCGCCGGCCCAGGTGGCAGGAACACTGGCTCCTTGTCGCACAAAGCATGGTCAACTGCCAGGCGCACCAGATGTTCCAACTCCGCCTCAAAAGCCTCCCATGAAAGATCAGGCTGTGAGGGGAGGGAAGAGGCCAACTCCTCCTCGGAGCCCTGAGGAGGATCAACGTCCAGCACCAGAACTGGTGTGGACGGCTTCAAGTCACCGGCATTGAGGGAGGATGAAGCCTCCCCTTGCCATGGCCGCTTCGGGGGCAAAGCAACAAGTGCCAGAGCCACCCCGAGCCTGGCCCTGCGTGCAGACAGGGACTGGTGATGGTGTTTCCGAGACCTCCCACAGTGCTCAGCCCAGTCCTTCCCTGGCACGGAGGACGATGATCATGATACTGAAGTCCGCGACTTGGAGGAGACTGACTGAGTGATCCCCAGAGCCTTTTGCCCCCCGCAAGCCTCGGGGGAGGAGCGGTCACCAAGGGATCAAGGACGAATGGTTCCCCTTGGTCCTTAGCTGTTGATGACATCGATGCCGAAGTGGGGGGTTCAGCTAAAAACCTTCTCCATCTTATCCAGCCTGGCTCAATGTCCTTTTGGGGTCATTTGAGCGCACAATTCGCAGCCCCGAACATTGTGGGATGCCCCCAGGCAGAGGACGCACACATCGTGTGGATCCAGTCAGGAACATGGTCTGGGGGCACCGAAGGAAGCTCGAGGCCACCATGAGGCTCACTGGGGACCACAAAAGGCACGACGACCGGCAGGTATGGGAGAAGTACGAATAAATACTATACTGAGAAAAGAGGGAACCAAGGAGACCCTGCGCAGGAAGAAAAACAAAAATAATTTATTTTTTTTTAAGAGTTTCCCAAGAAAAGAGCACGAGTTCCACCTCCACGAGACAGTAGCTCCATAGAAAAGAAAGGACTGAAGAGAGACCCCACATGGATGCATGAATAGTGGCATGCTGAGCATGCTCAGTGTGCCAATCAAAGTTCTAGAAACTTTAACATAAGTTTTCCGTGCCAGGCTCCAGCGGATGTCGTCACCCATATGTGAAGACTACCATTCTGCTTGTCCTAGGAGAATCACCATTCCTCATAAAATATCAAATAAAAATCACAAAATATAAAACAATTCATAATATTAAAACCATACTAATAAAAAGATAAATTTCCAAACAGCTGATAAATATAACATTCAATAATTAAAGTCTCAATGAATCTTTACCATTAATATCAAATATTTATTTTGTATCATCGACAATGAAAGAACAAGGGGTATCGATAGAGGGACTACAAGGCGCAGAAATAGATCTAACTGCATTTCTTGAAACAACTGCAGAGTAACAAATTGAATATCGGGGAACACTCTTGGTATCATTTGCTCTTTCAATGGACAGAGATTCAGTGTTGAACTCATTCTTTCGAAATAGAAGTAAATTGTACTTAGGGAAAAAGATCTGAGTTTACCCAGATATTACTTGGGCTACTCAAACCCGAAGGAGAAAGTTCTTGGAAATGTATCAAGGAGCAAGACAGTTGGGTGCAAACGTTTCAGTCAGGTATCCTTGTAAATGCCTTGTAAACTTGAATAATACTTGATATCTTTTTTTTTTTTTAACCCTCTCAATTGAGATTCCTGTTGGATAACCAGGGAATTAGGAGTAACATAGTCCAACCTACTCAGGAAAATTAAGAATAGGGTTATCTCTCTTTTTTCTTTTTCCATTTATTTTGCATATATGTTCTAGTAAATCTTGAATCTTATATATTTACCTATGATTAACGGTTAGAGATTAATCTGTAGACATGTAATGTCTTAATGTCTTAAATTTACCTTATTTTTGTATGCCTTAAAGATTAATGTATGATTGGCTGAATGTTATGTAAAATTTAGATAACCTTTCTATAATATTTGTTATTAAAATAGTAAAAATAAAATTAAAAAAAATCTCAATTAAATGTATTTCTCAAACAAAATATTTCAAAACAGCAGACAGATCAAACATCCCAAAATTACAATTATGTAAGATTTGTTGATTTAGATTGGTGGGGGGGGGAAGGAGGCCACACAAAATATATCTTCATTCACACACACACACACACACACACTTACACATGTTCATTAGCTCATACACTCCCTCCCATGTTCTCTCACACTCATAGGCTCTCAATCACTCTCATATATGCACAGGCTCTTACACACACACACACACACACATACACGCTTTCTCAGGGCCTCCCCATCCCTTCTGGATCTAAGTCTTCAGCTGCCTTGGGATGGCCTCTGCAATGGCCTGTCAAACCTGGGGGCAGGCCCCGAGTTTGGCTCAGGCGCCATAGATTGCATTGGGAGGGGAGGTAGGCATGAAGGCAGGCAGTCCCGCATGCTGCGATTCTCCATCTCAGTAGCTGCCCACAAATTGGCTGCTCAGAATGGAGGATCATAGTGTGCAGTAGACAGACAATGTCAGCAGTAGAAGGAACCAGATTTCTAAATACCATCAACAGAATCATTAGATTCTGTTGAATGGACATCGCTCTTCTAGTCATTCCATCCGTTTCAAGTTAATTACTTTGACGTCATTATTAATTGTTTCCGCCTACTACGGTAGGTACATAACCATTGCGCAAAATGGCGGATCCTGCTGCCCGAGAAAAGCTGCAGCCTAGTAACAGAGCCAAGTGGCAGTGTCTGGGAATCGTAGGTATTAAGCAGTTTGTGATTTGAATTTAAAATGTTGTTTTGCAAGGAATTTATCACCTTGTTCCTGTTATTTTTCAGTATTGGCATTGTGCGGCCCCTGAGGAAGCTTTTGACAGAAACACGAGCCGTGTCGGGCCATTGCCAGCGTTCTATATCCCTACTGCAAACTCCGCTACGATAAGTGTTTTTCACTGCCTTATATTGTAGTAAATTGACACAAGCTGTCATTACCTCAAATGTGCAAACCCTAACAGAGAGACCGATGATTTGAACTTCCTGACGGTGTATTTGAAAAATCATCACCGCACAACCTTGATAGTGGCGTTCCGAGGGCACTCACACGGTGAGCCCGCCACAATATATGAGGTCTCACTGTTTATAAAAATACAGGCTACGGCAACTATTGTCGGTTTATGTTGATGGTATTTAGAAATCTGGTATTATAAGATTCCATCACTCGTTTGTACAGATTTGATTTAAAGCAGTAGAAGGAAGACATTCATTCGCGAGCCTCAGTTTTTGCAACTCATAAAATGCCAGTTGGCCACCCCTGGTTTAGATGAATAGTGTTGATTATGGCAAGTAGTATGGATTCTGTTCTGTGTCCTTTTTTGAATCCAGATTGGTAAGCATGAAGGAGGCTGTTTTCTTACAGGAAGTTGAGGAGTTAGAAGTAGATCACTTTTTCTACTAGTTTAGATAGAAAAGGTAAGCTGGAGATTGGGCAGTAGTTATCAACTATTTTTGGATCGGAGCCTGGTTTCTTTAAAAGTTTGATTATGGCCTTTTTTTTAGTTGGTAAGTTAGTGTGCCTTGAGTTAGTATGGTGTTTATTATGGTGGCTAGCCAGGGAGGGCTAGATCTTGCTTTAAGTCACAGATGTATTTTCGGGGGGTATTGGGTTCAGTAGGAGGAGTTTTTCTACCTCTGTGGGGAGACAGTCATGAACTCGGACAGTGAGATGCTGCCTGGATAGGTTTGAAGGAGAAGAATTTGAGGTTGGGCAGGATGTGTCAAGGTTTTGAAGGAAAAGCATATTTGAATATTTTTCATGAAGAATTCTGCAAAGTCTTCTGCTGTAAAGCCATCAGTAGTGTTTGTAGGAGTCAATTTCAGGCTTGGAGAGCTCAGACCAGCTGAAATAATTTTGTTAAGTGTTTTTTCTTTATAATTCTAGCTGTTTAGTAATATATTGTTTTTTGACTTGTCGATGCCCGTTTTATATTCCTTTGCATGTTCTTTGCAGGTGAGTAGGTGGTTCTATGTTTCTGCCATTTCTGTTCTAGTTGGTAGGATTGTTTTTCAGGAAGTAGGAGTCTTCCCATTAGATAGGAACCAGGTGAAAAGATTTAGTCGTTTGGGTGATCTGGTGCATGGGATTTTTCTACCCCATCTATAAAGGATAATAATTTCACTGAAGCAACACTAAGGTATTAATATAGGAACTAATATTCCAAGCTATTTAATCCCATAAGATCAAAGTTAGATGAGCATCTTTAGAAATTTGCTGCCACTGAGCATCTAGAAAGTTATCGCTCATTAAGTGACTCAATTTAGTCACTCAAACTCTGGGCTGTTTCATGGAGATGTGATTAGGTCAAACAATGAAAGTGAGCAAACTAGTGCTGATTTTCAGCACTAGCCAGCTAACTTAGTATCAGGATGTTAACCAGCTCTGAACCAGGTTCTACTTGGTTATAGGCTAGTGCTTTATATGTGGAGCCATGAAATGGTTCAAATACAGATTCAGGCACTTGTTGCTTAGAGCCTGGTATGTTTTAGAGGTCCCATTCCTGAGAAGCTTGATTGGTCCTCAGGTCTGTAAGAGTGAATTCTGAGAACTCCACAGTGTTCCTAGTAATTCAATAGCTCAGCAGCCAAGACTATTTTGGACCCAGTGAAGGCTAGTGAGTTCTTAAAATCTGTGTACCAGATACTGAATACCGTTGACATGTTCAAGTCTTACCATGTGTTGTGTTGAAGTACTGTCCAAGTGTGTGCTGCATCTTGTGAAGCAGGAAGGTTTATACTGGACTTGAATTAAGCCTTACCCTAAAACAGTGAGTGTAACAAATGAAAAGTTGTATCTCTACATTCTTGCACTACATAATTCAGATCTTATTTATGTTCCAGCTTATATGTAAATAAACCATTATTGAGACATTACTACCAAGAAAACCTTGCCCTAACCCAGTACTTAATCAATATATTATAGTGACATATGAAATAGTTATTTAGAAAATTCTTTATTTTATAAACATCAGCTTGTATAAACTCATATATAAAATCTCATTTGTTTCACAAGCTACACATAAGGACAACCCAGAACAATATATATCCCACATTATACATAAAAAACAAACTCATACACCCATCCATATAATTTAAAAATTACAGCATCCTTTTCTCTTGCTTCTTCTCTTTTACAAAACTCCCGACATGTTTCGCTATGAAGGCTTCTTCAGGGGAGCATACATCCAATTACGAAATTGATGTTCCTGAGCATTCAAAAAAAGCACTCTCATACCACTTCATCTTCAAAACATGTAGTTCTTCTAATTAAAGATCATATTACGTGTATCTCCTCACGTTTATCTTTCTACAAAATACAATTCATATGCAAAAAACCTTTTAACTAACAAAACAATTTTTACAAAAAACAGACAATATATATATATAAACCGGCATGATGTGCTTCACGAATGTCGGTAAAAGTTAATAAAATAAATAAATAAATAAATAACAGCAATCCTCAAGTACCGATCCTGTGGGTTCAAATGTATCCACAGAAGAAATGCTATCCTTTAATTTTCATGTACTCCAAATCTGTAATAGTTAAAATTTAACCCCACAGAATTAGTTCACCACACAAAACACCAAATCAAAAACATATATAATAAACAATTGAGGGAGAAGTTGAAACTCACCACCAACACTCAAGGTGAACCCGTGTCTTTCAACATATGTTATATCAAAGTTTCCAACTGTTCGAGTTGACCAATGACGCAACCACCCCAATCCAAATTTAAAGGGAAGGAGAGCCAATCAGATGTCGCCAATTCAAAACCGGCCTGATGTGAATTCTATTCGTGAAGTCCGGTATAGAAATATATATTAAATAAATAAATAAAACATGACACCCAGTCAACTTTCTCATTTAAACCTACCGGAGCCAAAGTTTTCAGAAAAAAGATCCATTGTTGTTCTACCCGTAACAGGATCTTAATATCCCCTCCTCTCCTACTACTTATCTGTTGAACCACGAAAAATCACAAGTCATCCACCGAGTGCCGACACTGCTGCCAAAACTCCAAAGACCATTGGCCACTGCATTACGATTCGGACTACAATGTTCTGCAATACGTATCTTAATTTTTCTAGAGGCAGATTCAATAAAAATCCTTTTCCACCGATCCTATCTTTGTGTTTATTGCTGCTAGCCATCTTGGATCGGCTTCTGCTTTGTTTTTTGGGCCAATCCCTGTCTTGGATACTTGGCATATTTCTCCCGAGGCTGTGCCACCCATAGCAGAGCCATTTTTTTCTACCTGTATGTAGGTGGCAAGAATGGGAGGCTCAAGAAGGGAGCTTCCCAGAAATATGATCATTTGTCTCTTGATAGTATGGATGTTATCAGTATATTGAAGAAGTCCAGCAGCGAAAAAGAAATCAGAGGGATGCTTCTTGTTACTTTTGTGTTCCCTCAGGATAGGGACTCTTATGAAGTGTTTATTTCATGGCCCAAAAATTTGTTTTTTCACCTGTTTCCAGAGCGATGCAAAATCACAGAAAAAGAAATGTTGGCAATGCCCCACAAAAATTTAGTTTTGAGCATAATTTTTGTAGTCGTTTTCCATGCAAACGTATTTTGTCTTTGAATAATGTGAAATGTTTTATTTTTTAGCCTTCACTGTTGCATTTCTTTTTAGATTAAGAAGGTACAAGGATCTTAATATGGTAGTTTCCATCTTGGCCCCACTAATAATGAAATTAATTCTGCTCCTAGTCTCTCAATATTAGGTTTTGTTTTGTTTTTTAACTTATGTTTTTCCTAATTTGTTTATTGCTCAAAACCTACATGGATCTCCCATGTTTGTGGAAATAATTTTCTTTTTCTTGTCGTTTTCCTCTTTTTTTGGTATTGGAATGTATTCCTATATTAAATTTAAATTTGAAATAAAATTAACATACAAAAAAAAAGCTCCAAGAACTACCAAAGGAGAGATGCAGGACGGAGATACAAACAGACAGGAACCTGAAAGCAGCCTCGATAATTAGGAAAGATTCTCTCTTACTTTGAGAACTGAAGACACTGTAATAACAAGGTACTATACAATCTGCAGTTAAGAACTAAAGAGACCCAGCAGTGGGCATAAAACCTGGAACCAGATAGATGCTAGTGAGAGCTAATTGATTTTTGTTTTATTTAAAGTTGCTTTATTAAAGAAACAGGAGAAAAGTAGTGTTCAATCGCACACTCCAAGGGGTATCCAGCTCTAGGTCCTCAAGGGCCACAAAAACAAGTCAGATTTTCAGGATAACCATAGTGAATATGCATGAGATAGGTTTGCATATAACTGAGGCAGTGTGCCTACAAATCTCTCATGCATATTCATTAGGGATAGTGTGAATATTCTATTGGATTAAAGCCACAATATTGGTTTGCATAATTTTTGGGGCACATCAGGAGAGGGCCAGACATGACATAGTAGCCAACAGGTTTCAAGCTACTATTCAAATACTCCTAGAAATTTTTCGAAAAGTCCTATAATCTTGAAACCTTAGTTTCAAAAACCTAGTACTAAAGCAAACCAGTCCCTATGGAAATTGCTCTGTGAAGCTAAGGAGGACCTATAGAAGGCAGAGTTTAATAAACAAAATATAGCTCATATTCATAAGTATACTTTTACCCTGTAATACAAAACCAAGTCAAGCATTATTACAAATTCAATTATGTTTCTTTACTAACAAGAACCAACAAATGGAACTTTGAGACCAAGGAAAAATTAAATTTGAAACATTCGTGAACCTTATAGAATGTGGTTTCCTTCAATTCACCATTTAACTTTGCAGTTTGCAGCAAATAAATGTGTTGACGTTTTCTCTGTTTGTAGCACAACAGAGCTACTTTTTAGCAATTCTAATAAGTTAATCATTTGGCTTTCACAGGCAAGCAGTGAAAACAGAAAAAAAGATACAATACAGAGATTCAGAGATAGAAATGAGCTACTTACTGGGTTGTCAGTAGAATCATCGGCCAACTGTAAACCAAAATAGTCTCTCTCAGTCAAATCAAGATGCTTGAAGACTAAATCCAACAGAACTTGCCCTTGATCATGTTTCTGGAAGAAAAGTAAACGAAATACTGAAAAACTAAAACTATCTTTCCCTTTGTTCAGAGATTTTTTTTTTTTTATTTATTTTTTTTTATTAAAGCACCTGAAAATCAGTTGTTTGCATAATTTTGAAGTAACCAACCTCTTTACCCAATGATTTAATTTCCTGTATCTTTAAGAATGGGAAAAAATCTACACAGAAAAAAAATGTTCCACAGCAGACTTTGCAGAATATTCTCATATTTGAACAAAAAACCCCACAGTGCTTTTTACAGATGTATTTGCTTGCACAATTGTTTTCACTCCTTGAATGAGAAGAAAATTAAATGCTCTGTCAAAAGATGTTATTATTTCAAACTTGTGTAAGCAAACTGATTTGCTTTTTGAAGCCTTCTTACTTTTGCCCAAAACTTAAATCTGGCTCACTATGAAAGGAGAGAAACAAAATAGTTCTGAGGGGCCAAAGCAGGAAAAACACACACACTGAAATATAACTGGTAGCAAAATCACTGGTCTCAGCGAAAAATGACAATCTGAAGCACATAGTATGTCAGTAGAAAAACAAACTGCTGCTCACTTTTGGGTTTTCTTGTGAAACTCTGGAAAAGCATTATATGGTTGCTACTATTTGATGTCATCACCGGTGTATGAAGTGAACTGATTTGCATTCAGAGAAAGCAAAAGCTATCATGAAATGCAAGTTGAATAGGCTTTGATGCATTCTAAGGCACTAATGTACTGCAGCACTGGAGTACCACCGAGATACCCTATAGCTTCAGGCAATGCAACTGTAGGGAATATCCCAATTCTTGCTAACAGCAGCTAAGATGGACTCTCTGAAGTAAATAAAAAATGGCACTGCCAGTTTGTCTATGAGCAGCCAAATGCAGAGTCTTTGCAGCTGCTGTGTACATGACCAAACCAGACAGATTTATGGGCCCTTCTATTTATTTAAGAACTTTTAATATACTGACATTCGTAGGACACATCATTCCAGTTTACAAATAACTCAAAGAAGGCAGAAATTATAATGAACACGGGGGGGGGGGGAGGGGAGCAGGCAAGAAGGGGGGAGAGGGGGCAGGGGGTAAGAGCAGCGGGAAAGAGGGCAGAAGAGCGAGAAGTGAAAGGAATAAACCATAATGAAACTAAGTAAAAAAACATATCTACAGCAATTTCTTAAGTGACAATACAGGCGGAGTACTTATTTACATCATTTCCTTAAATCACCTCAATAGCGGACGGAGTAAATAGAAAACTGGGTAGGTTAGATGCGAAAAACGGATGGAGGACGGAATCAGATGTATAAAGGGGAAGAAGGCTATGTCTGATTAATATCTGGGTAGGCTTGCCTGAAGAGCCATGTCTTGATGCCTTTTTTTGAAGGTGTGTAAGGAAGGTTCAAGGCGTAGATAGGGGAGAAGTGAATTCCAAAGGGTAGGGCCGGCAATGGTGAAGGCTCTTTCTCTGGTATTGGTGAGGTGTGCGGTTTTGAGGGGTGGGGTGTGCATGGTGCCTGCGAGGGCGGTTCGAGTGGGGCGATTAGAGGTACGGAAGCGTGGTATGTCCTTGAGCCATGCAGGATTATTTTTTATAAAGTGCATTGCGAAGGATGGTGAGGGTTTTGTATTGAATACGGAAGGGGTTCAGTAGCCAATGCAGGTCCTTTAGTATGGGGGTTATGTGTTCAGTTTTACGGGTATTGGTTATGATTCTTGCCATGGCATTCTGTAGGATTTGTAGTGGCTTAATTTATTTATTTATTTAACACTTAATGTTGGAATAAGGGAGGCCTAACAGGATGGAGTTGCAATAATCCAGTTTAGCCGAGCTGGAGCTAAAAAAGGCCAAAGAGAAACACAAGGACAATTGGTACTGTGTGAATCTGCACAGCCAGAACACTAGGGCCCTCTTTTTAAGGCTCTAGGATCAATCTAAGAGAAGGACTTAGTGCCCTATCAGATCTAAGATGGCCACTTTATGAACCTGGAGAAGGAGACAAAGGACTAGTAAAAGAGCAGGAAAATCAACTAATTAAAAGCCTTAATTATGCATTCACCAGACTATGCATTAAGTTGCTGAATTATGCATAGATACGCCCTTAAAAGCAGCAGAATGCAAGCACTCAGGTTCATTGTCTTTCGATCGTTGTCAATTCCAAGAGGAAGATGAGCCATTTGAGTGCTGCTGCCTCCCACCCTGTGTCCGGGCATCCTGGATAGAAGCAACTCATGGAGACAAAGGGCAAAGCAGAACAAAGTATCAGAGACTGGGGAGCTGAACAGCCTGCTGCTTCCATGGCAGCAACTGTCCTTTCTGCCTCTTACTGAAGACCTGAGAAGGGAGAGACCACAAGACCAGACCCAAAGAGCATGTCTCTGCAAGTCTTGTATGGTAAGAAACTATAGGCTCCATTCCCTATTCAGTGGGTTAGGAAATTAAGGCTTTTAGCACTTCATAAGAAATTGCCATGCTGGGACAGACCAAGGGTCCATCAAGCCCAGCATCCTGTTTCCAACAGAGGCCAAAAAACCAGGCCACAAGAACCTGGCAATTACCCAAACACTAAGAAGAACCCATGCTACTGATGCAATTAATAGCAGTGGCTATTCCCTAAGTATAATTGATTAATAGCCATTAATGGACTTCTGCTCCAAGAACTTATCCAAACCTTTTTTGAACCCAGCTACACTAACTGCACTAACTACCTTCTCTGGCAACAAATTCCAGAGCTTTATTGTGGGTCCCTACTAGTGGGATGTGACGCTACCATTAACTAACTGATAAGCATCAGATGTCAAGCATACTTTTGTAACTATTGTTTTTCTTTTCTGTTTTCCTAATTGCTTGTGTGTTTCCTATTGAAATATTAAGCTTAACCCTGTGTAACTTAGAAATAAAGCATTATTTGGACAAACAGTTTGGTGAATTCTCTAAGCATATGGAAAGGTTGCTGGAAAATAAGACGTACACACAAATAAAGGGAGGTAGGGTTGGAAATCCTAGCTCTTCTCCCTACACAACATTGACAAGTACCATTTAGTCAAGGATATCGCAAAGCACTAACAAGAAGTAGAAAGTGTTCAGACACTGAAGTACTAAATTTTGAGGTTTGTTGAGCATTGCATTAGTGTATCACAATACAGATGCCCAATGATTAGACAAGATCCTTTCTAGTGCTTCACTGACACTGTGAAAAACAAAAGATAGACATTTTCAAAGGGAGCAGAAACACCACACGAAAGATGCAGCCAAGTGGCAGCTTCAACTGAACTGAAGGACAGTCAAATGAGCCACATTCTCAAAAGCCACATGAATCTTCAAGTAGCAAAACCCAAGAGATAAATACAGTTTGAAGTTGAAGGCTGGACAAATTTTATGCATTAGAAACTCTACTCTTGGGAACAGTCTCAGAATGGCATGTGACAAGTGACAGTTTGAATCCTACTAAGAAGCATTTCTCAACGTTTTTGATGCCAGGGCTGACATCCTAAACTGACATGGACCAGATAGCTGGTAGAGTTGAAGGAAACTTCTGAAGAATGGGGGAGGAGGTTCTCCCTCGTGTGTCTGAAGAGTATAAGGGTCCCCTCTGTGGATAAAGTGAACAGGTGGGAGGAGTACACACCCCATCACCACTTCAGGATTCTTCCCCAGCCTCAACCCAGCCACCCCCTTATGTTTTAATTACAAGAATTATGGAAAGGGTGTGTGCTTCTTGCACTCAGAACAGCAGAGGGCAAAAATCAGGTCTCCTCAAGTGAGAGGATAGTGTAATTCAGTGGCTAAAAAGACTTACATTGGTGGCAGTAGGGATAGATGCTACCCTTTAAGGGACCTAGCATTTGCAGCAGCCTTCATGGCTGTATAGCCAACACCCATTAAATTGTGTTTATGTACCAAGATGGAGTGAGGGCAGTCCAGGGCTCATCTGAACCCAATGTTCGCAATTAGTCTGCTGGTCTGATCAGCTGTTCAGTGCCAATGGTAGTGAAGAGCCAGAGAATGCTGGCAGTCTGCCCCCACATCTGGAAGTGGCAACAGTGTGCAGCACTGTGGGGCCTGAAGTGAAGCCTCTACACGGTCTATTTTGGCCCGGGGATTTAGAGGAGTAGAGAATGTCCCACTCATGTCTGCAGGCAATCAGGTAGCAACCAGTACCTGTGCAAGCTGTTTCCTCCTGCAGTGACTGCCAATCCATGGACCAGCAAAATGCTGCCAAGGACTGCTGCTAGTCCACACACCAGTAACTGACAAACACTGTTATGAAATATTTGCTTTTGCAGATTATTTTTCCACTCTCTTTCACAAGTAGTACCATATGGAATTTCCCTTGTATTACTACAGAATATCAATGTGTACTTTTTAGATACAGTGACAGATTAAGGTTTTTGCCACCCTAAGAAGTGATAATGCTGTTCCTCTCCCCCTCCTTTCTAGGAAGCCCACAGCCCAGCAATTGTGTTGCAGCCTCTGCTACACCACGAAAGCTGCAGAAGTGTTGGGAGAATGGGGACTGCAAGAACGTTCCTTGCCTTGCACAGAGAACTAGGAAGGTGAAAAACTTCCCCTTAGTGGGACGCAACACTATCAAACGGGGCAAGTGTCAGAGTGCTGTGGCCCGAATACTTTGCAACTCTACTGCCATCAGACTTTTTCCAAATTATACACAGGCTTGTTCAAATAAAAATTACAGATGTAAAGAATTCAAATACAGATTTCAGATGTAAACAGAACTATAGATTTTATACTCGAACACACAGATGAAAACTGTTTAGGTGAAAAAATATTCAACCCATTTTAACTGCTGCTTTGTCTTTTTTTTTATTATTATTATTTTTGCTCTAAATTAACAGCACATTAGATCTTGTTTCATGGTCCAGTAAAATTGCTGAAGTTTTTCTTTATACAAGCGCATTCTAATGGAAGACTTGTTTATATCATTTATTTATGAACATTTATTTCGCCTTTTCCCCAAAGTTGATTTCAGGCGGATTACAATAAATTTAAAATGAACAGAGGCAATAGATCAGCTTACAGTCAAATCAGAGTTTGCAATTAATGAAGCATTGCGATCCAGTATAGCAAATCCCATTTGTGAATAGTTTCAAGACCCAGCTGTGTTTCTATTGAGTATGACACAGTCCTTCATAGCTCAGAAAGCTGGGTCAAAGATGTGCATCTTAGATGAAGGTCTAGCTGAAAAGCTATGCCTTAACTTTTTTTCCCCGTGCCTATCGTTTGTCTGGCAGTAAACGGATAGAGACGCTGCTGGAGAGTGACACTGACAGGCACAGGAGATCTTCAAAGTTTATGGAGACGAAACACTGACATAACGTCGGGTAGTAGCTATTACCTTAAGAACCGCACTAAAAATCAAACACTTAGCTTTGTGTTTATAATTGCACTGAAAACTAATTATAAAAGTGAATTATTTACATGATCAATGATTAAAATGTAGACGCAGTCTTTTTAAAGACTTCACAAACTCTGTCATTGAGTAACATTGTCTCTTTATGATGGTCATAAGGACATAAGTTAACATCATAAGTTTATATTGCACATTTATTTCAACTAGTCACTCAGGTGAATTTCCCATCTTGTGAGAAAGGTAATCAAGCATTTGTAGACAAAGTAGAGTTTTTGTTTTTTTTAATTTTATTTTTATTTGAATTTTCATTATCATATAATGACAGCAATATTAAAAGAAAAACAGAAAAATAACATTAATGCGGGAGGTATATACATCTCCAATCTAAGCAATACGAAGAACTAAATAGAATTTAAGTCAAATATTACAGGAGTGATATTCCTTCCGACTCTACATAGTAAGAAATAAACATTATTATTTATTTATAAGAATAAATGGGGAACCATATAAAAGCGGTTCATAAGAAAAAAAATTATAGGAATTGGCAGTTTCATCTAGCACAACATTTTACTTTTCCTTCCATGCCCTAAATCCACATGGAGACATTAAGAATGTGAGTCCAGGTATAGACGTAGCTGTTGAGGATCCGAAAATATATATCTATCATTCTGGTGTATCAGAAGACATCTAGAAGGAAATCGCAAGAAGTATTTAGCTCCTCGGGAGAGGACTTCATTTTTCATCTGAAGAAATAACTTCCTTTTTTCCTGTGTTCTTTTAGTAATGTCAGGAAACACTCTCACTTGAGACCCATAAAAGGAAGATTGGTGTTTTCTAAAGGATAATCTCAGTATGTTTTCTTTGTCAGAAAGCTGGAGAAAAGTCACAAACAGGGTTGCTCTCGCTTCAATTTTAGCCTCATAGGATTTTTCAAGAAAATCTGTAAGATTGTCAAATACAGTATTTATCCGGTCTTCTTGCTGTTTTATGACTTCTTTCCCAGGAAGATAGTAGATCTTTGAAAGTTCTGGTATAGCAGTTTCAGACAGTCCCAGTATATTTATAAAGTAACTTTTAAGGAGATCTTTCGCATTTGCCCATTTTGTTTTAGGAAAAAAGAGAAATCTTAAATTATTTTTCCTTACTTCATTTTCTAAAGAGTCCATCCTGTTATTCAACATATTTTCTGACTTAATAAAGTTAGTTTGAACCTCTTTTATTTCCTTTATCTCTATTTCAGCTTTTTTTAATGTTTTTTCAGCTGTCTGTACTCTTGTTTCCAAATTTTGAGTTTTATCCATATTACTTTTAACAGCTTTAGTCAGTTCATTCATAGCGGTATTCATATTAGATAGCACTTTCCAAATTTCAGTGAGAGTTATTTTTTCTGGCATTACCAGATCTGTACTCAATTCTACGTGAATCCCGGTCTCCTCACCTCTTGTCGCCATGGGGTCCCTCTTGTCTGGACTCTCCTGCCGTGAATCCTCCATGTTGTCTCTGGAGCCGTGTTCTTCCTGGCTCACCGAGGACAATGATATTTCCTCATGTCCTCTCTGAGCAACCTCGGAGGTACACGGTGGAGTTGTCTGCTGTTCCGTCCCCCCAGGAGACTGGGGTCTATATGACAAAGAGGGCACCGCTGGGGCTCCGGGGCTTAGAGATATTTCTTCGGCTAGGGCGTCCGACGGCCGCTTTCCGTCTAAGACGCCAGCAGCCAAGCTCTCCGGTATTTGTTGTGCCGCACGAAAAGCTTCCTCCAAACGAGTTTGCCTCATTGAAATTTCAGGAGTAGAGGTAAGGATCTCTCGAATCCTTGCCTTTCTTTTTGAGTGAGGCATGTAATTTTAGGTTCAATTTGGCAAAAAGTTCTTAGGAAATTTACGAGGAAAGACAGAGCAGAGAGGTTCCCGTGCTCACGATGCGGCGGCCATCTTGGTTCCCCAAAGTAGAGTGTTTTAAATGTTATCCTGTTTTCTACTGGGAGCCAATAAGAAGAAGATATAAAATAAGCTTGATCAGTTGCTTTTGCACCTACCGAAATTCTCACGGCCGTACTTTGTAAGAGCTGGAGGCGCTTCAAACTGTATTGTGAGATGCCACTGTAAAAGGAATTTCAATAATCGATTGGGCTGGTGATTAATGCATGGATTATAGTAGCAACATTGTGTTTATCAAGGAAATTATGTTTTGACAGATCTGACACAGAGACATGAAGGAAGACCTTACTACTTTTGAAATTTTGGGTTCCATTGTGAGATTTTGGCCAAGTTGATCCCCTAGGCTTGGTATAGACTCCTTAGGATATAAGGCAGTACCTGCTAGTGAGGGAAGCAATTTTAGTAGGTGACCTTGGCAGCTGAGCCAGAGTTCCAATTTAGTGGCTTTAGTCTGAGTTTGTGTTCTCTAAGTTATTGAGCTACCTCTGTAAGACAGCTATTGAGATTGGATGAAGTTATTAGTAATGGATGAAGTTTGGTCAGATCCCATTTTGCTGCAGAGTTGGATGTCCTCCATAAATGGGTGGCACTCAGTATTGAAGGACTGGATGAGGTCGCAGATATTGAAAAGTATCAGGAAGAGGACCGGGTCATGAGGCACTCCACAGGCATTCTTTAGGGCAGGACTGTTTGTTGGCCCAAATAACAGATTGTGGTCCGTAGGCAAGGTATGATTCAAACCACTCTAGGGCAGTGCCATTAATACAGATGTCTTTGAATCGCTGGATCAGGTGATGGTGATCAATCATATCGAAAGCAGCTGAGAGATCAAGTAGGGAGAAGGTTCTTTTTCACTCAACGCACAATTAAACTCTGGAATTTGTTGCCAGGGGATGTGGTTCGTGCAGTTGGTGTAGCTGGGTTTAAAAAAGGTTTGGATACGTTCTTGGAGGAGAAGTCCATTACCTTCTATTAATCAAGTTAACTTAGAAAATAGCCACTGCTATTACCAGCATCAGTAGCATGGGATAGACTTAGTTTTTGGGTACTTGCCAGGTATTTGTAGCCTGGATTGGCCACTGTTGGAAACGGGATGCTGGGTTTGATGGACCCGTGGTCTGACCCAGTATGGCATGTTCTTATGGTCGGTAATGAGGGAGTCACCACGCTGATCCACATAGAGGTGGGTACTGTTTGTGAAGGACAACAGAACTGATTCTGTTCCATGGCCTTTTCTGAACCCAAATTGGTACTGATATAGGATATTACTCCTCTAGGAAATCTAAGAGTTAGAGGTAAAATACTTTTTCTACCACTTTGGATAAGGCTGGAAACTGGGCAACAGCAGTCTATATAAGGATCGACACCATGTTGTTTTTTTAGGATAATTTGATAACAGCCTTTTTGAGCGAAGTGGGTAGCTGGCCTTGGGTTAGAATGGCATTTATTATATTGGTTAGCCAGGGGGCTAGGTCAAGTTTCAGAATACAGATTAATCTTGGGGGAACTGGATCTAATGGGCTCATAGACAATCAGATTCACTGGAGGATTCTTATTTCTCGTGGAATGACTTTCCTGAAGTTGGACTACGGGATCAAGTTTGGAGGGAGCTGAACAGACTTTGCCTGTGTGATTGTTGCATTAAAGGGGTGGCTGGTGCCAGGGATATGAGAGGTGGAGAAGATAGGATGAAAGGAAGAATAGCTTGTATTTACTCAGTGAAGAATCTGGCAAAGTCTTCAGCTGTATAGACCCTCTGTGTTAGTGAGAGAAGTTTGGATTTCTGATTTGGACTGGCTAAATCAGGGGTCAGGAACCTTTTTGGCTGAGAGAGCCATGAACGCCACATATTTTAAAATGTAATTCTGTGAGAGCCATACTAACTACAACCCCCCCACCCTCCTGACTCCAAGACCTACCAAATTCATTTACTACAACCCCCTACTCTCCTGATGCCCCCAAGACCTGCCAAATTAATTTACTACAACCCCCACCCTCCTGACGCCCCCCAAGACCTGCCAAAAGTCCCTGGTGGTCCAGCGGGGGTCCAGGAGCGGTCCGGGAGTGATCTCCTGGACTTGGGCTGTCGGCTGCCAGTAGTCAAAATGGCACAGACGGCCCTTTGCCCTATGTCACTGGGATCGACCAATGGCGGCAGTAGCCCCTGTGACACAGTAAGGGCAAAGGGCCGTCGACGCCATTTTGATTACTGGCAGCCGACGGCCCTTTGCCCTTACAATGTCACAGGGGCTATCGCCGCCATTGGTCATCCCCAGTGACATAATGAGGGCAAAGGGCCGTCGGCGTCATTTTGACTACTGGCAGCTGACAGCCCAAGTCCAGGAGATCGCTCCTGGACCACCAGGGACTTTTGGCAGGTCTTGGGGGGTGCCAGGAGGATGGGGGATTTTGTTAGATTTTTACTTTTTTATTAAAGATTTGTCTGCGAGCCAGATGCAGCCATCAAAAGAGCCATATATGGCTCCCGAGCCATAGGTTCCTGACCCCTGGGCTAAATCTACCCTGAAACCAAGGCTTAGTCTAAACAGCAACTTCAAAATAATTATAGGTTTCCTTGGTAAGTGCTATAAAGATATTTATATCATCACAGCTGAAGTTACCAAATAAAGTGTTTTAAATACAGGGGTGTGTTTAATGCTTCCAGAAGCTAGGTCTATTTATAGAACAGGATGTTTGCAGATGAGCAAGTCAAATGAATATTTAACTTTGGTATACTGCAAAAAGTAAATACCTGTGTCTACACTTATAAAGCACTGCTACTGGCAGGTCTTCTATAGAAATCTACATGTGATTTACAGGGATTAAAGTGACAGAGAAAAAAAAAAAGTGGCACCTTGCACCACTGCTACAAGAATCGGCTTCACTGGTGCTGAAAACAAGTGAGTGTGTGTGTGTGTGTGTGTGTGTGTGTGTGGGTGGGTGGGGGGGGGGGGGAGGTGTTGCACAACAATTTCCTTTAACCCTTCTGGCCTTCCAGCTCTACTGGAGCTATAGCATCATGAGTCTTCATCTGCAGTTGAGGGGTTATTACCCCAATTTTAACCCCCCTCACATGAAGCTTAGCCAGTGTAGCTGTTTGCTCTGGTTGGGACTCCTTGCCATTTGAGGCTGCGAACACTACCAATTATTTGCTACTATATTCACTGGCAGTGGCATGTGCTAAGAGCCTTCAAGGGAATCAGTGAATCCCCAACTCTAAGTGACTTCCTTTTTTTGTTATGTGTTATTTTTTCAGCTGCAGTTGCTTCTCTGTATCATGCTCTGCCAGGCCAATGGAAGCAGCAGCCTATGCCCCTGATTGCAGCCATAACTGGCCAACAGAAGGAGCAGGTGGCAGTTTCATCCTGGCAAGGCCAATCAGAGTTAGCAGCATTGGCAGGTTGAGTAGGCCCAGGCCTATTAAAAGTGCAGAATTGGACTAGACAGTAGCAACACAGCACAGGACAGACGTGAAACCCTGCTTCAACTAGAAGCAAGGTCCCACACCACCTGCCCCGAGGGAAAAGCTGTACACAGCAGAAGCACTGGGAGTGCAGGACCTTGTTTGGGAGCTGAACCTGTCCTGTGCAGAGTGGAGGTGGTGTAGTGTGGCAGCAGGAGGATTAGTGTTGGGTGGTTTGGGCTGCTAGGATACATCTCTCTGTCTCCATTGAGCGAAACAGAAGGTCAGGCAGTATTCAGATTCAGAGCAATGAGTGAGACAGCACTGCTGGGGTGGAGGTTCAGAGTGAAACTGCTGGGGACTCTCAAACCCTTCTCGCCCTCTTCCCTGAGTCCCTAGCAATATCATTCTCAATGTGATAGACTGCTGCAGACTCCAAGAGGTGGTAAGGTGAATGGGAGGGGAGTGGGTCTTGAGGGTGTGAGTGGGGGAGAAAGAGGGAGAAAGATTGCTGGGGATTTGAGGGCATAGGATGAGGGAAGAGGAGGTTAAGGAAGCAAGACTGCTGGGGACTTGAGGTGGTGGCGTGTGTAGGAGAAGAGAGAGGGTTGAGAGAGCAAGATTACTAAGGACTCAGTGTGAGGTGTGTGTGATGGAGAGAGGGTTGAAGGAACAAGACTGCTGGGAGGAGTTCGGGGTTGCAGCGTTAGACTGGACCACTGCTGGTGATCAGAGGAGTTGAGAGGCAGTCTACTAGGGACAGGGTGGTTCTTGTGAGACGAGCTGAAGCTGCAGTCTATTCTGTTTGAGAAGGAAAGTGAGAATTTGGTATTCTGTCATTTTTGGGAAATGTGCATCTGATTGTTTCCCTTTTGTACAGTATAGGAAAAATGCATTTGCTTTTATTTCTCCAGTGTTTCACTGTAGGCAGAGTTTAGCTTTCTGGGGTTTCCAGTTAAGTTTTAGTCTCCGTGTTTCTATTTCTAATTTGTGGTCACATTTTGAATTTGGTTGGGTTTGACTGTGTTGTACATACAAGATCGAAATAAGCTTTCTGCTAGCATAGAGTTTCTGTGTCAGGATCTGCAGCAGTCCAACTTGTTCTGTTTTCCAATCTGCACTTTCTAGTAGGAGGGTGTATTATGTTATAGGGCAGAGTATCTCAGACTTTTCTGACTACTGTACCCCTACAGTCTAAACATTTAAAATTCACAGCAAATATGGCCCCATCCTCTAAACCTTGCTTCATCCTGGCCCTCTTGGACATCTCCAATCTGATACCGTAAGCCACACCCAGCTCCTCTCCCGTCTATCTGACATTGGCCTCTCAGGCGAAGCTCTTAGCTGGTTCACCTCCTATCTCTCCGACAGACAATACTCTGTCAAAATAGGCAATGCCGAATCCTCCCACCACGCGCTGCCCCAAGGAGTTCCCCAAGGCTCCTCCCTCTCATCTACGCTATTCAACATCTACCTCATCCCCCTCTGTCATCTCCTTACAGATCTCGGTCTCAAGTTCTACCTCTACGCTGATGATGTTCAAATCATTATTCCTGTTCGTGACTCCCTTACCAATGCAATTGATTTTATTTTTTATTTATTTATTTATTTAACAGTTTTTTATACCGACCTTCATAGTAAATTTACCATATCAGATCGGTTTACAATTTAACAGAGGGAAAAAACTAGAGTAACAGATTCACGTAAACGAAAGATAACAATAAGTAGGAATAAGTCAAAGTTACAATCAACAAGGGGAAGAGAACTTGGAAGCTTGTAACAAGCTGGAAAGAAGATAGGCCGGTAAAAAATTTTACCATAGAGTGTACAAATTAAAAACTTAAGGACGGTGCTTTAACCTGAATGTCTCAGAGTCCATTTATTTTCTTTGAGAAACGGAGTGCCAGACCGGGTAGGAATGAAGGCCAACTAGTGATTGTCTGGTGGTTCAGGGAAGGCTTGTTGAAAGAGCCAGGTTTTAAGACTTTTTCTGAAAGATAAAAGGCATGGCTCCAGTCTGAGGTTTGATGGGATACTGTTCCAGATCGATGGGCCTGCTATCGAAAAGGCTCTGTCTTTGGTTATAGCGAGGCGTGTGGCTTTAGTAGGGGGAACATTAAGAGTGCCTTTGTAAATGTCTCTAGTTGGTCTGATAGAAGAGTAGAGTTTGAATGGTATGTCCAGGTCAAGTTGAAGTTGATGATGGATGGTTTTATGGATTAAGGTAATCGATTTGTATAGAATTCTGTAATTTACTGGTAACCAGTGTAGTTTCCTGAGAATTGGTGATATGTGATCGTAGCGGCTGGTACTGGTTAACAATCTTGCTGCCGCATTTTGAATCATCTGCAGAGGTTTAGTAGAGGATTTGGGAAGTCCTAGTAGAAGTGCGCTGCAGTAGTCTATTTTGGCGAACAGTAGCGCTTGGAGGACTGTCCTGAAGTCGTGGAAGAATAAGAGAGGTTTAAGTCGTTTTAGAACCTGTAATCTGTAAAAGCAGTCTTTCGTTGTAGTATTGACCATTTTCCTTAGGTTTAGTCGGTTATCTAGAATCACCCCAAGATCTCTAACCTGCTTACATGTGATGTGAGAGTTGAGTGGTGTAGGTTGGTGGATATTGTTGTCGTTTGAGGAGATGAGGAGAAGCTCTGTCTTAGAAGCGTTAAGGACCAAGTTTAAACTGTTGAGTAGATTGGTGATGGAAAGTAGGCAGTTATTCCAATGGGTGAGCGCTTTTGAGATTGATTCTGTTATGGGGATTAGAATCTGTACGTCGTCTGCGTACAGATAATGAATTAGGTTGAGATCTGTTAACATTTGGCAGAGGGGGAGGAGGTATATGTTGAAGAGGGTTGGGGATAAAGAAGATCCTTGTGGTACGCCAAGATTAGATTTTGTTAGGGGTGACTCTTTATTATTGATTTTGACTTTGTAAGTCCTATTGCTGAGGAAGGACTTGAACCAATTGTACGCAGATCCAGAGATGCCGATATCTGCTAGGCGATCCAACAGGATGGTGTGATTGACGGTGTCGAAAGCCGCCGAAATATCTAACAAGACTAGTAAGAAGGAGTGTCCTTTATCTAACCCCATAATAATATGGTCTGTTAGTGAGATGAGGAGGGTTTCAGTGTTGCGTGATTTACGGAAACCATATTGCGAAGGGTATAAGATCTTGTGGTCTTCCAGGTAGTCAGAAAGCTGTGTGTTTACCAGTTTCTCCGTTAGTTTAGCGACGAAAGGGAGGTTAGAGATGGGTCTGAAATTTGCTGGTACATTTGGGTCCAAATTGTGTTTCTTGAGGAGGGGCTTGAGTGAAGCGGTTTTTAGGATGTCTGGGTAGCTTCCTTGGGATAGGAGGCTGTTTATTATGCTGGTCAGAGGTCCTGAGATCAAGTTTGGGATGAGAAGCAGGAATCTCGATGGGATATTGTCAGCTGGATGGCTAGCAGGTTTCAGTTTTTTTTTAGAAGGGATTCAATCTCTTTGGTGGAGATTTATAAATGATCTGGAAAGAAATACGACGAGTGAGATAATCAAATTTGCAGATGACACAAAATTGTGCAGAGTAGTTAAATCACAAGCAGATTGTGATAAATTGCAGGAAGACCTTGTGAGACTGGAAAATTGGGCATCCAAATGGCAGATGAAATTTAATGTGGATAAGTGCAAGGTGATGCATATAGGGAAAAATAACCCATGCTATAATTACACGATGTTGGGTTCCATATTAGGTGCTACAACCCAAGAAAGAGATCTAGGTGTCATAGTGGAAAACAAATTGAAATCGTCGGTTCAGTGTGCTGCGGCAGTCAAAAAGCAAACAGAATGTTGGGAATTATTAGAAAAGGAATGATGAATAAAACGGAAAATGTCATAATGCCTCTGTATCGCTCCATGGTGAGACCGCACCTTGAATACTGTGTACAATTCTGGTCGCCGCATCTCAAAAAAGATATAATTGCGATGGAGAAGGTACAGAGAAGGGCTACCAAAATGATAAGGGGAATGGAACAACTCCCCTATGAGGAAAGACTAAAGAGGTTAGGACTTTTCAGCTTGGAGAAGAGACGACTGAGGGGGGATATAATAGAGGTGTTTAAAATCATGAGAGGTCTAGAACGGGTAGATGTGAATCGGTTATTTACTCTTTCGGATAGTAGAAGGACTAGGGGACACTCCATGAAGTTAGCATGGGGCACATTTAAAACTAATTGGAGAAAGTTCTTTTTTACTCAACGCACAATTAAACTCTGGAATTTGTTGCCAGAGAATGTGGTTCGTGCAGTTAGTATAGCTGTGTTTAAAAAAGGATTGGATAAGTTCTTGGAGGAGAAGTCCATTACCTGCTATTAAGTTCACTTAGAGAATAGCCACTGCCATTAGCAATGGTTACATGGAATAGACTTAGTTTTTGGGTACTTGCTAGGTTCTTATGGCCTGGATTGGCCACTGTTGGAAACAGGATGCTGGGCTTGATGGACCCTTGGTCTGACCCAGTATGGCATTTTCTTATGTTCTTATGTTCTTAAACAGTCAAATTTGGGTCTATTTAGAGAATTGGATTTCTCACCTGACTTGATGGGAGTTGTATTAGTAGGAAGGAGGGCGAGGGTATTTAAGATCTTCTGTTGGAAGTAGGAAGCGAGTTCGATAGCTTTAGAGAGAGCTTGTTCATCTGGAATAGGTGGTGAGGTTGATTTAGTGATTTGTGATACGTAAGCGAAAAGGGCCTGAGCATCATATTGAAAATGGTGTATTTTGTTTGCATAGTATTCCTTCTTTTTCTGTAGAATGGTGGTCCTGTAGTGATTTAAGAGTCCCTTGTATGATGAGAGGGTTGTTTTGTTTGGGGTTTTGCGCCATCTATTTTCTTTCTGGCGTAAGTCCTGTTTCATTTGTTTCAGTTCCGAGCAGAACCAAGGTTGGTTTCCCTTTTTTGTTGGGTTGATTGATTTGGAGATTATTGGACACCATTTGTTTGCGACTGTTTCTGTAATCTTTTGCAAAGAGGATAGAGCTGAGTCAGGATTAGCTAGGTCTAGGTTGGAGAGTTCTTTGGATAGCTGATCGCCGAGTATGTCAGAAGGACATGCTCTCCTATATTGAAAGGTAGAGGTGTGTGGAGAGGTGTGTGTCTGTTTGTGTGTGGAAAAGGAAGATTCTATTAGGAAATGATCTGACCAAGGGATTGGGGTACAGGAAGGTTCTGTTGTGCAAGTGAAATTAGAATTGATGAATATTTGATCCAGGGTGTGACCAGCTTTATGTGTGGGGTTGTTGATGGTCTGAGTGAATCCCATTGCGCCGAGGGTGGTGAGGAGAGCTTCACAGTTGGTAGAGCGAGGAATTGCATTCGTGTGGAGGTTGAAATCCCCCATAATTATTGTTGGAAGGTCTGCATTAATATGTTTCACTATGGATTCTACGAGGGGTGATGGGTCCGTTTCTAGAACTCCCGGGGGAGCGTAGACTAACAGAATTTGTAGGTGTTTAGATTTGACTAGACCCAATTCTAATTTGGATTCTGTCTTGATAGTATGTGCGGTCAATCTGAGTTCTTTCTTCGTGGCTAGAAGAAGTCCGCCTCCTCTTTTTTTGAGTCTGTGGAAGGTGAAGATGTCGTATGTCTGAATTGGTAGTTGATTGGTTAAGGCAATGGTTTCTGGAAGAACTGCCTTGCCTCCATAAATACCCTACTCTCCAATCTCCACCTCGCCCTTAATTCATCAAAAACTGAACTTCTCATCTCACAACATACTCCCCCCCAATCCCAACCTTGCAAATGATTCGGCCTTTAACCCCTACCTTACGCAGCCCAGTGCACGAAACCTCGGGGTGCAACTTGACCAACAACTGAACCTAAAAAATCATATCAATAAAATCCTCAAGGAAGGTTACTACAAGCTCAACGTCATGAAAAAACTAAAACCTCTACTGCTTACCAGTGACTTCCGCACTGTCATGCAAGCCACCCTTGCGTCAAAATTTGACTACTGTAATTCTTTCTATCTAGGCCCCCCTTCCACCTCTCTTAAACCTCTCCAACTACTGCAGAATTCAATAGCACATACTATTATCAATCCCGCAAATATGACCATATTACTCCCATCCTCAAAGACTTGCACTGGGCTCCCTATCCCTTCCCGCATTGTCTACAAAACCCTCACTATAATCCACAAAGCCATACACATCGACAATTCCAGTTGGCTTGAAGAACCATTCCAAACGCTCAAAGGACTCACTAGAGCCTCCAAGAATGGGACTCATGTGCCCACCCTAAAACACGCTAGCCTCACTTCCACAAGAGAACGAGCTATTTCCATAGCTGGACCGACTTATTGGAACTCCCTACCCGCTAACCTACGGCTCGAAGTTTGTCCTTCTAAATTCTATGCTAACCTTAAGAATTGGCTATTTAAACAAGCGTACCGCCAATAACCTCTGTTCCCCCCTTCTACTCCCTTTCATGCCAAATATTTGATATACATTGTACATATCTCTGCTACAACATATGCTAGAAACTGGTCTGTGGTTGTGGTTGCAATCACATTCACAATTCTTTTTGTTGTGACGGTGGTTGTAATTATAACTACAATTCTTGTTGAATATTTACCTTGTTTTTATTATTATTTATTGTTGACGTTGCTGACTGGTTCGCTTATTTCCTTCGCTAATCTTACTGTTCCTAAACATCCTTTTGCCCCCCCCCCCCCTTCATTGTATTTTCATCCTGCTGTTACAATGTAAACCGATATGATATTGCCACGAATATCGGTATAAAAAAGTTTATAAATAAATAATAAATAAACCCCCAAACCAAAACACACATGCACATCAGCATTCCACCTGGCTCCCACCAGAGGAATAGATGGGGAAGAGAAGGGCAGTGATTATACCAATAAGAGGAGCGGATAGGAAAGGTAGGGGAACGTGAATATACCAAGAGGGAGGAGAGGACAAAAAAGGGAGGAGAAAAAGTAATTATACAAAGAGGATGAATGGAGACGGAAGGGAGGGGGAAGGTGTGTACTTACTGAATCCCCTACTTTGAATGTCTCTGCATGCCATTGTTCACTGGATGTATCAAATTTAAGTCTATTACATATAGATAGTTTGCTGGAATTATTTTTTTTAAGGAAACATATTCATGTTGCTTACTCCTTTTATCTTGGTACCTTTCATGTACACAAAACCTAGTTGCACTAGAATTATAGATTCAGCCTAGCCCTGAGTAGATAAAGTGGAAAATAAAAGAAATAGTCGAAGAGGAACACATATCTTCTCATTTTTCACTGTTCATCATATAGTTCTATGATAAAAAGGGGGTTTTTTTTAGAGATACAAAATATTAATTTTAGGAGTCTCTCTAGATTAAAAAGAAAGTTTAGTATTAGAAAGGCATAAAACATTCCTTAATGTCCTGTCAGACCATTCCAGACGTGCGAGTTATACCTCAGTACCAGTAGATGGAAAGAGAGAAACTTTCATGCTGAGATCATTCTCACTATATAGTGTGGTAGAGCAGATAGTAGCATGGCCTTAGGACTGCTTTCCCTTAGTTGATCCAGGACTGAGGGACAGATCTCAGGAGGACAGTCAGGAACTGGCTTCTTCCTTTCCCTCAGGGGAAATGGGTGCTGTTTGGGGAGGGGTACTTAGAGTTCCCTAGGCTAGTGGTGAGAGAGCACTCTGAGCAGGGAGTACTAGCTCATTTCTCCCTTCTCCTCTGGCAAGTATGAACACTCCAGAGTTTCTTAGAGGAAAACTGTGCCCAAATAAAGTTTGAAAAAAATAAATATATAAAAAAGGAAGGCCATTGCTGTACAGTACAGCTCATGTTAAATAGATCTATGACTACAGAGGGTTTGCCTCCGGGGCTCAAGGAGACAACTCAGTTCTCTTCTGCAGGGCAGATTTTCCAGAGATCGTTTGTGCAAGCCGGGGCCAAAGAAGTGAAACGGGCTCCTTTTGCAGATCATGGGTCAAGAACTGGAGACTTCCTGGACAGCTGATACCATGGCTGCTAGAGGGGCATGCCTCACTCTACTGGGCATAGGAGAATAAGCAGGAGGCTCGTAGTGCAGCAGCAAAAGGTGAAGAGACCTCAGGACAGAGACACTGGCAGGAAGGGTGGCCATGTCTGTGAGCATGCTTTGACAGCTGCAGATCCAGGATATTCTTATTTAAAATATTTTTATGTTGCACCATCCCATGTTCTGGGCAGCTCACAAGATTCACATACATAAAAGCATTTCTGAACATAAATAAAAATACCACAATGCTCAAGACCTTTCACAATGTATGAACCTTATGGGGCCAATTTCAGAACCGCATGATTGTAAATTTGGAATAAAACAAAAGTCAATCAATGCAAGCTTAAACTGAGAGGTCTTTAAATCTTTCCTAAAATTATACAACAGGCTTGCTTCCAAATGGTGACCGGCAGTTCCCTGGATTCAGCAAGACATACAGATTTATGGCCTGGTATGTCTAATAAACATTGACCCTCTGGATCTAAGATGTCTTACAGGTCTGTGCAATTTCAAAAGCAAATTAAGAACATAAGAACAGTCATTTTTCAGAGCTTCATGTATAATGGACAAGGTTTTGTACTGAACATGAAATTGAAAGGGTAACAAATGTAAAGCTGTACAGGGGTAATGTGATCAAATTTGGATGTACCTGAAATTATCCTGGCAGCTAAATTTTGAATAGCCTGAATTGCTTTCATAGTATAGAGAGGGAGCCACAGGAAAAGAGAACTGCATAGTCTATGCAAGGCAGGATTAGAGATTGTACAACTATTCTGAAATCACCTTAAATAAGGATTTAGCCACCAAAGCATGCAAACTTTCCAGTTAACACCTTTGGACAAGAGCTTTGGGTATGCATTTTGAGATTTAAATTAGAATCAACAATTATCCCTAGATTACGGGTTTGTGATCCAATAGGTGTAGAGTGCCCTACAAAATCAAACATTGATACATAAGGGTTTTCATTCTTTCTACAAAGGAAAATTATTTCAGTCTTGTTTAAATTCAGTGATAGCCTTTTATGAATTAACCATCAGTATTTAATGGAAACCAATCAGAAAAGGAGACACCATTGTTGACCTGTTTGTTCTATCCGAAAGAAAAGAGGAAAACCATTTAAGTACAGTCCCACCTATACCAATTTGGAATAGTTGTGTATGTAAGTACACATCATCTAGGGCAGAGCTTTCCAAAGTGTGTGTCGCGACACTTTACTGTGTCGCCTGAGGTGTGCCGGTGTGTCGCGCAAGCCCGGTGCACGTGACACACCGGCAAGTGCAGGGGCCGGGAACCCATGGCTCCGAGCCAGATATGGCTCTTTTGAGGGCTGCATCTGGCTCGCAGACAAGTGTCGCCACACTTTCCCGCTGACCCAGCTGCTCCCCGGTCCTCCTCCGCCCGGGCGGAACGCGGCAGGACAGCTGGAGTCAGCGACACCGGCGTGCTCTCTTCTTCCCGCCCCTCCCCCGGAAGAGGAAGTGGAGAGTATCGGGTGAGTGCGCGGCAAGAAGAGGCCACGCTAGTGTGCTCGGCATCGGCCCGAAGAAAAGAAGACTGCAGCGCGGCTCGGAGGAAAATGAAGAGGTTCAACCGCGGCCGATGGGACTCCACCTCCGCGAGGGCTAAACATGAAGAGGTTAGCGTTGGGAGGAGGCTGCTGCTGCTGCGAGTTCCCGGGGTGGGGGAGAGAGAGAGAGTGAATGCTCGCTCATTCATTCTCTCTCCCCCCCACCCCCACCCCGGGAACTCGCGGGCAGCAGCAGCCTCCTCCCAACGCTAACCTCTTCATGTTCAGCCCTCGCGGAGGCGGAGTCCCATCGGCCGCGGTTGAACCTCTTCATTTTCCTCCGAGCCGCGCTGCAGTCTTCTTTTCTTCGGGCCGATGCCGAGCGCACTAGCGTGGCCTCTTCTTGCCGCACACTCACCCAATACTCTCCACTTCCTCTTCCGGGCCGCGGGGCCCTGTGTGTGTGTATGAGAGAGTGAGAGATTGCATGTATGTGAATGATTGAGAGCCTGTACATGTGAAAGAGAGTATGTCTGTGATTGAGAGCCTGCCTGTGAGAGAGAGAGAGCATGAATGTAAGTTTACCATTGGGAACCTGTATGTGTAAGTTTGTGATTGAAAACCTGTTTGTGTGAAAGAGTATGTGTGTATGATTGAAATCCTTTGTGTGTGAGAGAAATCATGTGTATGTATGATTAAGAGCCTGTGTTTAAATGAGAGAGAGAGACCATGTGTGTCTGTGTGTGATTGAGAGCTGATTTAGGTGAGGGAGCATGTGAGTATGTGATTGAGAGCCTGTGTGTAAATGAGAGAAAGAGAGGACATGTTTGTAAGCATGTGAATGAGAGTCTGTGTGTGAGAGAAAAAGACAGCATGTATGTGTGTGATTGAAAGCCTGTGTGTGTGTAAGCGTGAAAAGATAGACAGCATGTGTGTAAATGTGTAATTAAGAGCCTATATAAGTGAGAGAGAAAAAACATGTGTATATGTGAGCACTGAGAGCATGTGTGTATAGGTGTGTGAGAGAGAGCGCTGGTATGTGACTGAGAGAGGAGAAAGTTCCAAGCAAACCACCCCGCCTCCTGCTAATTCAGAACAATCTCAGGAGACCTGGATATCAAACGTTCCCAGGTATGCAGAGCAAAAAAATGTTTGTATCCTTATTATTTTTCATTACTGGGTCTTTGTGTCTGCTATTTTGAAATATTTTGTTGGTATCTGGAAATGTTTTATATGAGTTTTTAATTATTGGATATTCCACTCATCAGCTGTTTCGAAATATGTTCTTTTTGTTAGTACAGTTTTACTGCTGATGATTTTATATTTCTTGATTTGTTTTATAAGGATGGGTGATGTTTCTTTTTTCCTTTGTTACACTGCATACAACCTCTGGTTTGCTAGTAGACTGAATTACTGTGTCCCGAAATTATGTTTGTCTAAAAGTGTGTCACCAACATGAAAAGTTTGGAAAGCTCTGATCTAGGGTGTCGAATGCTGATAAACCTAACAATACCAAAAGAAAACAATTTCCTTAATCAAACCTTCCATGGAGGGTATTGAAGCTAGATCTCAAAAGAAGCTCCAAACTAAGTTTTTTTATGAAGCCCAAATTGATAGTCATCTAAAATATGGTTCTCATCTAAAAATTCTTGAAGTTGTTTTAGAACAATCTTTTCAATTAGTTTTGCAGGGAAAGGCAAAGAAGAGATGGGTCTATAGTCAGTTAACAAGTTAACGTCCTCTGTAAGCTTCTTGAGTAACAGACAAATAGAAGCTTGTTTGAGAACCAGGAGAAGAAACCCAGTGGAAAGGGACAGATTGACTATTCTTGATAATGGTTCACAGATCTATTAAAACCTTCATGATGGCAGTCCTACAAGGTAGAGCAAACAAGCTGTAGAGTTTATGTTCTTCACAGTCGAAATAATTTTGACTTTGATCGCATCATCAAAAGAGGACCACAGGGACTACATCACAATCTAAAGAGAATTATTAGGCTATGTGAAGTCAACCAATGGGGCTATAAGTTCAGCAATCTTATTTTGAAAAAAAGTTACAAAAATGTTGGAGGAAATTTCAGGTGAGCGCAACTGAGTCTATGGCATTGAACTGGTAAGCCTAATTAACAAAAAACAATTCTTTAGAATTATTAATGGCAGCGTGGATAGTCCAACTAATAAGATTTTTCCTTGATATCACTAGCTCTCTATATGAGTTTAATAAATAAACATAAGAACCTAGCAGTATTTGCGCCACTGTCGCACCTATGCCTCTGAAGATTTGAAGTAAACCATGGGGCACTCAGAGATCTCAGAAAACGGTAAGATTTAAGCAGGGCAATTTCCACTCTGTAAAACATTCGGTTGCTTCTTGAGAAACAATATTGTTAATTTTGGGGAGCCAAGTGTCAAAGTTTATCAATGTCTCTTATAGTAACCGTGATAGGTTTGGTGTTGGAAGGATGAGCAATCATAGGAACAGAGATGCAAAAAGATAAAAAATGATCCTCCCATGGATCAGGTGGGGCTGACTTCAGGTGCAGACCAGGCATTCTCTCATAAATGTGTCCTAATCTTTCACCAAAATTTCTGTTCAATGAAGGGCCAGGCAGAGAGGGGTGGAGCTGGGAGACTAAAAGTCTCTATTAGCCCCCAGATGATTGCTTAGGTTCCTCTCTGGTTTAGAGGCCAGCCCCGAAGAAACCTAAGCTGGTTTTAAACCAGGAGACATCAAAAGAATAGCTCCCTTGGATCCAGTAGTCCTCCCAGTATTTTCTTGAAGAGGAAAAAGGACAGTGTTGGTGACTCAAAAGCAGAAGGGAGGAAAGATCTTATCAGTAGGGGAGGATTCCTCTATGGTGAGAGGATTTAGGTAGGAGGAGCTCCTCTCCCCTTGTCACTCAGGTAATGGTGGCTCCTTAAAGCTTTCAGGAGAGCAGGTGAATGAGTCAACAGCTCAAGGAGATCTGCGCTTTACATGGATTAGAAAGCTCTCCATCAAACCATTCAGGACATGATTGTGGCAGAATGGGATACCCCCAAATACATTCAATAAGATAGGGAAATCTATGAAGAGGTTACACCCTATAGAGTAGGTGAAGTATAGACTGTTCCATATGCCCAAGGTTGATGCCCTAGTAGCTGTTAACACATAAGACTTCCATTTTTTAGAATGGCAGATTGGCCCTGAAGGAACCAGCGGATAGAAAAATTAAGTCCCTATCAAAGCAATAGTTGGAGACTGCTAGCCTTTCCCTACAGGCAACAGTATGCAGGAGCTATGTAGCCAGCGCTGTTTTATGTTGGATTCAACAGTACCTATCTGTGCTTGGAGAAGAGGAGTCTTTCCCCTCAAAGAGAGAGGGCTCAGATGGAGCAGGCTGATACTCCGAGATCAATATTCAAAGTGCATTCAGTGCTATTTAGCCAGATAAGGGAGACTTGTGCAGCTAAGTAGCGGCCGATGAATATGCGCCCATGTTTAGCAGCTGATACTTAGCTATACAAGTTCCTTATACGACTAGAATATACGCACAAAAAAAGTAAGTGTGCAGTGGATGGATCTGGGGAGGAGTGAGACAACGTATATGCCTAACTATCGATATTCGGAGTTAGGCATATAAGTGTATGTCTAAGTTTAGATGCTTCATAGAGCAGGTCTAAGCTTAGCCGGGTAGACTTATCTGGCAAAGTGCGCACATATACGTGTATATTCAGCAGCTTCACTGTGCTGCTGAATATACTTTGTAACTTAGTCGGATAAGTTATATCCAACTAAGTTATATAACAGCCAGCTTTCAATATTTACCTCTATATGATCTGATGCGGACTGCTTCTAACATATGGTGATGGTTGTTATGGTTAGCAGATTCCATGTCCAAGGCTTGGCTAAGCAGACTGCTGTTCACGAGATGGCTACTGATTGCGGAATCACTGGAGAAGCTGGTAAAGGACTTCAGAAAGACCAAAACTCAGAGGGTTCCCAGAAGACATGTTTCAGGGCTTCTTGCAAGGGGCTCATCTGTTTTTGGCACATCAGGCAGTACAGGACATAGCCAGGTTGTCCCATGTGCAGAAGGCTAGACCACCAAGCTAGATCAAGCCCTTTCGAGGTGGCAGAAGGGGCAGTCAAAGGGCCCTGTGGACCCCAGAAGTGGTCCTTGCCCCATTGCTTCCAGTACATGGCCAATTACAATTTCAGTTGCCTTCATTTCATTCCTTTATAGATCAGCCGCAAAAAAGTCCACCATGCAAACTACCATAGAAAGGTTACTGCAGCTGGAAGGAGTGGTGCCCATACCCATGATGGAGTACCATCTTCTCCCCTCTCTTTCTATTTGATATCCCATAGAAGGAAGGCATCTTCAGGCCAATATTGGACTTGAAACAGGTCAACAAAGCATTTCAGGTTTCCCACTTCAGCATTTGGTGATAATGGTGGTGAGAAGGAGAATTACTCACCTTCCTGGACTTGTCCAAAGCATATCTTCATATCTCCATCAGAGAGGCACACCAGAAGTTCTAACAGTTCACGATTCTAGGACAATATTTTAAACTCAAGATCATATCATTCAGCTAGGCCACAGTGCCACAAACTTTCACCAAGGTCATGGTGGTGGTGGTCTGTGTCTACAGGGAAGGAATTCCAATTTACCCATATCTGAATGAAGGACTGATCAGAGCCACATCCTATTTATTTATTTATTTTTAGTTTTTATATACCGATCTTCCTACATTAGATGCAAATCAAACCAGTTTACAATGAACAAAACTAACTTGCCTGTAGGCATTACAAGGAACCATGAACATCTAAGAAACTTTAAATAACATAGTCAGAGAAAAGGAAAACCAAGTAAACAGTTTGAAATTACATAGTAATCAAGGTAAACTAAAAAAAAAACAAACTGAATTACATAGTAATAGAGGATACAAGTAATAATGACAACAATTGATTGATCCAACTAAATAAAGTGTACTTGTACTTAGATCAATTAGAATAGAGAAAAAAAAAAAAAAAGCGTTAAATAGTGTCTGAGGGTCTTCTCCAAGGGAACCTGAGTAAGAAAGAGCAGAAAAGAGAGAGAAATTGAAAGACAGACCAAACTATATTATTGAAAGAAATGAGCAAGGAAGTATTGTAAAAAGATGGAGAGAAAGCTTTAAGCTAAATAGAGGGTTCAGGAAACGCAAGCTTGAATAACCAGGTTTTTAGTTTTTTTTGTTTTTTTTTAAAGGAGACTGGGCATGGGTCCTGTCGGAGGTCTGGAGGGAGATTGTTCCAATGAGTGGGACCTGCAGTAGAAAAGGCCCTTTTTCTTAGAGATGTTTTAGCTTGAGGGATAAAGAGAGTTCCTAGGTAAGCTCTTCTCATCGGTCTAGTGGAATAATTAGGGCGAACCTGGAAAGTGAGCTCAATTGGGGCAAGGTTATGTAGGTTTTTGTGTAAGATGGTTAACACTTTGTAAAGGATTCTGTATTTGATAGGGAGCCAGTGGAGGTTGTAAAGGATGGGTGTGATGTGATCCCTCCTTTTTGTATTCGTCAAAATCCTGGCGGCTGAGTTCTGTAACATCTGTAGTGGCTTTATGGTTACAGCTGGAAGCCCAAGCAATAAAGAGTTACAGTAGTCAATTTTGGTGAGTATAATTGATGGAAGAACCAAACGGAAATCATAGAAGTGTAGAAGGGGTTTAAGCTTTTTAAGAACTTGTAATTTGAAGAAACATTCTTTTGTCATATTGTTGACAAACCGTTTAAAGTTCAACTGGTTGTCCAAGAGGGAGCCTAGGTCTCTTACGTAAGAAGAATTTTTGAAATTGTCAGGTATTGTTGAAGAGAGGGTAGGAAGAGATTGGTTATCGACCTGAGGTTGATCAGGGTGAAAGGTTGTTTCTCTAGTAACGATGTTTTCATCATGAGAGATGATTAGGTATTCCGTCTTGTCTTTATTGATGACTAGGTTAAGTTTAAAGAGGAGAGAGCTGATTTCCTGGAAGCAATTGTCCCAGAAAATGAGGGATTTTTGTAATGACTCCTTGATGGGGATGAGAATTTGGATATCATCCGCGTAAACATAGTGCTTAATTTTCAACTTGGTGAGGAGGAGGCAGAGAGGAAGTAGATAAATGTTAAAGAGGGTTGGTGAAAGGGCAGAACCTTGTGGAACACCCAAATTAGATCTAATTGATCTAATCTAATCCTAGCAAGAAAGCCAGCAGTTATAGAAGATTATTTTAGGGAGCTAGTTAGTGAATCAGAAAAGCAATGAATGCGACGGTGTAGTTAATAGTGGATCAAGGCAATTGCCAATAAATTCATAAATGTGGATCAATATATTGCATATAGCTTAAGCATAAGAATCATTAAAGGCCTGAAAATATAGCATACTGGGGGGTTTTTTTTCCTTCTCTTGCTCAGTACAGGTACTGAGATAAGAGCAAGGTACACATCTGTTTTTCTAAGAGATAAGAGTGGTGAAGACCAGTGCTTAGTCAGGCAGTATTGGGATCTCTAACAGGCCGTAGATTCTCTAATTAGCCATAGCTTAATGAGCTACAGCTGGCCATTGTCAAAGTTATGAGTGCAAGTCAGAACACCTAACACTAGAAAAAAAAAAACCTGGTTTAAAGCCAGAAAATGAAAATATAAGAAGCTGCAATTGACAGTGATCTTTGGATAGTCCACGGACAAGAGCAGGTAGCTAGTTCTTGGGTCCCCGAGCTCATACTCTTTCGTATCACAGGATACGTTGGATCACAGAAAAAGAAGACCTATAAGGGAAGTATTCTTTGTATAGATCTTTATCTTTTTTTTTATTGCTATAGCTATTTGCCTTTATTGATTTATGCAATATTGCTGCGAAGCTATGTGATATCTGTCTTTGCTGATTATACAATTTTCTACCATGTTTTACCATATTTAGTAAACTGAGTTTTGCTTTCCCAAGATTGTGTGTGTATGTTCTATGGCGTAATATAACCCCTATTCAGGCTACCGCTTACAGCAGTCCACCTTTAGGGTCCGGAATCATTAGTGTGTGTAGTGAATCTCTCCAGAAGCCAGCTCCAGTCCTCTCAGTTCCCGGAATATTTGAGGTGCACACTTCAATACAAAAGCAGGCAGAATTATTGTTACAATCAAGAGGATCTGCAAGCTCAAGTGCTGGAACTATAGACTTCCAGACCACCCCCGAGAATGGACATATCCATAGGTCCTGGGTTCTATGGCCAGGGCCATAGACTTACTACCCTAGGGAACAGTCTGTATGCATCCACTTCAGAAAACACTACTTTTATGGTGGTCTCCATAGTGTCAAGAGTATAAGCCAACCCTGCCTGGCACAGCTTGAAATAATGGCTCTCAAAGGTCAACCTCCTGCAAAGAGACCTTGTTGGACACCCCTCCTTGAATGAATCACCATCACTACAGATGTAAATCTAGTGGGCTAGGGAACCCACTGCAAGGAGGCAAGTAAAGCAGGGACTCTAGTCAGAGACTTCTTGGTATAACCCCACCCCAAAAAAAAAAAAAAAAACCAAAAAACCAACTATTAGAGAAAGAGCCATCAGATTATTTATTTAAGGTTTTTTTATACCGGCATTCAAGAACTCGTTCACATCATGTCGGTTTACAGAAAACAGGGGTGCGAAAAATACAACCAAAAACATAAATAAACATGATGAAGAGATGCAATTACAATTAACAAGGGCTAATGAACTGGGATTGTAAGAAATAAAGAGAGACAGAGGAGGTTAATTATATACAAGTGTACAATATAAATATGGAGTCCACTATATACAGCTTCTAAGCAGAGAAATTATTGATGGTGCGTGTTAGGTGGATTAGCTTGTTAGGTTAGGTGTTAGGTTAGATTAGCATGTTAGGTTAGATTAGCTCTCAGCTGATTCTGACAATAAGGGTTGTCAGACAATAAGGGTTGTCAGAGTTCCATCTGAGAACTCTACGGCAGTAGCCTATTTGAACAGGCAAGGGGCACAAGAAGCCAGCAAGCATCCAAGGAAGCAAAGCTTGTCATGGATTAGGTGGAAAGGCAACTAAGATTTGCCAGTGGCTCACATTGCAGGGGTTGACAATGTTTAGGTGGATTTTCTGAGCTGGTATATACTAGACCTAGAGGAATGGGAACTAGCTGAGTTGGCATTTGGCCAGCTTGTGTACAAATGCGACTTCCTTCAGTGAGGCCTAATTACAATCCATCAGAATGCCAAGGGTGAGAGATTCTGCAGTTGCAGGAGGAAGAAGCAGGTCCAAGGGTTTAGACACAATTACACTCGTGGACACAAGGTTGCCTTCTGTACATGTTTCCACCATAGCCTCTTATAGGGTAGGTGGTCCTAAGAATATTAGATCACATGAGTATGATCATACTAGTAAACAGATTAAATCAGGCATTTGTGGCTTGCTGATCTCAAGAGGATTATGATGGGAGAGCCTCTGAGGGTACTTCTATTTAGGTGCTGTGACAGAGGGTACGGATAACCTCCTCATTGTATCTTAAGGAGCACTGTTCAGGTCTCTAAGCCAGTCCTCTTTAAGGCAGAATACCTCAAGGGATTCTGGGTGAAGGGAGGTTCCATTCGCCCTATCATCAGAACCCAGGACTAGAAAGCTTGAGGGGGGGGGCTCCCAGGACCTCCAAGTATATCCATACAGAATATGTATACCTGACAATTGTGCCTGACTAAGGTGAGCTACTATTTTGGTTTCTGTAATTGTGAAGCACTGCAAATAAATACTTGCACCAGAAGTTGACTAGTCAAGTCTCATGTTGTCCCTGGGCCGCAGCAGGCCAGAATATGCTACACAGGCCTGCTTCACAGAGGACTGATTCCTATGCAGAACTCCTCTCTATTCTGTCTTATTGACTGGTCTTTGAGAGGATGAGGTTGCGCAAGTTCCAGGTTGGTAATAATACTGTTGAAAGCTAGAAAGAGTACCACTTCTCTAGCTTACATCGGAGAGTGTGGAGACCTTTTGATGCTAAGATAGAAATCTCTCTCTTCAAGGCACAGATATCAGCAATATTGAACTTTTTCTCCAGGAAGGTCTGGATAAGGGCATGGGCCTTAATTCTCGGAGAGTATTAAGCTGGTGGTGTGAACATTTACCGAGGTCAAAAACAGGGGAGATCTTGATGTGGTTTAATTGTTTATGGGTGTGAAGCATGTCTGGCCTCCATTGTGGCCACTAGTTCCTCTATGAAACCTCAACTTGATTTTTAGGGCTATGTCAGCACCACCCTACAAACCCTTAAGGACTGACATAGGCCTAAGAACATAGCTGGGAGAAGGGCTGGAAGAAGTTCAGCGTTACAACTCACTTGGTTTTATTCTTGGTGTCCTGGTTTGTCCTCCTCTATGCGAAGGTGCCTGGCCTAAGAGGAAGGAATAGTACACATCTCCTGGTTGAGGATCAGAGGAAAGGTTATGTTTCAAATTGTTAAGATTATTAGAATGTTTGAAAGTTGTTCAGTTAGCTTTGACAAGCATATACTGACAAGTTCCTCTGCTATTTCAGGCTATATAGTAAGGATGATATCAGCATGAAATATTTGTCTCTGTCTCCATCTGCTGATAGGGAAGCATAATCCATCTGTCTGGACTAGTCTGGCAGGATTCAAGGAAAGTAAATTAACAGATAAGTTTAAATTTTACCTTAAGGTAACAGGTGCCAAACAAAATCAAATTGGGATTTTAAAACTATGACATTTATATTACAAGGCACACACAGCAGCTGAAGGGCAGAGGCAAACAACTTGTAAGATTCACAAACGTGCAGAATATAAATTGGCTGTAAAGTAAGGCTAAAATTTATGCTGTCACCTCTGAAACTAATTTACAGTATAACACAATCTTTTCATCCTGCTAGTCCCAATTTCATGTTATATATTTTTTTCCATGGGGAACAAGATGCATTTTGTTTTATTTCATGATGGTATGCAATCCAAGAGTACCTTCCATGACACCTTTTATTAACTTAGAAACCTTTTCCACAAAAGGCAGTAGTTTAAAAATATAGAAAAAGCAGTAATAATTAACAACATTTTTTAAATATATATTTTAACCACACAATGTTTTTCTTCCTTTGGCAGGTGAAACTGAAGCTTGGATCTGGAACAGAGTTATCTTTCATTCTGCACATGCTAATAAGGAGCTTGAAACAGAGTAGAAATCAACAAGCCTTCATTTTTGAGTAATCTGACCCTTAAAAGCAAAGCTTAAAATGTAACAGCAACATCCAAGCAATAGCAATCCTTTTTGAATACTGTTTATACTGTCATAAATCCTGTGGCCTGCATAAAGCCTTTGGAACAAAAACCAGATATTTTGCAGTGTATCTTCTCCAGAAAAATTATATACCACTATCCCATTTCTTAATATGAAATACATGCTACTTAATTCATTAAAGCACACCATGCTTAGTCTAGCTGACAGCGTACTAAATCTCAAACCACCAGGCTAAGTCAACTTCAGTCATGTAAAATGTCACAGCAAACATTTTAGCTAACTTGAAATGCTCCCCTTTTGCCCCTCATTCACTTAACCCCAAAAGGTGTACAGAACTGTAATGGAGCACAAAATATCTCCCAAACTGAAAACAAAAATCACAAAAAGTTGTTTTCTCCATAGATCAAGACTAATCTTTTGGGTGCATGAAATTTCATGAAAATGATGTCCAAATCTCTTTCCCTTTCTACTGATCTTATAAAAGATCTGAATGGGAGGATGAAGTGTTGTATTGAAGAGGTAACAAACATTCACTCCCCAACAGTCAATTTGATGCCTGGAAAGTATAACAAAATAGTTATTTTCTCTAAAGACAAGCAGGATGCCAGCCCTCAAACATTTATTTATTTATTTGGTGCTTTTCTATACATGGGTGACATCATCAAATGGAGCTCGGCACGGAAATTTGACTTCAAAGTTTCTAGAAGCTCTGAGCATGCCTTGGGTCCCTCATTTTCAATTTTAACCAATTTTCACCCATAAATTTCCAGATTCTTCCAAAAGCGATAATCTGTTTAAACCAATTTTCACCCTAATTTTAGAACAGCTCCAGAGCTGCATTTGCAGTGTCTCAAGGCTTCCACCAACTGCAGCATTTCAAGTTCCACCCCCTCCCCAACCAACCACCAGTGAAAGCGCTCGCTCTCCAGTGCACTGCAGGCTGCCGGAGAGAAAAGAAGAAGTCTGGAGCCAATTCTAGTAAGGAGGAATGCGATTGCAATGGCGAGGAGGGGAGAGGAGAAGAGAGATTCTCAGAGATGTGGGGAAAGAAAGGGTCATGCTACAGGATGGGAATAAAGATAGGGATACTAGGGAGTATGAAAATCTGCTTAATATTAATTTATTGTACCAGCTTCTGTCCACCAAAATAAACTCCGATATTTACCCAATACGTCATTTTTCCATTGATTTTCTCATGTTTTTGTTTTTGTCATAATAAACCCTGATAAATTCCCAAGATCTTTAGTCATGTTTCTTTGTCCAAAATTACCTCAGTGATTAATCAGCTTAGATCATCTTTTTCTCTTCTTGACCCTTGTCCATGTACTCTAGTTAAAGGTCTTAAAGATCAAACATATATACAAACATCTCATTGTGAATAAATCATTAGCTGAAAGTGAGGTTCCTGAGCAATTAACATTGGCTGCAACTAGGCCTACACTAAAAAAAAAAAATACCGCCCTTCCACCTGAGCAGGTACCTAACTACCACCCTATCTCCAACTTAATCTCGCTGGTAGTAATATTGGAGAAATGTGTCTTATTACAATGAAGATTTTTTGGAAAATGAAAATATTCTTGACAAACAATAATATGGGTTCCATAAAGCCCATAGTACTGAGCTGCTTCTGCTTGCATTAATGGATGAGCCACATTCTGTTATCTATCATGGTAATACTGGGTTCCTTATACAGTTGGGACATATTCTCAGCATTTGACACCATCAACCATACTCTATTACTCTCTCAGTTATATCAAATAGGCTTGGTTATATTATTTCTTTCTTGGTTCCAATATTTAAGCAATAAACAGCAGTGGGTCTTTAGGGACGGAGGGTTATTCCTCTTCAGTAGATCTTAATTGTGGGGTTGCTCAAGGGGTCATCTTTGTCATCAGTCTTATTTAACCTCTTATTCCCTTTCTAGAATGGCTTAGATCATTAGTTTGTTTTATTTTTATAAATATACTGATAACATTCAATTTTTTTTATTCCTTGTTTGGACAAGGGTAAATTTCCTGAGGCTCCTTTTCAGTACTGTATGCAATCAGTAAATGGCTCCATAAAACTGCCTTGGCACTGAATCTTTCTAAAACTTCCATTTTTTTGGATTGAAAAAGATTCTCCTGTGCCCAAGTCGAACAATGTAATATATGAAAATGTGCAATTAAAAGGTAGTCCATGAAGCTTGCAATTTGGGAAAACTTTTAGATTCTCAATCATCTTTGAATTCTAACTTGCAGAATGTGGTCAAATTATCTTTTTATAAACTCAAATTGTTATGCTTTTTAAAGAACTTGTCTTCCAAGTTATTTCATACTGTGTTACAGAGTCTTGAGGTCACCTTCAATGCAGGCCTTCCAAAAACTCATGCTAGGGTTTTGTTTTTTTTTAATTATTTCAGAACTCCACAGTAAGGTTATTGACAAAACACCAGATGTACTGACCATATTACCCCCGCATTATCAGCTCATCACTGGCTACCAATGCCATGGTGTGCTCAATTTACGCTTATTGTTATCATTCATAAACTCATACTCTGAGTGATTGTTCCATATGAAAGAAATTAAAATCTTATCAACCTCGTTCCTCAATTGCATTCTTGGCAGCCTTTGGTCTGCCAAGGGGTTGCTAGAACAGCTTCTTCCATGCCCCCTGACTCTCTGGGATCAATGAGGTATATAGGATTACAGAACAGAATGCCAAGCATTTTTAGTATCAGATACTGGTGAACTCCTTTGTTGGAGGCAGTGGGAACTTAGTGTTAAGATCACCATGTGCTTTCCTTTTTACCACTACAGCCCCAGTATCCACAGGCAGGGGCTCTTGCAGAACAGGCTCCACATTAATAAGGCTGTCTCTGTGGGGCGACACCCTGTCTTGTGCCTTTTTTTGTCAAGTCGAGGGACCTCAAAGTTTCCGGAGTTGTAGGAAGTGTCTGAGGAATAGATGAATGAAGTTTGGTTGTCTCGATCCGTGATGTTGTTTGCATCATGTCCTTACTTGTGGAAGCAGATCTGGCCGTATGATGCATCCTATGTTTCAGTTTGTGCATGGAAGGTGCATAACTCAGCACCGCTAGAGGTGCGGCATGGGTTTGGCCTGCATCGATTATTTCTGTGGCTGATGTTGAGCGTCAAGAGATGACACATTAGCATCGCGTTGAGGTGCGTCGCATCAGGATGCTTCATGTGTCGAGGCTTTCGATGCAGCCTTAGATTGGGACGACATGGATGACAGTCGACATGGCTTTCGATTTTTTTGTGCATCTCTGATTCACTCTTAGTTAGGCCAGGTCTGCCTTCAAGAGGCTTAAGATGCTTCGACTTCGGCTTGGAAGCCCCTGTAGGCCTTTCCAGCACATGTAGCTGTATCTCCTTGTGCTGAGCCTAAGGACCCGATGACGACTGGGTGGAATATTGAGGAGAAGGTGCTTAACTGCCTATTGCTGATGACAAGATCACTTCGTCCCGCAGCTGGGTAATCTTCTGGGCTTGTTGTCATTAGGCCCGCAGTGACATGCGGCCTGGTCATGTTCTGTGCCTAAACATATATAAAACAGTTATGCCCATTCGTGGCAGATATAATGTGTGCGTACTGGCAATATTTGAAGCCTGGAGCACTCAGGCATTATGAGCACTTAGAAGTGCTGTTTTGGAGATTGCTAGGCAGCAAAAAACAATCGTAAAATCTGAGAAGAGATGAGAGAAGGATTTCTACACATCCATGCCTTGGCACAGAAAACCTAACCGAGAAGACGCCGAATCAGTCAATCGCGCAGGAACTGCCGCGTGTGAGCAGAGCATCAAAGCTCTCTTACTTTGGAAAGGCTCTTGCACATTCATATTCTCCCCTCCCTCCCCCAGCACATTTTGCTGTTGCTTCTTCCTGTCCCTTCCCTCCCCAAAGCCGGCAGAGGACTGGAGTAGCATTTATCTGCTGCTGTTTCTTCTCTTCTGTCAGCTTGCCTCTGCAATAACAGCACGAGCCCAGCATGTCCAGGCAAGAGAGAGCCAACAGAGAGGGAAGCAGCAGCAGATAGGTGCTGCTCTCTGACCCCCCTCCTGCTGGCAGGAAACAAAAACAATGAAGACTGCTGGCAGCTCAACCTTTAATATCTGGCTTGTCTTGCAGCACACCAAGTCAGCCATGGCACACTAGTGTGTCGGGATGCACTGGTCGATAAACACTGCCCTAATGTACAGTACTTTGTGTGACCACACAGGTTCCATAACCCAAAAGCCAGCCATGCTCACCACCTCCTCTCCATGAGCTCTGTGACTGCCAACATCTTCTAGGCTCAGGGACTCTCTTCCTCCCTCCATCTTCCTCTTCTTAGCTCATCAGCAGCAGGTCTGGAGCGGCTGCAGGAGTCAAAGTAACAACTAAGGAGCCCTTATGTCTATCTACCACTTTCCTAGCTTAACAGCTAGTGATGCTGAAGAGGGGAGGTGAAATGGACTCCTTTTCTCTACATGTACTCATGAGCAACTACAGAGGTGGACAATAGTAGATCTCAGCAGATAGGGCCCATTTATAAATTAGTGAGGAAGGGAAAGGCCAATGGAAAGGGCAGCAACTTTTCTCTCTTCTCTTTCCCTTAATATAGCAGAATTCTCCTGAGTCCCTGCTCTGTACCTGTCTGTGCTTTTCTTTTCTTATTTTAACATAGAAACACAGAAATGATGGCAGAAAAGGACCAATGGTCCATCCAGTCTGCCCAGCAAGCTTCCCATGATAGTATTTGCTATGCCGTGCAGGTTACCCCATGATTCAGTCATTTCTGCTTGATGTGCTTTAACATAAGAAATTGCCATACTGGGTCAGACCAAGGGCCCATCAAGCCCAGCATCCTATTTCCAACAGTGACTAATCCAGACCATAAGAACCTGGCAAGTTCCCAAAAACTGAGTCTATTCCATGTTACCGTTGCTAGTAATAGCAGTGGCTATTTTCTAAGTCAATTTAATAAATAGCAGGTAATGGACTTCTCCTCCAAGAACTTATCCAATCCTTTTTTAAACCCATCTATACTAAGTGCACTAACCACATCCTCTGGCAACAAATTCCAGAGTTTAATTGTGCGTTGAGTGAAAAAGAACTTTCTCTGATTAGTTTTAAATGTGCCACATGCTAACTTCATGGAATGCCCCCTAGTCTATTATCCGAAAGAGTAAATAACCGATTCACATCTACCCGTTCTAGACCTCTCATGATTTTAAACACCTTTATCATATCCCCCCTCAGCCGTCTCTTCTCCAAGCTGAAAAGTCCTAACCTCTTTAGTCTTTCCTCATAGGGGAGCTGTTCCATTCCCCTTATTTTGGTCGCCCTTCTCTGTACCTTCTCCATCGCAATTATATCTTTTCTGAGATGCGGCGACCAGAATTGTACACAGTATTCAAGGTGTGGTCTCACCATGGAGCGATACAGAGGCATTATGACATTTTCTGATTTATTCACCATTCCCTTTCTAATAATTCCCAATGGATGATTTTAATAAGTTACAAATTTTTACTAATAGGTCTGAAATTTCATTTTTTAGTTCCTTCAGAACTCTGGGGTATATACCATCCGGTCCAGGTGATTTACTACTCTTCAGTTTGTCAATCAGGTCTACCACATCTTCTAGGTTCACCGTGATTTGGTTCAGTCCATCTGAATCATTACCCATGAAAACCTTCTCTAGTACGGGTACCTCCGCAACATCTTCAGTAAACACCGAAGCAAAGAAATCATTTAATCTTTCCACGATGGCCTTATCTTCTCTAAGCGCCCCTTTAACCCCTCGTAGAAGCAGTCCTGTGGGGTTTTTTTTCTTAATTTCTGAGCATAAGTACCACAGACATGGCTCTTGGTGGTTGTCTCTGAATCCAAATTTCTCTTTCCTTTCAGCCCCCCCACCCCTTTTCTTCGAAGCAGAGAGCAATGTTTCAGTTGCATCAAAAACATCAAGGTTTATTGGTTAAGAGTAGTAATCCCATGCCTTCTGTTAAGGGTAGTAACTGCTACTTTATGCTGGTTACCCCCATGCTCATCAGTTCCTCAGATCATAAAAACCAGGGCCCTCGGTTGCTATCTAAATACAATTCTACTTTTTCTCCTGCCGTTTGAAGCAGAGATAATTGTTGGAGTTGCTTCAAAATATCAAAGCTTATTGGTTAAGGGTAGTAACCGCCGCACCAGCAAGTTACCCCCCCCCCCCCCCCACCCAAAAGCACCCTCTCTGTTTCCTTTAGGACTTGGCCACAAAAGCAGTCCTGTGCTTTTTCCTTTATGACCATGTAACAGAATCCCAGACCATGGAAGTCGGGGCCCCCTCTGTTGTCATCTGAATCCAATTCCTCACATCCCCCTGCCGTCTATTCCATGTTACTGTTGCTAGTAATAGTAGTGGCTATTTTCTAAGTCAACTTAATTAATAGCAGGTAATGGACTTCTCCTCCAAGAACTTATCCAATGTTACAGTTGTATTAAAAGCATCAAAGCATATTGGTTAAAGGCAGTAATCTCCACTCCTAAGGGTAGTAACCACTGTACCAGCAAGTTACCTTCCCGCAAGCCTATCTCATTTCCTCTAGCCTTTAGGGATCCACAGTGTTTATCCCATGCCTCTCTGAATTCTTTAACTATTTTCTTCTTCACCACCTCCTCCATTGTCTCCGTGAAGAAATATTTCCTGATGTTGGTTCTGAGTCCACCCCCAGGAATTTCATTTCATGACCCCTAGTTCTATTGTTTTCTTTCCAATAGAAAAGGGTCGAAGTCCATACTTCATTTAAACCTTTTATCTGAAGGTCTGCATATCTCCCCTGCACGTCCTCTCTTCCAGGGTATACATATTCAGATCCTTCAGCCTCCTCTCATAAGTCTTCCGATACAGACCCCACACCATTTTTGTCTCCCTTCCTTTGACCGCCTCCATCCTGTGTCCGTCTGTTTTGAGATACGGGCTCCAGAACTGAACACAATACTCCAGGTGAGGCCTTACCAAGGACCTGTACAAGCACATCATCACCTTTTTCTTTCTGGTTATTCCTCTCTCTATGCAGCCCAGCATTCTTCTGGCTTTAGCCTTGTCACATTGCTTTGTCATCTTCAGATCCCCCAGACACCATCAACCCAAGATCCCTCTTTTGGTTCATGCACATCAGTCTTTCACCCACCATCACATACAGCTCTTTTAGATTATTACATCCCAGATGTTTGATTCTGCACTTCTTGGCATTGAATCCCAGCTGCCAAATCTTTGATCACTCTTCCAGCTTTCTTAAATCACTTTTCATTCTCTCTACTCCTTCAGGCATGTCCATTCTGTTATTTATTTTAAAGTATTTATTTCCCACACCCTCTGAAGTTTGGGGCGGGTTACAAATAAAAACATACATAGTCTCATGTCATCAATTATATTAAGACAAATAAATTGGACAACAAATATTAAAATAAGATAATAGTAAAAATAGTAAAATACTTATGAGAAATAAAATAAAAATTAAAAGAATATGACTACTAAAATATAGAAAAACTAGAAAAGAAGAGTAAGGAAAATTGTTGCCTGCATGCATTCTGTTAAGGGTAGTAACTGCCGCTCTGTGAAGTTTAACCCCATGTTGAAATATTACACTATTCCTTTCTTTATGCCTTTAAGGATCCGTAGTGTTTGTCCCATGCTCTTTTGAATGCATTAACTGTTCTCATCTTCACCACTTCTGGGAGAGATTTCCAAGCATCCACCACCCTCTTTACTAAAGAAGGTGATGGATGCCTATTTAATAAAAGGTTTTTTCCCCCCATTCTGTGTCAATGAGAAAAATGCATAGTAAATGATGCCCTTAGCTTGTAAGCCCTTTGGGATAGGGAAATACCTACAGTACTTAAATGTAATCCACTTTGAAGTGCCAAAAGGTGAAATATAAATAAATAAAAATAAGGCCTACAAGCCAATTTTCAAAGGGAAATTCCCACCAGCAGGTTGGTTCTGTAGGGATTCTTTACCCCACATATTTTGCAGATGCAAAGAATTCAGAGTGAAAAAAAGGCATGGAAATCTCAAAATGAAATCCCTGTATGTCATGTACCAGGCCCACCCTAACCCTGTTCTCGGTGCCATCCTTTTTCCTCACAGAACTGGGATGGCAATTTTCAAAGGGTTTTTTCTGCAGGTAAACACCCTCTTACCTGTGAAAATCCCTTTGAAAACTGACCCACCCTACATATATTTAATTACAGAGCAATTATTTTCATAAATCCCCATTTATAATTTTTTTAAATTTATGGCTCAGCTGACTGGTAGATAAAAGAAGGTGGTCAACAGAAATTAACCAATCTGGAGCTTAATAAAGTTTTCAACTTCATACCAATTTGAAACACAGATGAGCAACAGTTGCTACCATTTCCTTTCATTCAAAGTTTTTTGTAACATGAAAGCATTTATTTGCAATATAATACTTACATTAACTCGGAAAGCTTGTACAGTGTTATCCAGGAGAAGAATATTACAGACCACCTCTGTGTGCTGTCTGTCTCGTGCCAGCTCTGATGCTCGTACATTGTAGGTTCTGCCAGCAGGCAATCGGAAACGTGCGGTCATTACTGTCCACACAAGGTCTTTGAAACAGAAAAGAGAAAGGAAAAAAAATTCAATATAATTTTATAAGAAGAACATTGTCTTAAAATGGCATTTCAAATCAAGCACAGTTACTTTTAAAATAAGTGCTCATTCTGCATTGATCCAATGAGCAGAGTTTAAATATCCAAAGCTAGTCAAAAATGCACTATGTTCCGTGCCCTAGCCTCCTGTGACTGTGTGACCCACAGGAGAAACTACATAATTAGCTTGTTGCTGCATATTTGACAACCTGCCACAGAATCAACATTTTTTAAAGCTTTCACACCTCTTAATTCAATTTTTTTTTAAGAAAGCTGCAGGGTACCTGTCTGCCTTCAATCTATGTTCCTGCTTCAGCCCCTCCCCTTGCAAACAGCCTGTAGAGAACCTGTTTCTCCCACCTCTTTCTTCCTTTCCTAAAGTGAATAAGAGGGTGGGAGTGAAGTTGAAGTGGACAGAGAAAGTAGTCAGAATGTTTGATCCCTTAAAAATCTCTTAAATCCATATCAAACCAAAGATGATTTTGATATATTTCTTGGATGATGTCCCTTTAGAAGAATTTCATCTTTTATATAAAGGCTCTTGCACCTGCGTATTTGGCCAATAATATACCGTTTCCAAAGACCTGGAAGTGTTTTTGGAAGTCTGCATCTGGTGTCTCAACAGCAGACTGAGAGGGCATTAATTTCAATTCATTGAAGCCTTGATGTCTGAAAATACTACCTACAAGTTTCAAACATGTGCTAATTCAATTATGCAAAATTATGCAGATTTAACACAATTGCCGCAGAATTTTGAATAATCTGCTACAGGAAACCAGGGTCTCTGATTATGTTAGTCTAATAATAAAAAACACTGCATGTAACTTGTCTGTGTGCAAAATAAGCAGAAAAATTTAAGTTTTAAAAAGCTGCTTACCACACAACCCTCAGGAAATAATCTACCACAGCCACACTAGCTCTGATTTGTAAAGTCACATGCCTATTTTCTCCTGGGCTCTTTAAGACAATGTCCAAGAGAAAGACAAAGCCAAAGCATAATACCAAAAATTGTGTCTGACAAGTGCCCAAGTCTCCAGGGTTATTTAGTAAGCAAGCCAACCTTTTTTAAAATTGCAATTTATAGCTTATTTAAAAAGTATTATTGTGTAACAATCAGCATTTTTAAGAGATACTTTAATATGATATGTTCCTTTAACATCATCACCACCCAATGACACACATTGTTAAAATGCTAAAACCAGCTGCCAATATCAGAAATCACTGAATAATTATTTTGCATAAGATAGTATCTTCTGCAAATACAGCAACCCACCAGATTTTTACAAAAAAGAAAAGGAACCTAACCAGCTACCTCCAGATCATCAACTATTGTTACAGTACAGTTAAGAAAAGTTCCTGCAAATGAAAATGTACTGTATAAAGATCATGATAAACAAAGGTGCTAAAAAATTAAATTGCTATACTTATTTTGTAAATGTAGCAACATTTTATGAATTTCAAAGTATGCACTGCTTCAATGCAGTTCCTGAAAGAATTAAGCAAACTGGAAAAAACATGGAATAATTTGTACCACCAGACCCAACTATGCAGGAAGCAGTTGCATCCATCCAGACCCAGCAAGGGAGGCGCAGCTATGTCCCCACAGGGGTGGAAGCAGCCATGTCCCACAGTGGAAGTAGCAGCCACATCCTGCCTGGGCCTGGTAAAAGAAAGCAAATGTTGCTTACCTGTAACAGGTGTTCTCACAGGACAGCAGGATGTTAGTCCTCACATATGGGTGACATCAAAGGATGGAGCCCAATCACGGAACACTTCTGTCAAAGTTTCCAGAACTTTGACTGGCCCCTACTGGGCATGCCCAGCATGGCACTAACCCTGCAGCTACAGGTAGTGCTGAAGAAAATCAGCAGCACCGGCCCGGAGCAACATCAGCTCTCGCGGCCAATGGGATTCCTTTCTCAAGGCCGCGAGGGCTAGAAGAGGAGGTGACTGTTGCTGCTGCTAGTTCAGTGGGGAGGGAGTGAGAAAGCGAGCATGTGTGTGTGACAGCATGTGTGTAAGTGAGAGAGAACATGTGTGTGACAGAACGGAGAAATTTACAAACAGCCCCCCCTTCCTCCTCCTAATTCACAACAGGTCCATCTTCTCCAACTTCTCCTCGACGACTACCAACTGTCCCATCTCCAAATCAACGGGAAGAACCAATCCCAATTCCGGATCGACCGGATTATCCACACTCACAATTGGTCTACGTCGTCTCGATCCTCATCTACAGGATTTCTGTCAGATCCCCCCGAGGGCCTTCCAGAACCGTATTATCCTCCTGAGGATTTATCCTACGCTAGAATTCATAGAAAAAGTAGGATCTCTTAAATATTGAAAGAGGAAAGGTTCCCGACCCTCGTGCTGAGGTTCTAGGGATTCTAAAGATATTTGAAATGCCGCCAGAGCCAACAGCTCTACCACCACATGCTGTACTAGATGCGGTTCTGCATAAAATGTGGAAGAAACCCTTTACCACCTCAGCTGCCTCAAGGAAAATGGGCTTAAAATACCAAATGAGAAATTCCACGGTCTGTGAGTCCATTCAATTACCCCACAACTCTGTAGTAGTAGAATCTGCACTACTATGTGCCAAAAGATCAAAACTTCATGCAAATTCACCACCAGGAAAAGACCATACATCCCTGGATGATTTTGGCCGTAAGGTGTATCATGCCTCCATGCTGGCCACAAAGATCCAACATCATCAATTCTACATAATCCAATACCTCTTTGAATGTCTACAGAGATTACGTCCCATGTGTGTGGCTTCCGATAACTCCGTACCACAACCATTTACAGACATGGAGGAAGGTCTTCGACATTTACTCCATTCTGTTTGAATCATTTGAATCATCGGCTTGATACTCAGCGACCGCAATAGCAGCACGGCATACGTGCATATGTGTGCACCCGCGCACCAGTATCAAAGTTACCATCCTAGGCAATAAATGTCACATGCCAGTATACACGATAGTTCACGTAACAGGTAATTTACATAACTATGTGGTTTATATTACCATTTATTTTTTTTTACATGCTTTTCCAACAAAAGAGCTCAAAGCTAGATACAAGTCCAAATCTATGACAAGATATATAAATTCACTAATACAACAGTGTTAATATATAAACACACAAATAGGTAAAGCCATAATAAAGACAATAAAGTGACTAAGGGCAATTCTGACATGTTAATCTTTCAAATATTGATTTGCTAATGTTAATTTAGGTTTGAATGTGTTAAAACAATGAAAAATGTCAGTACCAAAGTGAAAAAGGTTACTGCCATTATTACTATAGCCTAATATATGCTGATACTCAATTGGCAAATGTAGAATTGACAGATAGCACCACTTTGTAACATCCTTTGTAAAGTCTTGTTCAATGACAATGAATCCACTGTTTCACAGAGAGAAGTCTTAAGGTTCAATATTCAATGCTCAACAAAAATTCTTGCTACTTTCTCAGGTCAAGGACACCAGTAAAAACTAACTTCCCGATTGAAGCAATGATGTTGAATTTATTTTTTTAAAATTACCCTGGAACAGCACATACAATCACATTGAGCATAAGTGGCAGGTTGAATTTCACTCATCCCTGTATAAAGTAGCGTGGCTGTACATATTAGTTCACGTGAATGTGTGGAAATAAAGGTTAACAGCAGCAGCAAGATTATATGGTGATACTTTATATCAGACTACCTTAAGAAATTCCTAACATTCCAAGGCTTAATTTTTGTGTGTGTGTGTGGGGGGGGGGGGGGGGGGGGGGGGGGGAATGCCCCAAAATGGAGTCCCCCACTTTTTTTTTCCAGTCTTAAAAGGCAGGAAACAAAGGATGTTCTGCTCCAGCCCGACCCTTCTAGGCAGCCTGCAGGGAAATGCAAGCGAAGAGGAAAACCTGAAGGAGACAGAGCAGACAGCCACACTTGCTCTCTAATCCAGCCCTCTCTCTCTCCTGTTCTGCAGGGAACAAGATAGGAGGTTATGATCCCGAAGAGGGCACTACAGAGCAAAGAACAGACAACAAAAAAAAGGGGTTGGATCAGCACAAGTTTGAAAAGTGTGAGCAATAATGCCAGACCATCAAGGCTTCAGCCCTGGCTTTGATGACTGGCACATCTGCTCACAGGTTTCAAACTTGTGCTAATTCAGTCCCTTAATTTCACTGGATTAAGAACGGCTGGGGGTTGAGCACTGGCAGAGGTTGGATATGGAAGGTCACAGGCGTACAGAGGAAGAAGAGTGTGAGTGTGTGTGAGTGTGAGTGTGCATTTCAGAGACAGCTCGCACCTAGCCCTGGGTCCCACCTGACCCTAACTCAGTCTCCCTCACCGGCTCTATAATTAGAGTGGGTTTTTTTTTGTCTACAGATTAAGCCATGTAACACTACCTTCTTCAGGTCAAAATAGAATGAGCAGGTCAGAGCAAAAGACGACATTACCACATTGCCTGGACATACAAATGAATCACAGAATAAGAGAAGAGTTTGATGTGTTATAGCAGATTAGTGCAACATATGGACTGCAGGCCAGAAACTGACCAGTGATAGGCTTATATGCAATGTGCCTGACCTACCTCCACTTTTCAGGCTCTCTCCCATGCTACCCATATAAAAGCTGATGTTTGCATCATGCAGTTCCGTTAAATTTGAGCCGTGCAGTGCATGTACTCTTCCACTGGTCTCATGAGGATGAGACAAATACAAGAATACGGTCACTGTGCTGCTCAAACTAAGATGTATGGTGCCAGCATCAGCAGTTCTGGAGGTAGGGCAGTAGAGAATGCAGAGCAGCAGAGGAAGGTGGTATTGACGTGTTTGATCATTTTTACTTCAAATATCTTATTTTCCTGGATTATTCTGAATTTCTTTTAGCTTTCTGATCATATGTTCACATCTAGTCCACTATTTTCTAACAAGAGTGCAATGGGGCCATGAGACCTGATGAGATGTTTCATGGGGGGAAAAAAAAAAAAAAAGTCACCACTTTCTGATACTCAGGTACAGATCAACACCTGGGCTCTGGCTCCTAGCACCTCACAGTAACAAAAGACACTAATGGTGGCTGTAAATGTGCAGAAGTGCCTTTTTGAGCACATATGTAGTCAGATATACCTTTCCTTCTTAGTTACAGCATAGCCCCAGAGCATGGGAATTAACAGGCAACATACAGGGCTCAGATAGGTGGGCACAGCACAGACAATGTAGAAATATGGGAGTAGGAGATTTGTTCATGGTGTGAAAGTGGGCATGGAAGAGCGAGAGGAGTCATCCATGTGAAGTAAGGTGCTGAAAGTAGGGAAGGAGCAGGAGATTGCAGGGAGTAAGGAGAGAAGGGAACAGGAGCCCCTGCAGAGTGAGGAGCTGGGGGCAGGTGGGTGATGCACCTAATCTTCAAAGGCAACCGAGAAGGGAGAGGGAGCAGCAGGGGTTGAAATGACGGGGTCCTAACACCAGACTCCTCTATGCACAGCAAAGGAATCCAACTGGGGCTGAAATCCAAGAAAGTGTTACTAAGAAACGTGCTGAAACTAAAATACAACATACACATCATTCTCCAGTGCCAGAAGAACCATGGAGATATTGGGGGGGGGGGGGGGGGGGGAGATATTCATGGTTAACAACCAGCAGCAATTATCTGTATACTGTACATATGCATGCAATTCTATCTATATTTATACAGATATAACCACACCAGGTTAAAGTTGGTGGTGTGTGGGGAGCCACCAGAGCCTCCTGCTGCAACTTAGACACATCAGTTAATTTCTAAAGTCCTGAAGTCCTGGAAGCTACTCCATTGTGAGGGCTCCATGTGTGTCTCTGCCCCCACTCTATCTTTGATTTAAAATTTGGAAGAGACACTGATGGTGCTTTTAGTTTTTTTCCTAGCTCTTTTTAGCCATACGAGACCCGTTCATGTCTGCTCTGCCTGCTCCATGGAGCATGGTGTGCCACTCAACATTTTTGTTGAGTGGCTTGGGAAAAGACTTCTCTACTCCCAAAACGTTTGCTTATGGAGATGTTGACTTCAACTTCTCTTTGATGTATAATTTAGTGTCTGCGTAGGTTTATTCTTGTCTTTAACTTCTTTCACCACTGTAACAAATATCACATTTTCTACCTTGAATAATGTATGCCACATTCGAGGAGAAGTATGAATAAGATCACCACCCTGTAAAATTGTGAATACAAACTAGCTTAGACACAGTAATTCTGTTAAGGGGAAGAGGATGATTAGTAAGAATAAGATCAGACAAGTAAACGAAAATTCATAAAGAATTCTGAACACTAAGGTGATATCCTGCTCAACGTTTTAGTCCCTTCCCCTCCCCTCAGAGATCTCTCCCTGTTTCATGCATCCACCACCCTTTCAGTAAAGTAATATTTTCTTAGATTACTTCTGATTTTGCCCCTTTTCACCTTCATTTCTTGACCCCTTGTTGTTCTAGAGCCTCCTTTCTGCTGAAAGAAGCCTTCCTCTTGTGCATTCATTTACTGAAACTATGTAAATGTTCTGTATCAGAGAAAATTATTTTTTTACTCAACACACCACTAAGCTTTGGAATGAATTACCGGAAGATGGGGCTTAAAGTAATTAGCATAGCTAGGTTTAAAAAAAGGTTTGGACAAATTCCTGGAGAAGTCAAACTGTTATTAACCAAGAAGACAAGAAATAGCCACTACTTATTTCTGCGCGATAGCAGCATGGAATCTATTTATTGTTTGGGATCTTGCCAGGTACTTGTGACCTAGTTTGGCCACTGTTGGAAACAAGATACTGGGCTTGATGGATCCTCTGTCTTACCTACAGGCCGATACAGTAAGGAGCGGTAGGAAGAGCTGCATTAGTGCCGGGCGCACCCGCGTTTGCCGCACGCACAGTCCGGCTCACCTACCGCTCGATACTGTATTAAAATCGCATGCAAATTCAAGCCGCATCCAACGCGCGTCCATGAAGCGCAATCCATTTTACTATATAGGTGCTTATATACAGCACCTATACAGTATCCTGGGTGTGCTGCTACCTGTCATTTCAAATGACATTTTACATGTCGAGTCGCGAGGGCATTTCAAGTGTAACTTACTTTTCTTGCAGCCCTCCTCCGGAGACGGACCGCAGCTCCCCTGCCTCCCGAGGGCAGCCGGCGGCAAAAGCGGCCCCCGCCGGCGAAGATGGATACCTGCACGGGCCCTCTGCCACGATCGCTCCCGAGCAAATTCTTTACTAAAGCGCGGCCTCTCCTCCGAAGCTTCTTCGCTCTTCCGCCGTGACATGAATTTGGGCGCTCAAGCCAGCAAAGCGCACAAACGGGCGTGCGTGCATGACGTCACGGTATACGTTCGTGCGCTTTGCTGGCTTGAGCGCCCAAATTCATGTCACGGCGGAAGAGCGAAGAAGCTTCGGAGGACAGGCCGTGCTTTAGTAAAGAATTTGCACGGGAGCGATCGTGGCAGAGGGCCCGTGCAGGCATCCATCTTCGCCGGCGGGGGCCGCTTTCACCGCCGGCTGCCCCCGGGAGGCAGGGGAGCCGTGGTCCGTCTCCGGAGGAGGGCTGCAAGAAAAGTAAGTTACACTTTACGCGTCGAGTCACTTTTCCCCTTTTTTCGCTTTTCGTTGCTTCGAGAGGAGGGTAGAGAGGACTGGGCTGCCCCGGAGACCAGCACCCATGGACGCGGCCAGGGCAGGTGAGCGAGGGCTGGGGGAAAATTTGCTGCCTACCCTTACCCCTGTCTGTAACTCAGGGATAAGGGTAGGCGGTAAGTTAGCAAGTTAAACGCGCAGCAAAACTGCAGGTTCAAAAAGCGATAATCGGGGCGCGCGTTACTGTATGGGAGGGAATAGCTAATCCAATCGTTTACATCTCATATACATGCCGCGGGCGGAAGGGGTTACCCGTTGATTTAAAGAGGCGGTAAGAATGGGTTAAAGGGTATAGTGAATCGCGGGTTGGACTAACGCGGCCAAATTGTGAGTAGAAAGCGGGTTAGAAGCAGGGTAACCGCGGCCGCACTTTACTGTATTGACCTGCTAGTATGGCAAGTTTTTATTTTCTCTATTGTTTTTTATCATGGTCTAAAACCTACCTTTATGAAAAGGCAAGGATATAAAACACAGCATAAGAGATATGGCACTTCAAGCAGGTTGCAAAAAAATAAATCAATCAATAAAAATAAAAATACATACATCAAAAATAGAGCTTCTTTCAGCTAATTTATATGCCTCAACATTAGTATCCACTCTTATGGGTGACATCAGGATGGAGCCCAATCACGGAAAACTTCTGTCAGAGTTTCCAGAACTTTGACTGGCCCCTAACTGGGCATGCCCAGCATGGCACCAACCCTGCAGCCAGCAGGGGTCTCCCTTCAGTCTTATTTGAAAGCTACAGGCAGTGCCGAAAAATAAAAAAAATGTTGCGAACCCAACACCACGGGGCGGCGGGCGGGTTTCGTGAGGACTAACATCCTGCTGTCCTGTGAGAACAACTGTTACAGGTAAGCAACATTTGCTTTCTCACAGGACAAGCAGGATGGTAGTCCTCACATATGGGTGAGTACCGAGCTGAGGATGTCCGAACATGCACCAAATGTACCCAAAGGCGTGCCACAGGCACAACAACTGGGGTAGAATTTGGGAGGGGGCATCCTGAACCCCACCGGGCAGGCGGAAGGGTGTAGGTACGTCATATTGTAAATAAGTTGCGAAGGACAGACTAGCCAAAGATGGATAGTGGGCTGCAAAGGTGTGGAGAGAACTCCAGGTTGCAGTCCTGCAAATGTCAGGAAGCGGCACCGATTGTAGGTGTGCTACTGAAGTCACCATGGCCCTCACAGAGTGCGCTTTCACACGGTCTTGAAATTGAATGTCCGCTTGCTGATAGCAAAAGGATATGCAATCCGCCAACCAGGAAGAGAGAGTCTGCTTACCCACAGGCTTTCCCAACTTGTTAGGGTGGAAAGAGACGAACAATTGAGTGCTTTCCCTGTGGGCAGCTGTACGGTCTAGGTAAAACGCTAAAGCCCGTATACAGTCAAGGGTATGCAAAGCCTGTTCTCCTGGGTTGGCATGGGGCCTGGGAAAAAAAGGTAGATAGTATGATGGATTGGTTTAGATGAAAATCCGAGACTACCTTAGGTAAGAATTTCGGGTGTGTGCGAAGTACCACCCGGTCCTGCAGAAGTTTAGTGTAAGGCGGATAGGTAACTAGAGCCTGCAATTCACTAACTCTGCGAGCTGAAGTGAATGCCAAAAGGAAAATCACTTTCCATGTGAGATATCGAAGTTCACAAGAGTGACGAGGCTCGAAAGGCGGTTTCATGAGCCGACCGAGAACCAGATTAAGGTCCCAAGAAGGGGCCGGAGGACGTAATGGAGGCTTGATGTGGAGCAAGCCTTTTAAAAAGCGTGTTACAAGGGATTGTACTGATAAAGGGGCATCCCCAATACCTTTATGGTAGGTGGCTACCGCACTGACATGCATTCTGATGGAAGAGGTCTTTAGACCTGATTCTGACAAATGCCAAAGATAGTCCAGAAACTTTGGGATTGGACAGGAAAAGGGGTCAAGGGACGGAGAAGAGGACCATGACATGAACCTTTTCCATTTGTAAGAGTAAGATTTTCTCGTGGAAGGCTTTCGTGAAGCAATAAAGACACGGGAAACTGGATCTGAAAGGTTAAATGGTTGAAGGATTAACCTTTCAACATCCATGCTGTCAGGGACAAGGCTTGAAGATTGGGATGGCGTAGGCACCCGTCGTTTTGAGTGATCAGGAGCGGGTCCTTTCCCAAGGGAATGTGCCTGCGAATAGAGAGATCCTGAAGTATTGGAAACAGCACCTCACTGGCCACGCCAAGTGTGATCAGGATCATGGTTCCCTTGTCCTGACGTAACTTCACGAGAGTCTTTGAGAGAAGAGGAAGTGGAGGAAATGCATAAAGCAGACCGGTTGCCCATGAGAGGGAGAATGCGTCTCTGGGCTAAGAGTGTTCGCTGCGAATGAGTGAGCAGTAGTTGTCCACTTTGTGGTTCTGAGGGGACACAAAGAGGTCTATCTGAGGATATCCCCATTGTTAGAAGATTGAGTTCACTACTGAGGGGTTGAGAGACCACTCGTCCGGTTGAAAGATGCGACTCAGCTTGTCTGCCAGTACACATTGTCCACTCCCGGCAAGTAGGTGGCCCTGAGGTACATCGAATGAAAGAGAGCTTCCGCCCAAATATGCGCAGCTTCCTGACACAGAAGGAAGGAGCCTGTGCCTCCCTGCTTGTTGATGTACAACATGGCCACCTACAGCCCTCAGGGCTTCCATCCTGGATAGCAGCAGTGCCAGCGCTGCTGGAATCGGGTCGATGATCAGTTCCACAGTCAGTGCCGGTGCCGGAGAAACCTGAAGACATTGCATCGCCTTGTCGATGATCTCCTGGACCATCCGGTCCAGTTCTTCTCAGAGACCTGGAGCAAGTAGCACTGACTCCAGAACAGAAGAAGGCGGCAGAGGCATAGCCGGAGGGACCACCGTTAAAGGCGGAGTCGCAGCTCCCGATCCCCAATCGGGTGAGGGTCGCCTCGGAGACCCGGTCGCAGGAATGGTCGGTGCCTTTCCTGGACGGGGCTTCTTCAACAGCAGCTCGGACAATGACGAGGTTGATGATTTCGCTCCCTCGATGGTAGAGTCTTACGGTGTCGATGGCAATGTTTCTCCCTGCGATCCCCTCGATCCTGAGGGGGAGTAGAGGGTGTCGATGGCCGAGAAGTCGTCGATGCCGGTCGGTCACCGATCGGTGGTCGATAGTGGTGCGACGTCGACGGTGCCGGTTCCGACGACGTTGATGCAATGGACAGAGTCGGGTTTGAGCACGGAAGAGAAGTTCCATCTTCTCCATTCTGGCCTTGCGACCCTTCGGTGTCATTAGGGCACATTTGGTGCAGGTCAAGACATCGTGCTCGCGTCCTAAACACATTACACAGACTTTATGGCGGTCTGTGATAGACGTGGTGCAGGTACACTCTGGGCACCAACGAAACCCCGACACCATGGCCATGGAAAAAATTTACCTGCGGTACGGTCGACGGCCAATAGGCCGCGAAGGCCAAACTCGACGGTAATCGATAGGAAATGGGTAAAAAGTTACCGGAGTACCGCAGACTTATAAAAGGTAGAGGAGGGCCCCCTGTGGGGCAATTTAACTTTTAGTAATTCCGTGAGAAAAATTCCTGTCAGGAATCTCTTCAGAGCTCCTTTACCGCAAGGCTACAGCTGCGCGGAAAAAAGAAGACTGAAGGGGGACCCCTGCTGGCTGCAGGGTTGGTGCCATGCTGGGCATGCCCAGTAGGGGCCAGTCAAAGTTCTGGAAACTTTGACAGAAGTTTTCCGGGATTGGGCTCCATCCTGATGATGTCACCCATATGTGAGGACTACCATCCTGCTTGTCCTGTGAGAAAAAATTTAACACAATAATGCTAGTCTTCAAGGCACAGCAGGAAAATGCTCCTGAATATCTAGCAGATATTATAAAAAGATATATCCCTACTCGACCATTGCAATCAGTGACCTTGGACAAGTCACTTTACCCTCCCATTGCCTCAGGTTTAAAACTTACAGGCCAATACAGTACAGTGCGCACGTCCAACCCGCGGCACCTAATAGCGCCCTCAACATGCAAATACATGTTGATGGCCCTATTAGGTATGCCTGCGCGATACAGAAAGTAAAATGTGCAGCCAAGTCGCACATTTTACTTTAAGAAATTAGCGCCTACCCAAAGGTAGGCGTTAGTTTCTGCAGGCACCGGGAAAGTGCACAGAAAAGCAGTAAAAACTGCTTTTCTGTGCACCCTCCGACTTAATATCATGGCGATATTAAGTCGGAGGTCCCAAAGGGTAAAAAAATTTTAAAAAGAAAAAGAAAAAAAAAACTTTAAATGGGCCGGCGGCTGTCGGGACGAAAACCGGACGCTCAATTTTGCCGGCGTCCGGTTTCCGAGCCCGTGGCTGTCAGCGGGATCGAGAACAGACGCCGGCAAAATTGAGCGTCGGCTGTCAAACCCGCTGACAGCCGCCGCTCCAGGTCAAAAGGAGGTGCTAGGGACGCACTAATGTCCCTAGCGCCTCCTTTTGCCCATTTCTACCGCACCACCTAATTTAAATACAGAATCGTGCGCACTGGCGAGTGGCCTGTGCGCGCGCCGGGAGAGCGGGTGTTCACTCTCCCACGGACTTTACTGAATCAGCCCAATAGATTGTAAGCCCTCTGGGGATAGGGAAATACCTACAGTACCTGAATGTAATCTGCTTTGAAATGCTGAAAAAAAAAAGTGTGAAAAGCGGAATTTAAAAAAAAAAATCTAAATAAAAAAAATAAATAAAATTTATTAAATAGCCCAATTGTTAGGGAGACATGTCTTTAGTAAACACACAATCGGGCTTGTTCAATTATTGGCCTCTAATGGTAGAATTTGTCACCAGAGGATTTAAAGCAGTTATCTGACATGAAGTCCTTTAAAAAAAAAAAAATAAATAAAAGCCCTGTAGTATGTTGAAGCTTTTATAAGCAAGGAATAATTATTTCATCATGATTTTAGGATCTTAGTTATAATATTGTTAATATAAAGGTAAAAGATATTGTTGGTGATATATTATTCTGAGGGCTGATATTATTATGTTTTTATGTTATTTATTTTTACTTGCTTATCTGTAATCCATCTAGCATGAACTCATAAGCAGAATATAAATGCTTTAAATAAATAAAATACATACAAATCTCAGCAGAAGCAGATCAAGAGTGTTGGACACAGACAATTCTGCCTAAAATGAAGAGTAGTAGTCTGTTTCTTCTTCTAATATTCCTTGTTGATCAGAGGAGTCCTGAAAAAAGCCTATGGCAGTAAATGAATCTTGGCAAGCCCAGCACGAATGGGTGTTCCAAGAATGCATTTGCATGGGGCAGCATACCTGGGAGGGTAGCAGCAGCAGAGGCCATGGGCTGCCAGTGGAGCTCAACCCAGCAGCAGCCAAAATTGAAGAAAGGCCGTGGCAGGTTGCGCTTTTAGCTGCGCACGTACACAGCTTTCCAGCTCCCGCCGTCCCCCTTTGCAGAAAAGTCAGCGGTGGGACCGAAGAAAGTAGCCAGCTCATCCCACCATGGCCTGAAGCTAAGGGAGAAGGAGACTGGCGGAGCCATGGTGGAGCCCATCCCATCGTGGCCTGGAGAAAGAAAGCCACGTGCCTGTGTTCATGTGTGTGTGACAGCTTAAGTGTCTGTGTGAGAGCTTGAGTGCACATGTATGTGTGTCTGTGTGAGAACCTATGTGCTTGTATCTGTGAGGGCCTATGGGCAAGTGAGTGTGTGTTTGTGCCTGTGACAGCCTACGTAACGTTCTCACAGGTATGCTCACACACAATGTGTCTGAGGGAAAAAGCAAGTGTGTGTGTGAGCATAGGCATGTTTATAAGAGATGGAGAGTGTGTGAGTAGATAAAAGTTTGTGTGACCCTACCTCCCCAATCCACGACAATCTCAAAGTGACTGGAAATCAAAAGATTCCAGGTTTGGAGAGAAGGAGATTTTTTAAATCCTTATTGGTTTTAATTATTGAGTGTAATTTGATGTTTCTACTGTTTTGAAATATTTTGGTTTTTGGGGAAATTAGAACATTTTAATTATTGGATTTTTTAGTCAGATGTTTTGAAACATTTTATTGGTGTTTGGGAAATGTTGGATATTCTATTTGTTAACTGGTTTGAAATATTTATTCTTTTTATAACTATGATTTTACTATTATGATTGATGTTTTATATTTCTTAATTTTATTATTTAATGTTTTATGAAGAATGGTAATGATTCTGTTTTTCCATTGTTGCACTGCTTATAGAGGCTGGCTTGTTGTGGGTTCTAGTTCAGTTCATCTTAGCATGTTTCTATTTATACTTTGTCTCTTTATTCTGTATTTGGTCAGGGTCTGTCTGTGTTCTGTGTGTGACTGAGGTAAGGTATTCGGCTACCATATAATTTATCTGTAGTGATCTACAGCAGTCTGATTTGTTCTATTTTCCTAATAAGAAGTGTATTGGTGTTCTAGGGCCTGCTGTGTTACCTTTTCACCTTTCAGCAGTTAGGGTTGTTTTAGTATGAGAGGTTACCATTTCTATATTGTAATGGTAACCGTAATGGTAATTCTGTTTATTCATGGCTTTCTGAGGGTCAAGCCCACACCCAGCACACATTACAAAAAATGTAATTCCATAGGAGTTCCAAGTTTTGGGGGTATTTTTGCAGGATTTTCTGGCTGGCACCACAGCAGTGCATGTAAATGTAATATGCATGTTGTAAATTATATTTTGCCTCAGAAGACTGTACTTTTGGATGTTCTTTTTTTCATTAAAATCTATTATAAATTCAGAATTGAATTGCGTGCACACGTGCATCGGTATGTAAAATTTGGCTAAGGCCCCCTGTTTTCTTGGGAATAAGGAGTCGAACTCCTTGTTGCGTTTGCTTGGAGGCACTGCCCGAATCGCATGTTGTTGAAGTAGAGAGTCCACTTCCTTTTGTAATAGCTGTGCCTGCATATGGTTTCGCGCTGGAATGCAGCCACGACTCAGCAGCTCGTACCACCTGGCTCTGCCTCTTTTTGCTTCCAGACAGACCTAGGGAAGAGGCCCTCCTGGCCTGCTCCACTCTTTGCGTCTTTGGCCCTGGGAAAGGCGAGGAAAAATGGGAAATGCTGGGGGCAGAGGGAAAGGAGAGCAAAGACACTGGTGGGGTGAGGAGAGAGAAAGAATGCTAGGAAAATAGGGGAAGGAGAAAGGTGGAAATAAGAGAGAGGAGATACTGGAAGAGGGGAAGTTTAGAGATGGTAAAGGAAGGAACTGATGGGAGAACAGGTTATTAAAAATTTTCATCTAGCTCTATCAATGATTTTGATAGTTATGAAGCCTTCACAAAAGGTTTGGGAAACCTTGCTCTAAGTTCCTAATGTACTTAGTTTTTTTTTGTACTGTTCTGATATTTATCCACCAAAATAAACTCCAGGATTTACCTGGAAAAATGCAGAGTTGTTTTTTTACACTGATTTCCTCCCATTTTTATTCTTGTAACAAATACTGATAAATTCTTGGGGAAAAATAAATAAAATCTGATCATCAAGATCCTAATATAATTTTCAAAAAGTTCTCACTGAGCTATGAAACTCATTTAAGAACATAAGAAATGCCTTGCTGGAATAGAACAATGGCCTGTTGAGTCCAGCATTTTGTCTTCAACAGGTAGCCAGTCCAAGTCTATACTGTTCACTCCCAGTTCAAAAAGAAATGGTATTTACAAACATTTAAACAAGTTGAGGAAGTGCAGACTGCCTGAATAACATATGGACAGACAAGTACGAAACACCAAAGCTAACTTGCATCACTTATTACATTATACTACTTCCCATGGAAAAAAGCCAACCACAATCATCTTTACAAGACTAGGAAATCTGGTATATGTCCTTGTTCCAATTTCTACTTGAACAGGGAAGATGACACTACATTCTAAAAATAAAGATTCATTTCACAGCAAAATACCTGACTTAAGGTCCTGAAAAAGATTCATTAGCACAAAGCTGGGAGATTAGCAATACAGTGTAGAAAAAAAATCACATTAAAGAAGACTCACAGTTTCTAAGTGTAAAATTTTATTTATAAACATTTGACATTCTGCCTTTTCCAAAATTGGTCCCAAGGCATTTTACAATCAAAAGTTGAATTCTGTAGTAGATACAGAAGAGGAACATATCTAATAAACATTTATTTCAAGCTAAGCAATAAATAATTTTCAACTAACCAGGTTTTCTGCAATAGAAATTTGATGGTAGGAGAAAATTACAGGTGGTAAGCATGGTGAATTAAGGTATTGTTGCAAATATTTCAGACTTGCCAGTCTTCTGTAGTACACAATGCCAAAGGTAGACATGAGCAAAACCTGTTAGGATATTCAACTCTACTGCATAAAGTAAGTATATGTATTATTTATAATTAATTACAATGTATTACTCACTGTCCTACAATAATACTCGGGGCAAGCTACAAGGTTGTACAGAAGTTTACATCCATAAACTAGAAATAAAGTGGGGCTTACAGGGTAAAAGGTGCATGTAGGAGATCTTAAATCGAAATGGGGTACGACAGCAATATATATAAGATAGCAGTATATATAAGATAAAAAGATAGTATCACATAACAGAAACAGGTTAGGGATGGGATTTATAGGGTGGAAGGATAGAAGGGAAGTAAATGTGATAAAGAACATAGGAACATAGTGTAATGTTCCTATGTAACACAAATTATAACAAGGCAAAATGATATTGTGAAGTCTATGTATATAGGGGTAGATTTTAAAAGCCCTACATGTGCCAAATCAGGGAGATGTAAGTGCATCTTTCGAGCAAGTGAGTGGCACACGTATTTTAAGAAGCGTCCATGGACATGTATATCTCCCAGTACGCGCACAAAAGAAAAAGTCCAAAAAAGGGGTGAGAAGTGGGCATGGTCTGGGCGGGGCAAGGGCATTCCTAGAATTTAAATGGAAACAGCGCATATTTACGCGCACAAGCGCACGCCATGGTCCCCTACCGCGTAACTTCTGCTAGAGATGGCTTGCGTTATAAAATTTTAAAAAACTAGGCTAGTCAGTGGGGTTTTAAGGGTTGGGGCAGGTAGGGTAAGAGAGAGGTTAGTTAGCTAGGGGGGGGGTTAGGAAGTCCTATCCTATAACTGGGCAAAGTGGGAACAAACTGCTTTAACTGGCATTTGCGTTGGCGTGCGTAGATTAAAATCCCCCCCACTTACGCGGTAGAAGCGGCATGTGTGTGCATCTTATAAAAATGGCCATGTCCATGGGTGCGAGCCAGTTTACACGTGTTCATGTACACCCACATGGCTGTTTTAAAGTTACCGTCATAGGCCAGGATTCATCACTCCTTGCGGAATGATGAACGCAGCAGTAAAGGTGGGCAAAGAAGGGGGCAGTCGGGCGATAGCTGCAGCCGGCTGCACCATGGCGGTGCGGTTTCGCCTCCCACGGTGCAGCCATGCTGCACACTATCACGGGCATAGCGCCACCATAAAAGGTGGTGCTATTTCCTGTGCTATTGCCGGCGATAATCTTCTAAATATTATCGCCAGCAGCAGTGCCGCTGGCCTATTTCCCTAATCCCCTCCCTAACTCCTCCCCGACTCCTCCCTTCCACCTAATTTGAATGCTACTGTCGCAATAATGGCCTTTTGCGGGTTGGAAGATAACCCCCATAGTGAGCTAGAGTCCAAGCTGGTAGAGGTTAGGAGAGTAAGCTTGGTGAAAAGTTATTATAAAGAAAAAAACTGAATATATTTATTTACAATAATTTGTATTCCGCCTATTGCCAGTGCCTGTTCTAGGCACTGTGATACTATCTTACTACCATAAGAAACTTGCTGGGCAGACCGGATGGATCATTTGGAATTTTTCTTTCGTCAACACTATGTTACTTTGTAGAAGATTCCAAGAAAACATAAAATACAGTTTCCAGATAAACTTTCCTATTGGAAAGGACTGCAAGTCAATTATGTGTTACTGCCCGAGGAATTTAAACAGTCCATCCACAAATAAGACTTTATAACACATGACCAGAATTTCTTTAATGTAATTTGAAAGTTCATTTCAGGCTATGGCATCATGGGATTCTGGCATCTTCTCCCTGAGATGATGTACTGTTTTATTACCATGGGGACATTAGGGTGAATGTTCCATGGTGTCCTGTGAAGGAGATCTATTTCCAGGCTCTACTACAATTGCTCCCCCAGCCAGTAGATGGCACGACAGCAAAAGTGAGAAAGGAGATGATGAGAATCAGGAACATTTAGAGATTTGACCTCCAAAATTTGCTATCAATGGGGCACAATCCCACTTACATTTTCTGAAATGAATACTTAAAAACAGAGAAATCATATGGCTTATCTACTCTGTCAATACACATCTCCTGTTCAGCTTTATAGTCACTTCCTCTCCCTCAGAAATCCTCTGTGCTTGTCCCACGCTTTCTTGAGTTTTGATATTGTCCTTGTCTCCACCACCCTTTCTGTACAGGTCCATTTGTGAAGCCTCACCTGGAATACTGTGTTTCAGTTCTTCTGAATCATCACCACCGAATATAGTTTCTGGCACAGGTATCTCCCCAACATCCTCTTCAGTAAAAACCAAAAGCAAAGAATTAATTTAGTGTCTCCTCAATGACCTTATCTTCCCTAGTTTTCCCTTTAACCTCGTGATCGTCCAACTGACTCCCTCACAGTTTTCCTGCTTCAGATATATTTAAAGAGTATTTTATTATGAGTTTTTGCCTGTATGCTAAAGTTTTACATCTAACTTGCCAATGCTTTTCCCTATTTTCTCCAGATGGATCCTTTTTACAATTTTTGAAAGAAGTTCTTTTGGCTAAAATAGCCTTTTTAATCTCACCTTTTAACCATGCCAGGAGTCATTTGGCCATTCCTTTCACTTTTTTTAAATGTGTGGCATACACCTGGCCTGGGCTTCCAAGATGGTATTTTTAAACAATGACCTTGCCTGCTGTAAACTCTTAATTTTTATAGCTGCACCTTTCAGTTTTTTCTAACTATGGTCGCCGCATCTAAAAAAAAGATCTAGTTGCGATGGAGAAGGTACAGAGAAGGGCAACCAAAATGATAAAGGGGATGGAACAGCTCCCCTATAAGGAAAGGCTGAAGAGGTTAGGGCTATTCAGCTTGGAGAAGAGACAGCTGAGGGGGATATGATAGAGGTCTAAGATCATGAGAGGTCTTGAATAAGTAGATGTGAAGCGGTTATTTACACTTTCGGATAACAGAAGGACTAGGGGGCATTCCATGAAGTTAGCAAGTAGCACATTTAAGACTAATCGGCGAAAATTCTTTCACTCAACGCACAATTACGCTCTGGAATTTGTTACCAGAGGATGTGGTTAGTGCAGTTAGTGTAGCTGGGTTCAAAGAAGGTTTGGATAAGTTCTTGGAGAAGTCCATTAACTGCTATTAATCAGGTTTACTTAGGAAATAGCGACTGCTATTAATTGCATCAGTAGCATGGGATCTTCTTGGTGTTTGGGTAATTGCCAGGTTCTTGTGGCCTGGTTTGGCCTCTGTTGGAAACAGGATGCTGGGCTTGATGGAACCTTGGTCTGACCCAACATGGCAATTTCTTATGTTCTTAAGAGGAGGTCTGGCTGTCGCCTGCTTGTACAACAGGGATGGGGCCCTCATTACCCTCAGGGTAACCTGCATATGCAGGAGTTACAGCTCAAAACCTTTGCTGGGTAGACTAAATGGTGAGTGACATTTATTTGTGGTACATCTACATAGGTTTCCATCCTATTAAGAAAAAAAAAAAAAGCTACGTTTGATATTTCTACATTAATGTGTCAGTGTTTAACAGGTTCAGCTCTGTTCCCCAAGGATTAATATGTTATAACTTAGTTTTTAGCACTTAGATACTGTCAAGCAGGGAATTAAACAGATCTTAATTATACAGACAGCTCCTAAGAGAAAATGAGAAATAAATATGAGTCATAAGCAACTTTAAGCAGAATGTATTGTGGTAAACATCTCACACATGAGCATGGCAGTGAGAGCAAGTCATGGGTGCACACACCTCTCAGATTAACACACTGCATCTTTGCACAAATATACAAAGGTGAGGATTTCATATTCATTATTGATCCCTCAAATGAAGAGCTAGATGCAGACATTAAAATAAAACAGAACAGCTACATTGTAGATCGGGGTAGGCAACTCTGGTCCTGGAATGCCACAAATAGGTCTGATTTTCAGACATCCACGGTGAATATGTATGAGATATATTTGCATACTGCACCTTCACTGTATGCCAATATATCTCATAAATATTCACTGTGGATGTCTGAAAACCCTATTTGTGGCACTCAAAGACCAGAGTGGCCTAGCCCTGTAGTAAATCGTAGCAAAGAAAGATCAATTCGCTCATCCAGTCTGCTCAGCTGTTCAGGTCAACATTGGAAGGAGATATACAGTTGCCAGCCAGAGAGGCTCCTCCCAGCATTGTCTAAAATCCTGTCTATGTGACACGTGAGGTCCGCTACCTTCGCACCAGGTAGTCATGTTACCACGCGATCCTCACGCCCAACAACCACCAGGCTTGTCTGAATTCCTAATAATCGAATCACCAACTTTGATGGCCGACCTAACCCTTCCCTCCTGGGCAGTAGCCCTGGGAGACATCCTCAGTGCGACAGGACAATGCATCACCTAGAGAGCAGGTCCTTTGCTCTCCGATCATGACACCTTCTTCCTCCAAGGCAGCATCAGGGCTACTATGTCCCTGAAGGTCTCATCTATATACCTCTCTGTCTGCCTCAGATCCTCCAGGTCTGCCACTCCTGGCTCTCGTTCTCTGAGAGCCAGGAGCTCTTTGCATCACATGCACATGTACAACTTCTCACCGGCGGGTAAAAAATCATACATGTGACACTCTATGCAAAAGACTGGGAAGCCCCCCTCTTGCTGCTGGACTGCTGCCTTCATCTCAGATTTGTTCAGTTCCTACTTAAGTTTTAGGTTGCTATGAGAGTAGGAATGAGTCTAATTAGGGTCCTTTAAATGTATTAGTTTATTCACTATATATCTAGTATTGGCCTACAGGGGAATGATCAAACTCTCATATGGATTTGGTTATTTCTGCCCTTTCCCTGGGATCTCAGTATAACACAAAAATGCAACCAAAACAAAGAAAGCCATTTATATTTAGCTCATGTCTTTTCACTGGTAGCTCGAAAAGTTACATTCAGGTACCTATTACTGTACCTGAATAAATTACAAAATCTGTACAATTTTTTTTTTGCATAGAATTGACCTGCTCTTCTATCAACAAGGCTATCTTCAACAGGAGCAGAATGTACAGTATTTGAACAGTTTACAGAGACAAAACACACAGAGCTGTTTATGAGCTCATATTTGCACATGCATCACATGATAGCTTCCTGACCTCTCATGGCTAAATCTCTCATGCTGACACCAGCAGCTCTTGCAGTGCTACTTTCTAAGCATAGCTCTTTTATTGACTCCATATGAAAACCCTCACATTTATTTTTTTGATAGTTAAAGCATTCGTATTTAACATTTTTGTTCTTGAAAACTGTATTGATTTATTAAAAAGAAAGAAAACTGCATAGTTCACTAAAGATTCTGTTTTGTTTACATTTCCAAGCACATACTTTAGTGTTTAGATTTTGGTGGCCCTTGAAAACTGCAATTCTTTTAAAGCAATTCCATTTCATTCAAATTTTTATTGTATTCCTAAGCAAATCTTTAAACTGTTCTTATTTTGCCACTTACTCCATTGCCTTCTTAAACCTGCACAATAAATTAGGGCACTGTTGTGCAGATCCTCAGCAGAGCTCCTTGCAAAATATTAATAATCAAAGCCTCTAGATTTTCTGTAGCAGAATTCTTTAATATGGGTTAGACAAAATGTGAGGCACAAGTTTTAGGGTTCTGCAGCAAATCTGCATAAATCAACACATTTTATATTACTTAATATGGACATATAAGTTGATTACTGAAAATGTCAATGACTTATTTAAAAAATAAGTGTGCCCAAATCATTTCAGATCTTATTTCTTTACTTTCTCCACTTAACTCTTCTGTCTTACTTTCTGTTCTTTTACCTGTCTCACTATACCCTATATCTCACCTACCTCCTGCCTTTCTGAAGGCACATCCCTCCTCCTCACATCCTTTACAACTCATCTATTCTTTACTCTCCCATTTTTTCACAGTGATTCTGACTTTTTTAGTCTATGCTCACCTCTATCAAAGTATGCCCAGTCACTAGTGAATGGTACATTAGGAAGAAGCATAGCTGAAGAGGCTTGAAGGCTGGATGAAGGTTGAACAGAGGTCAGTAAAACCAGGCCTACCCTGGGAGGCATCAAGCATGCAACGAACACTGGAGCAAAACTGCAGGGCTGGATACAGATCAGAACAAAGCCAGATGAGCAGATGTTCCAGAGGCCTGACTAGCTACCAGCGCACCCATCCCACTAGCGGCTGAAGACTGAAAAATGCCACGGGGCCACCGCCACCATATCCCAACCCACTGGCAGCATAAAAGAGGAGGCGGCCAAGAGATCTCCATCCTGCACACTCCTGGAAATAAAGAGGAAGAGACCTCGGTAAGGTGAGCATGTTAGAGCCTGTGTGAATGAGAGAGGAGTGTGTGTGTGGGTGAGACTGTGAGAGCATTATGTATGAGAGAGCGCGTGTCTGTGAGAGCATGTGTGTATGAGAAAGATCATGTGGGTATCTATGAGAGCACCTCTTCAAAACCCATTTATATTCGATGGTGGTGGAGGGGCAGGTGGGGGTGAGTCAAATCCATGGGTTTCTAATAAGGAATTTATTTTATGCTGACAATATTTAGTGATACATATCGGTATTCACTAAAGAAAACCCTGAAGAACTGTTGCTTGTTGAGACCACCGAAGATGGGGTGGGGTAGACAAAACACTATTTAGAGAAGAGAATGTATGGGAAAAGCTAGGAAAACAAAGTGGACAAGGCCACGGGACTGAATAAGATACATCCCAAGATACTAAGAGAGCTCAGAGATGTGCGGCGGTTCTGCTGAAAGACCTGTTCAATAGATCTCTGGATTCAAGAGTGGTGACATGTGACTGGAGAAGAGCTATGGTGATCCTGTTTCTACAAGCATGGTAGCAGAGAGGAGGCTGAAAACTACAGGCTGGATAGCCTCACCTCAGTGGTGGGAAATTAATGGTTGCTGGACCCAAGGCAGCATGGATTTACCAGGGGAAGGTCCTGTCAGACAAATCTGATAGATTTTTTTTTTTATTGGGCGACTAGAAAATTGGATCAAGGAAGAGAGTTCGATATGATTTACTTGGATTTCAGCAAAGCATTTGATATGGTCCCGCACAGGAGGCTCGTGAATAAAATGAGAAGCTTGGGACTGGGAACCAAGGTGGTGGAGTAGACTACAAACTGGTTGACCAACAGGAGACAGCATGTAATGGTACATGGAACCTACTCTGAAGAGACAGAGTCATGTTAAGTGGAGTGCCACAGAAATCAGTGTTGGAACTGGTTCTGTTCAATATCTTTGTGAGTGACACTGCGGAAGGGATAGAAGGTAAAGTCTATCTATTTGCAGATGATACCACGGTCTACAACAGAGTGCACACACCTGAAGGAGAAGAGAGAATGAAAAGTAATTTAAGAATGCTTGAAGCATGGTTGAAGACTTGGCAAATGGGATTCAATACCAAGAAGTACAGAGCCATGCATCTGGGGTACAGTATCCAAAAGAGCTGTATGTGATGAGGGAGGGGGGTGAAAGAATAATGTGCCTGATCTGGGAGAGGGACCTTGAGGTGATAGTATCTTGTGATCTGAAGGTGGCGAAGCAAAGCCAGCTCAAACCAGAAGAATGCTGGGCTGCACAGAGAGAAATAACCAGTAAGAAAAAGGAGGTGATAATGCCCTTGTACTGGTCCTTGATGAGGCCTCACCTGGAGTACTGTGTTCAGTTCTGGAGATCATATTTCAAAAAGGATAGAGACAGAATTGAGGCAGTCCAGAAAAGGATGACCAAAAAGTGGGGTCTGTATCAGAAGACTTATGAGGAGAGGCTGAAGGATCTGAATATGAATACTCTGGAAGAGAGGAGGTGCAGGAGAGATGATGCAGACGTTCAGATACCTGAAAGATTTTAAATGATGCATGTTTCTCAAAACCTTTTCCATAGGAAAAAAAAATGGTAGCAGTAGAGGTGATATGAAACTTCAGGGGGGGGGGGGATGATACAGAACCAACATCAGAAAATATTTCTTCAGAGAGGGTAGTAGAGGACTGGAATGCACTTCTGGAAGAGATGGCTAAGACAAAAATAGTAAACTAATTTAAAAAAGCATGGAATAAACGCTGTGGATCCCTAAAGGCTAGAGCTGGAAATTTAAGGAAAGGGTGCATGGGGGGCAGCCAGCATGGAGTGGCAGTTACTACCCCCAACAGAAAACATGGAGATTGCACTACCCTTAACCAATTAGCTTACACAAGATTTTGACACAACTGCAGCATCGCTCTCCGCTTTGTTAGCGGGGAGCAAAAAAAGGGAAATTGGATTCAGCTGACAACCAACACTGGGCCCTGCCTTTTACTGTCCAGGGTACCAATTTGCAGACATTAGGGAAAAAGCACAGGACTGCTTCTATGGCCAAGTCCAAAAAGCAAAGCACGTTCATGCAGCATTGTTTGAATTATCAGGAAGGCTGCTCACCCTCAAAATGTTACTAACAGATGCTTGGTTTTGATTAGTAGTATTACTTCCCTTAACAGATGCTTGGTTTTGATTAGTAGTATTACTTCCCTTAACCTAAGGCTTGGAGGTAACCCGCATGGAGTGGCAGTTACTATCATAAGAAGCTTGCTGGACAAACTGGATGGACCATTTGGTCTTTTTCTGCCATCATTACTATAAGGAGAAGATCAGGCAGCTGCTTTACATCATCTTTCAGAAAGCACTGCTGTAGTTAACGTTTGGATGACAAATATGCTTAAGTTACTCAAAAACTGAGGTTATTATTTACTTTTCAAAATCAAAAGAAACTGAACTAGAAATTAATGTTACAGGAGGGAGAGCGAGTGCTAGCGGATAAACAGGCACTGAATATAGGGATATTAATATGACAAATTAAGCAGAGTGCCTAAAATTTGTCCTACAGCAAGAACTTCCTTTGCATACCTCTGATTTATTCATCAGTTTACAGTATTCCTTGATAGATCACATCATATCAAAATTATATATGCCCTGGTATGTACATGTGCTAACACCCTTGCTTATCAGTCTTCCAAAAATATATCTACAAAGCTCTCAACTGATTCAGAATGCTATAGGCCAGATTTTTAACGTATGTGGCAGCAGGGAAAGGAAAACCCCCATTTTGGAATTGTTAGACTGGCTATTCATTCACTATAGGTGCCACTTCAAAATACTTTGATAGTTAAGGCTAGGAGAGGAGCGGGTGCTGGATATCTATCGTATAAATTAAGCTGGTATTCTCCCATTTAAGCCTCGTGATTTTTTTTTTTTAATTGAATTTTCAATATTTAAACATTAGAACAATGTTCTCAGCAGAATACAGAAAAGAAAAGTTTCTTAATATACTTCTATATAGGAAATTACATTTATCTGAATATTATAGGCATGTTGGGAAACCAAGAAACAAAAAGCAGACTATAAAAAGAAATCAGCTCAAATAATAAATACTGCATAGAGTACCATATATCTTCCCTACAAAGCCAATCCCCCCCTAGAGTTACTTTAGGAGTGAGAATCCAGGTATACACGCAGTTGGGTCAGGATCTACAAAAATATATTTAGCATTCTGAAAAACAATAATACATTTGATGGAAATCGTAAGCAAAATTTAGCTCCTCTTGACACTACTTCACTCCTCATCGTCAGAAATTGTTTCCTCTTTTCTTGGGTAATTTTTGTAATGACCAGGAACACGCGAACTTGTTGCCCATAGAATTGCTGCATCTGAGTATGAAAATACATTCAAGGTACAGAATCTCTCTCCGAGACAAAAGTAAATGACACCAACAAAGTTGCCCTATTCTCTATCATCATTTCAGAAGACTTTTCCAGCAAAGCAGTTAAATTCACAGGAGAGGTCAATTGATCTTGGTTTTCTTTTTTCTCCTCCTTAGAAGGTGAATAATATATTTTAGATATAGCAGGTAAGGATAACTCTGGAAATTTCAAAATGTTTACTAAATAGCTTTTAAAAAGATCTTTAGGAACTATTAGCCTCGATTTAGGAAAATTCAAAAATCTCAAATTGGGTCTTATTTCGTTTTCAATTGATTCCATTCTTTTTATACATAAATATAAGTTTGCATTGCACCTCTTTAACACTTTTTATTTCTGATTCTATTTCTTTCACAGTTGTTTCCACCAAAATGATTTTATTGTCCAGGCTCTGCACTTTACTTGCATTTTCATTCAGCATCATAGTGAAATTATTTATAACTTTAGAAGAAATCTGGAAAGTATTAACATCAATGGACAAATCTATAAATAATTTCACTATGATGCTGAAAGAAAAAGCCTCATGATTTTAGAAGGCTCATGTTTAGTAGAACCAGACCTTCCAAGGAAGATAGGACTGGTCACAACCAGGTAAAGGGCCTTTGAAAGTTTGCTGCTCCACATTTGTGGAAAAAATTACCTATTCAGGTCAGCGTGACATTGGATTACTCATTTTAGAAAGCTAGTTAAGACAATCCCATTTAGGGAAACATTTGGTTATTCACAGGTCGTGTCTGTAAATCTGATTACAAACATTAGGGAGAATTGAAAACTAGTAGTTTGAGAATGAATACGGTTATAAGTTTTCTGGAATGAGTATGGGAGTGAGAATGTGACAGTAGATTGACCCCGCTAAGTCATATTTCTGAGGGTTAGGAGGGAATGTTATGATTGGCTTTTATGTGAATGTGTTGTGTGTGTGTCAGGATTGTTTTGTATAGTTTGCTGGTGACTTTGTTTTGTGCCTATAAGTCTAATAATTTGATTTTATTCTGCTATAGTTCTGTTTTAGAGCACAGCCAATGGTGGTTCAAGAAAAAGGAAAGCTAACTTTGTTAATATGAAGATTAGCTCAAGTAGTCATTAATTGGGTGCAAAAAGCAAGGACAATAAGTATCAACTTTGAATAATTTTGTGTGATCTGCATTGGTCATACAGTACCAGCCCCAAAATGACCCAGCCCAGAATTTGCCAGAACTATCCAGTCTTTACAGGGTGTTCAGAAGAACCAAATGTGTTCCAAGGCCCTGTACTACCTGTACACATCCTTGTGAGGACAGCTTTTCCTGAACCTTCCCAAGCACTGACTAAGTGCGGTGAAAAGTATCTACTTATTAACTGTATGAATTCTTGTTATGTTACCTGTTGCTGTTTGCAAATTAAATCTTTTTTTCCATTTCTCTGTTCTGTTTGTTAATAAATTCTTTAGTTTATTAAATCTGCCCTGTGTTCATCGATTTTACCAGTATATAACTTTTTGTATTTGGTCTGTAAGTGCATTTCTAGGAACTTATATAACCCTGGGTTGTGCGGGGTCTCACTATCCATAGAAACCATCAGGGTACTTGTTCGGAGGCAAAACAGGAACCCAGTTGACAGGTGGAAGTCTACCAGTGTATGGGCATGTGCACAGATGCAAATGGGCTTGAACAGTGCTTGGTAAGACTCTCACAGTGTTAGGGGTAGTGCTAAGATGGCAATATACTTGTAAATGAGCCTTTTTTTGGTATGCTGATCTGTGCTGCATGATGATTTTATTTTTTTTTTTTTTTTTTTATTAAAGAGCTGATATCCTTCTCTACTTTTTTCTCAAAAGAATTTTAGGGAAACAATACAGATTTGTAAAATGCATGGTAGGGAGACAGTTAACATGTAATCTATAGAACAGCTAGGAAACTGTTCTATCTAAACAAAGATATTGGTATCGGAAGGTTCCAAGTTCCTTGCTTGTTATATTTTAACTACTGTAATGCCTGTTCAATTTTTTATTTTTTTTTTAATATTTACATAATTTATACAGCTCTCCAATATTTACAGGGTGGGAATTACTAATATACAGCATGAAAAACACTGAACACAGTAGTAAATTAAATTACAGATAGGATGGCCACTGCAGAGTCATCTATTAACATGATAGAATCTGTATATAGCATAGATTAAGATGAGGTTTTTAAAACTCCTATTTCAAAACCTAAGAAAAAACTGTGAATGTATGGATGGGACATCCACAGCAGTGAACAAAAAAATTATAGCCTCTAGTTGATTCGTTTCTCTATTATGCAAATGGGTACTGGTTGAACACTTATCCACTGGAACAGTAAAATGTAGCTGCTCTTCAATTACTAGTGAATGCTTAAGTGGAACCAAGATTGAGGACTACACACTGCATGCAAATTTATCTCATGCAAATTCATTGTGGATATCCTGAAAACCTGACTGGCTAGTGGTCCCTCAGGACAGGTTTGGGAACTACTGGTGTAGACCGACAATAAGAAAGCTTTTGATAGCATCCCCACAGTCTTGAATAATAAATTGTCTTAAAAAGTACAGCATGAAACCTGGTTTGATAGAGTACATCCACTGCCCAATGAAAACATGGCAGACTACATGCCATCTAAATTATGAAGATGGACAATTTGTCATTTCTAACAACAAGATCCAGCAGGAATTCTCCATCACCACTCTTGTTTTGTTTGGAACTAAATCTGTAAAATGCTCTCATGAACAACTTGAGCTATGGGTTTCACTTTAATCCTAGTGATACTAGTGACCCATAGACAATATCTCACCTACTATTTGTACATAACTTGAAAAACGATATAACTCCTGTGATGGTCCATTTAGCTCTGGGTAACCAAGAGCTTCTCAAATAGAAACATGATGGTAGGAAAAAAAAAAAAAAAAGGCAATACAACCTTTCTAGTCTGTCCATTAAGATGACACTGGGCATGGACAAATGTGCTTCTTGGAAAGAAAACTAACCAAAAATAAAATTTTAAAAAAATTTAAAAAAAAATACCACATTGCTCCTACTAAAGACTGCAATATAAAGGAAACTCTACAGGAAGGTGTATATACAGTGCATTTCTGGTAGTAGTAGAAGGTGCAACAAACAATCCAGCACAGATCACTGAGAGAAAAGATCAGCAAAGAAAACTATTGGAAACTGATATTGAAAAGTGCTTTAACAAGTCAGAAGCCATCATTCATCTTGCAATCCCTGTATTCTCACATAGCTTTGGAATCGCTGACTGGCCCCACAAAGATATTGAAAAATTGGATAAGAGAACAAGAAAACTCCTCCAGACCCACCAGGTAATCTATAGGAACAAAATTCGACATTCGCAGAGCTGAACAGGTCTTATAGAAATAGATTGCATATATTAGTCCTGGGAGAATTCTGCGCTACTCCGGAGCACAGAATCCCCCCCCTGCGCAGAACTGCCAAATTATGCGCAGAAAAAATTGCAGAGGAGACCCCAGCATGCTGCGAATGGAGGGCACACTGTTTGCGGTGAAGAAGGCGGCCCTGGTGAGTGAATGTGTGTGAGAGAGGAAGCCTACATGAGGAGATTGTGAAGGAGTGTGTATTGGGAGCTGGTGTGTATGAAAAAGGGAACATGTGTATGTAAGAGTTCTTGTCTGTGTGAAGGGACTGTGTATATGAGAGAGAACCTGTGTGAAGGGGTGTGTGAGAGAGAGACATAGGTAGCCTGTGTGTAGGCAAAAAAGAGGGACCTTGTATGAGAGAGAGAGACCCTGTATGAGTGGATGTGTATGTGCACTAGAGAGAGGGACCCTGTATGAGTGGGTGTGTATGTGCACTACAGAGAGGGAGCATGTGTGTGAGAGAGAGAGGGACAGAGGGAGCCTGTGTGAGGGGCGGTACTGAGAACGGGGTCAAACTCTGGGAATGGCGATAGAGTGGAAGGGGTTGAGCCTAGAGGTAGAGGGGAGAGATACCGGCAGGTGGAGGAGTTGGAACCTGAGAGGGCAAAGTGGCTGGGGGAGTAGGGAGAGCAAGTGGAAGGGACACTCTTACAATGAATTTCTAGGGAAATTCTGCATCTTTAAGTAATAGCTTTTTTCTATATTAATTTAAAATGTAATTACTTAAAGACTAAAGAATATGCAACTCACTGTTATTTATATAGAGGGGTAATAGCCATGTAACATAGTAATCATAAAGAGTAGCCAAACATCCCACTTGTATACAGAAATTCAAAGACACCGTGTTACGGATTTTTTTTAACTCATTATCAATGGGCCTCATATATTGTCATAAAACTCACTGCATGAGAGCAGGGATTATTCAATGCCAGGTTTTTAATCATAGGTCCAGTAATGATTTTTTTTTTTTTGCTTGTGAGTTCACCAGTAATCATTTCAACAGGATTAATGATTACTGGTGAACTCACAAGCAAAACAAAATCATTTCTGGACCAATGATTAAAAACCTGGCATTGAATAATCTCTGCTCACATGCAGTGAGTTTTATGACAATATATGAGGCCCATTGATAATGAGATAAAAAATTCATAACACGGTGTCTTTGAATTACTGTACACAAGTGGGACGTTTGGCTCTTTATGATTACTATTTATTACTTAAAGACTGCCATGCAAATTGTGTTACTTTGACCAATATAAAGTATGCAGAATTTTAAGTTTTTTGGTGCAGAATTTCCCCAGGAGTAATATATAGAACTACCATAATAGACCTTAAGGCATACTTAACAGCATCAACAGACCAAAATACTCAAAAAGTACAAAGTATAAAAGTGAATGTCCACAAACAGACTCCATTCTTAAATACGGGCTGGTAAGAATCCACCAGCACACTGGGAGAAAAGCAAGAAAATTTGCAAAACAAGAGAAAAAAATGCTTTAAAGAGATAGACTAGCAAACAAGGAAAAAAAAATAGGCAAAAGCACAAATACAACAGGGGATACAGAGTTACTTTAGCAATTGAATATGGATCAAAACCTGACACAGAAATGATTAAGAAGAAGAATTTGTACCTAAACCAGAGAAACTGATAAGTGCAGCATAGGAGAATGGACTACAGACAAGACTGTTCACAGCAAACAGAAAACACTGGCAAAATAGACAAATGCAGACACTGTAAAACCGAACTGTAAATGGTTGCTTATCTCGTTGCTCAGTGTGATATGCTGATGCCAAAAGACCTGAATACAGAGAGGAGGCACAAGAAGATAGCACGGCTGATCCACTGGAAACTGTGTAAACACTCAACATTGCTGTACCATAAAAAAAAAAACCACTAAGATCATTCTTTACAGTTCTTTCTGGCTCATGAAGTTGTGATCACCTTCAACATTCCCATTCCCACTGACAAAAAGCTCAATGCTAGAAAATCGGAGAAAGAAACACGAATGGCATTGCTAATATAAGAGTCAGTACCAAGTGATTATTTAGTAAAACGTATGAAGACAGAAAAGATTCTCAAAAACTTAGAGATGCAGTCAGGGGCTGATGCAATATCATGCACGACAAAATGTGCATCCAAACTGGAAGCTTGCTTTTTCAATGTGCGCAAATCCACCTCTCCTGGGCACCCGATGCAATACTCAAATGAGCTGCTGCGCTAAAAAGGATGTGCTAGGGATAAACTGTGTGTCCCTAGAGCGGTCCTTGGCATCGGGCACCCAGGAGATGTGTGCGGGTTAGGAAAATGGACGCCCAGTACGAACATTTGTTTTATCCTGCGGCAGCTAATTTACCAGCACAATACAAACGCACAATATACATGGCCTGGAGCGTGTATATTATGGGTGTATATTGTGCACCCCAAAATTGTTTTTTTGCCGTCAAGACTTTTTATTTTTTCATTGATGCTGCTTTCTGCGGTTCCTCCTACTTAGCATCACAAAGATGCTAAGTAGGAGGAACCACAGAAAAGCAGCATTTTTTTTTTTTTTAGATGAGCCCTTGATGCACAGAAAAACTCAACACCAGCTCCGGGACTGGCATTAAATTTTCCATGTTAAAAAATGCAGGTCAGGCATACGGCGAATTTTCACATCAGGCTATTAAGGCTAATGAGGCTAATAGCCTCATCTGCATGGCATTTACATGTGATGAGCGCTATTAGCTAGGTGCTTGTTCAGATGTGCATTTTGGATGCTCTAATCCCATTACTGCATTGGAAGTTATTCTAGCGCATCCAAAACGAAAGTCCAACCAAGTGTCAAGCTGTGCGCTAGGCTGAGCGCACTATATTGCATCAGCCTCTCAAGAGACCAAGAAAATGTGGCAGAAAAATATAAAAATAATACTAACTATACTGGGTGCCACTGGCTTGATTAAAAGGAACTTTCAAACAGACCTTGATATTACATCCTATAAACTCCAGGCGGCGGCTCCTCTCTTTGGCACAATACAAATATTAAAAAGAGCACTAGCAGAAAATTTGCGATTGAGATCATATGCATATCAGTGAGGTACATTTCTGTCATGGTATATGCAAAACTAGATCAGAAACTTTAGCTTGTGGGTTGTAGAAAATGTTTTCCTCTGGAGATTCACTCCCTCCTCCACCCCCCACCCCACCCACAAATGCAGGTATATTTTTTGCCAAAACTTGGCCAGATTTGAAAATCACCATTTTTCTTCAATAAGTGCACTCACTCAGCTTTAATGGCAGTATATTCAAATATGTTTTTTTTATTTCAAGGAATGGACTACTTTTGTGTCTTGACTGCTAAATTTTTATTTAAAGCACAGTGGTGGAGCACATTTTGTTTAAAAAAAAAAAAGAAGTCTGACATTTACAACTCTAACACTTAAAACAAAACAAAAAAAAAAATAGGGACACACTTAGGACTTATGATGTAAACATATCCTGGTTGCACCAGACCATCCATATTATAGTTTGTATATCACCTATCATGACTGTTTCTTATTTATAAGTATTTTTGTCCCCTATGTGTTATGAGACAATAACTTGTAATCACCTATAATCCTTTTAAGTATTTTTTTTCTTGTGGTTCATTTACTTTGGGTTTTTTTTGTTGTTTAAACTATTTCATAAACAAAACTAAGTTTTGGAGACACTACCACCAAGGAAAAGACGAGACTTGGTAAGAAAGCATGTATGAATATCTGTGAACAAGATTTGGTTGTATAAGTTTGTTTGTAAAAAGTAAAATCACATTTTAAAAAGGTGAGATGGAAAAGTGATGTCAGGAAAAAAAAATACAATTAAAAGATGGAAACATGAAGACAGGCATGAGTACCAGCCTCAATTTTTTTCAGGAGACAAGATAAAAATGCATTCTCTATTGAGAGGGATTGTCTATATTCTGGATTATTTTTTTCCATTTTTGTTAATTGTTTTATTTTTACTTTGAAATTTTTTTCATTTTTTCATTTATTTTGGCTTGAATTTTTGTCTATTACATTTTTTCTACTCTCTCCAGGTATTCTCTCCACCTTCATCGCTCCAGCATCTTGCCTATTATTCAGCTTTCCCCACCAAGCCTATCTTTATCCACTACCATCTCCCTCTCTTCTATAGAGCAGAGTGCAAGCAGCCCCAAGACTCAGTGGCACCTCCTAAGGCAGGCCTCCCACAGAGGCTCTCATTCAGTCCACAGCAGCTTTTCCCAGGCCTGTCCTACCGGAGCATATTAGATTCTCCTGGCCAGAAAGCAGTATCAGGCATTAATTATTAGCACCTGGACTCAGAACTCTTGACATTTTGCACTCCTGTATGAAGATATGAAAATACTGGGGAAAAAAAAATATATAGATGGCAGCCTCTGTGGTAAAATAAATATCTGGGCCTTAATACAAAAGTCTGAAAGCTCTAGGTTTTATTATTTTTGAATGACAACTTATTGTACAGCATTAAGTAAATTATTTTATAGCTGCTCTGCATTGATTTTGTCACTGCCATTAAGCTCATGTAACAGAAGTGAGTAGAAGAAGCAGCTTCAGATACAAGAAGAAATTCACTAGGTTTGATTCACTCTTACATAAGGAGAGAGTGGAAACATTTCGCTGTTGAATCAGGATAATTAGCCCTAGATATTTGCCTTCCGAGAGTTCAAAGCATGTTACAGGATAAGTTTACATTAAGGTTGGGTACCAAGGTACATAGTATAGCAGGTTAGTATAGCAAAAGTAATACAAATAGAGCAGGCAGTAAGGTCAGAGACGTTTAGAGTTTGAATCTGGTCTGTCACAGGAGACCAAATGGAGAATACAGAATATCCATTGTAGGCATAGCATATTTGGATAAGGTTAGTATATACAGGGGACTGATAGGGTGTAGGTGTGAGGGTCGTATGAGTATGTAGCAGGGAGATTTTTGTGACAATAGATTTTGTGAGAAGAGTTCAGTCCTCTGGCCCAAATGCTACTTCAAAGAGCCAAAATTTTAGTAGCATCCTAAAGGCTAGGAGGCTCAGGAGCTAGTTTAATGTTGGCTGATAGATTTCCAGCAGGTCAGGACTAATCCCAAAAAAGAACTGGTGCTGGTGAAGTGCATGTTCTTGAGGTAGATAAGATGAGGAACGATTATACCAGTGAGAATAGAGGGCAAGAAGGTTTCTACAGGGTAAAGTACCTGCTTAGGTAAGACAATACCCAGCCTTTGAAAACGACTTGTATGCCAGCACCAGGATTTTTAACTTGGCACACAGAACCAATGTAGGGCTTTTAGTGAATCTGGTGGATCTACTGACATTTTGCATCATTCAAGCTGCTGCATTCTGAATAAAGTGTAGATGCTGATTTAGTTTAAGAATTCCAATGTAAATTGAATAGCAGCAGTCTAGGCAGGAGATGATATAGGCCTGGATAACTGTAGTGAAGGCAGGGGCATTAAAGAGCAGGCTGGAAAAAGATTGACTTTGTCACTTCTCAGACTTGGGTTTCTATGGTAAATTTGGAGTCCAATATAACACCCAGACTCTTTTGTCTTGGACAATCTTGAAGGAAAATGCTCTCCCTTCAAGAATCACCAGAGTGTAAGTTACAGGGAAATCAAGCTCATTGTTTCCCCACACTGCAAGACTGCTGATGCGCTCTGCCTACTGCAGTGTAGGAAGGTGGCAGATGGAAAAGTAGATCACGCTTCAGTTGAGTCTTGTTGTTGGCTACAGCCTCACTTCCTCCTTCCACCAGTAAAGTACGGCGGAGAGAAGCAGGCATCACACTTTAAGCCCTGACCACCGTTTCATATTTCCTACTCCTCCTAGATGATGGCCACTGGCTGGTTGCACTAAGCTCATATGCAAGCTAACTGGTCATCCCTGGTCTAAATTATATTTTCTTGATGTGTTTAAGAATAAACAAACATGAAATAAAGTGCCTAACTAAAATTAAGAGTTATCACATCTGCTGCTTCCCTCTTGTCTACAAGGCCCATTACTCTATCAGAGAAAACTTGGGTTGGATCTTTACAAATCTATGTTAACTATGTTTTAACACCTTTGAACTTCAAGATACTTGCAATTTGATTAAAGATTCCTTACAACGTTTCTCGACAGAGCTTACTGCATACCATGTTAGAAGAGCTGCTACTAGATGTAGGTTAGAGGGCAACTGATAGGGCAGCAGATGTCCCAAAATTATAGTGGAAGCAAATATTTGGGGGGAAAAAAAAGTTTTCTAGATCTCTTATGTGTGTGTGTGTATAGATATTTTCTAGAGTAGAACTGCCAGCAGCATTGCAGACTGCAGTACATGCTCACAGCCCCCATAGTGGCCTGGCCCTCATACCAAGCTTCCAGTTTGAAGGAAACCAAAAGGAGAAGGGGGCACGATTGCTGCAAGGATTGAGTACACACTAGGTCACAATCTCACAATGAATATACATGAGATAGATTTGCATACAATGGAGGTATTGCATGCAAATCTTATACATATTCACTGTGGATACCCTGAAAAGCTGACGGGCTAAGTGTGCCCTGAGGACTAGGTTGAGAACAACTGCTGTACAGTAGGACCCCACATACCTCTACAGGGGCACTAATTGAGGGGAATGAGTGCATCATGAGAATTAAGTTTTCTTGACATTCATAAAGATTAATAACATTATTATCCTTATTATTTACATGGTTAGGTGGCATCTAGATGAAGATTAAGATATGTTTTATTATGAATAAGAAAGAAAATTCATTGTTTTCCAGAGGGCTAAGAATGGATAGGTTGGCATTAAGCTATTAGTGAAGTGTAAGATAGACTTGTGTGTAAGGAGATTTTAGATTGTTTTATGCATTTTATTCCACTATGATGGGAATCCGAATAGCTGAAAGTTCAAAGATGGTAACAAATGTTACACAGGAACCCAGTTTCTAGGGAAAAATAAGTGATTGATGGGCCAGCCAAGCTGTTCAGTGACAATGCTGCACACTTCCATGAGGGTGACCTGGGTTTGATTCACAAGTCAGTCTTCCATTCCTCAGGTCAGCTGGGGGATGCTACTGAAGTAATATTCAAAACCCTTAGGAGGGGGAGTCCCAGTCATCATGCAATGGCAATGCCTAGTGGCCAGATTTAAAGCCCGTCCGTAACTGTAGGGTTCCAGAAGGAGCCCTGGTGCATGGACCCCAATCAAGCTGTAGCTGCAGTGACATGGCTAAATTGAAAGGCGTTATAAAACAAGGGGAATAATCCCAGGTAGTTGTGAATAAAAAAAGACTCCACAGCCTTTGGCTGAAAGCTAAAATGCTTGACTAAAAATCTGAAGTGTACATTGACAATTATTGGGTAGATTTTAAAACCCCTGCGCGCGTAAATCCTCCCAGATTTACGCACACCGGCACGCCTATTTTGCAATAGGCCGCCGGCACGCGCAAAGCCCCGGGACGCCCGCTCTGATTTCGGAGCGGCCTCGGAGTGAACGAGGCAGGCTGCGTGGCTCGGCGCGCACAGACTGCCGATTTTGCGCAGCCTTGCGCGCGCCGACCCCGGATTTTATAGGCTACGCGCGTATCATATAAAATCTGGTGTACTTTTGTTCACGCGCGTATGTTTTTAAAATCTACATCTAAATGAATATTTTTAATGTAAACATCTGATTATGGCAAATTGAACACCTGAGACTTAAATAAAAAAATCAGATTTTAAGTTCATGGGTACCCACAAGTCACACTGTAGCACTTGAAAAAATAAAAATCTAGCATTCTCCTTTTTTCTCCACTCCAACCACATTAACCAGCATTTACCACCTCCCCTCCACCCATACATTTTTGCAATGAAATGCAATAGCATCACTTGACTTTGGCACCACCGAGTAGAAAATAAAAGTAAATGCTATGATCATGTTTACTTTTGACTAAAGTGACTGGAAGGAGAAAAAATAGTGCAGTTTTCCACTCCAGAAAGCTTAAAAAAATGGCATATATTCCCAAATACTGAGAGCGCTCAAGAAAGTGTAAGCGGACTGAAGGATGTAGTCTAGCTCCACAAATTAGTGAGAACTATGAGGTAGGCTACTACAGATCTATCAATCTAACTTCAGTAGGCAGCAAAATTATGTAAATACTGCAACACTGTAAATCAAGTAAATTACAGAACCCTAAACAATATATTTTCAATCCTCTTCTTGAATCATATGACTTTTGGACAGTTCTCCAAGCTTTGGTACTATCTGGATTAGACTATTGTAATTCTCTATATGTCGGTCTCCCTCAGATCATCACGAAATCACTTCAACTTATCTAAAAATCTTCAGCTCAATTGCTCACTAATACTAAACCTCGGGACCTCATTACTCCAGTAACTGTTGCGAGTCCAATAGCAAACAACAAAATACTCTCCATTATTCACAACTTAATACATAATATTACTAGCCCTTAGTTACTTGCAACCCTACACTTTTATGTACCCTCCTAAAACCTAAGGTCATCAAGGCAATGCTTACTTGAAATACCGTCTCCAAGACTTACTAGATTGGCAGTTACACAAGACACAGCCTTCTCGTTTGCAGGTCCCACTATTTGGAATTCAATCCCCTCCATCCATTAGACTAATACCCAGTGCCAAAGATTTTAAGAAAGCCTTGAAAAGCTACTTACTCAGACAGGCATATCCAGATGTCAGCAATGGCCAGTAAGCTTTTGCTTTTCTTGCCTAGTTCAGATGTCAGCAATGCCAATAAGCTTATGCTTTTTTTTGCCCTGTTCAGCGCGACTGATTTTATAATCACACAATTTGCGGTGTTTAGCTTCTTTTGATGTCTATTATTTGTTTTTGTTTTATTAATATGTTTTTTCATTTATTGTGAATTTTTTTTACTGTAACCCATCCCAAACATTGGAGGGCGCAGATAACAAGTTTTTTAAGATAAATTAAATAAACAAGGGGCAAAGAGAAGAGGTTTTGTCATACCTGGTAGAGTACTACTACTATTGTCAACGTATCGAAAATCAAGGTGGTACAGTGAATGTTTCCTATTTTAGAGACTTTGGCACAGTAACACCCAGAAGACTGGTCAACAAAGTAGCTCTTACGAGTAAAACAGAAAGTTAACTGGGTGAGAAACTGGTTAAGCAACAGAACTCACACTGTAGGAAGGAGAGTATATTGTGATGAAAGTGAAGTGAAGGTGAAGTGACCAGTGGGGCGACTCAATGCTAAGAACACTAACTTTTCTCTATCTAAATTAGGGATAAAATGACTTTGAGGAAACATATGCTTATTTGCAAATGACTAAGTCAAAAAATATGAAAAACAGCTTACATAAGCTAGAGGAATGGTCAAGAGTTTGAAATCTGTGCATCAACAGAAAAAATATATACTTATTTATTTTCTGTACAAAATCACACCAGCAACTTATTTGTTAGAGCAAGAACTGACCATTTCCAGGCAAGAAAGTGACCTAGAAGTAATCATCACTGATGACTTGAAGGCTGTCAGTGTGATAAAGCATCAGAGAATGGTAATATTTCTTCTTATGCACTCTTGAATACTATCAATAATAAAAGTACTACTGCACACTTTTAAAGAACACTTGAGCCATACCTTGAATACTGTGTTCACTTCTGGAGACCACAGCTTCCAAAGGTCAGCATGGAAGCTGTTCAGAGGAAGATAGTGTATGGCCTGTAACACAATCCTTAAACATAGAGGCTTAAGGACTTCCAAATATAGTCTGTAGGAAATAAAGAAATATGACAAACATTCAAACATCTACTAGGCTTCAGCGAAAAAAAGAAAGGCACCATTTTCCACAGAAAAAGAAACTCAAAAGACAAAGGATTATTATTTGAAGTTGGAGGGAGGGAAGATCAGAGGAAGATGGGTAGCTGGAAGCCTTCCAGAATAGCAGTGGACTAAAAGGGGAAGAAAAAGTCAACTTGCAAGAAGCTGCAGGTAGACCTGGCCATATTTTCAGAGAAAGGGGCAAAACCAACCAGCATGGAGCTGCAGTAGGGTTTTGCTATGTGCACAAGTATAAATGGGGGAGCGGGAAGGCCACCTAGCGTGGACAGCAGGATAGCTTGGCTACACAACCCAGTTAATAGAGAAAAGGATAAGGAGCGATCTCCTGCAAGCAGTCAAACATGTATAGTCAACAGCTAAGTTTGCTGCTTCTGCAGAGGCGGCAGTGGTACGGGTAAAGAAGAGTGGTAATCAATACTAGAATAGGCAGGGCAAATGAAGCAGAATGAGAGTGCCAAATCATCTTTATCTGACAACATCCTCTATGTTAATATGTATGTGCATTAGCAGAGCAAATAATTTACAGGTTAAAATCAGTTTAAACCAAAAATGAAGATTCCTAAACTTAGTATAAAGTGGATAAAGTTATTAGAGCCTGGAGCTCTCTGGCCACCACCAAAAATATGACCTTACAGCTCAGGTACTTCAGCTCACAGGAGAAACATGCTGGAAGTTCCAAAAGCAAGTGGAAGGCTTCAAATGAATCAGGCCCCACATGAAACAGACAACCAAATGCTGCACAAAGATGAAGCCTCCAACTCCTGTTCCATCCTCCTTGAAGCTCTATCAGCATTAGGTTTTGAACTTATGACTTTTCCTTCTCATAAAACTGGTCATACACTTGATTTAATATTAACTCAAATACATGTAACGCCATAACAAGTAAACCAACCCAAGTGCCACGGTTAGATCACTTTTTGATACATTCAGATTTAGCCTTAAACAAACTCACAAACCAAACAACAAAGACAATTTCTGGAATGCCCTTCCGGAGGAAGTGGTGAAGTCTAAAACTGAACGACTTCAAAGGGGCGTGGGATAAACACTGTGGATCCATCAAATCTAGAGGGCGTGAATAAAGAGGAGGCATTCAAACACTGCACGGAGCGGCAGTAGCCACAGAGGCATTCACGGAGCGGGATGCCAGTGGCCAGTAGTTGGTGTTCCACCTTCACGGAGCGGAAGGATGGAGGGCTGCTATCTCCAAAAAAAAAAAAAACCCAAACAAAAAAATAAAAACAGGGGTGGGTAAGAGTATGGGGTAAGGGTGTGGCCTGCTTGTTACAGCGGTTGCTACCCCTAATTGAGCTGGACGTTCACTTGGATGCAGATACAGCGCTGCTCTCTAAATTGGTGGTGGGGTGGAGGAGAATTAGGGCTGGAGGGTACTGGAAGCCAATAGTAACAGGTGGGAGAGAAAAAAAGGGGAAAAAATGGATAAAGTGCGTAGCTTGCTGGGCAGACTGGATGGGCCATTTGGTCTTCTTCTGCCGTCATTTCTATGTTTCTAATTTCCATAACGTTTCAACTCCAGATTAATACTGAAGATCTTCAAAGAGAGTTCAAACACTTAACATAACAAATCAACCTAGAAGATAGTTCTGAAGCCACCAACTGCTGGCTGCAAGAATCCACAAAGAGTGCTGACAAACAGGCCGATTCAGTAAAGTCCGTGGGAGAGCGGGCAAATGCCCGCTCTCCCGGCATGCACACAGGCCATTCACCTGTGCGTGTGATGCAGTATTTAAATTAGGTCCGGCGGTAGAAATGGGCAAAAGCAGGCGCTAGGAACACTAGCGCGTCCCTAGCGCTTCCTTTTGACCCAGAGCGGCGGCTGTCAGCGGGTTTGACAGCCGACGCTCAATTTTGCTGGCATCTGTTCGAGCCTGCTGACAGCTATGGGCTCGGAAACCGGACGCCGGCAAAACTGAGCGTCCAGTTTTCGACCCGACAGACGCCAGCCGACTTCAAATTTTTTTTTTTTTTTTACCCTTCGGGACCTCCGACTTAATATCACCATGATATTAAGTCGGAGGGTGCACAGAAAAGCAGTTTTTACTGCTTTTCTGTGCACTTTCCCGGTGCCCAAAGAAATTAGCGCCCACCTTTGGGTAGGCGCTAATTTCTGAAAGTAAAATGTGCGGCTTGGCTTGATGCGGTCTCAAAAATCTCAAAAAAAAAAAAAAAAAAAGTCAACTTGACCATGTGTTTCCACACCCCAGTCCTTTCTCCACCAGTGACTGAAGGTCATCATGCTGCTTCTGAAGTTGCTCAGATATCTCCCATATCTGGTTCAGCAGGTCCGACATATACTGGTCCAAGAACAGCTTGTAGGAGGCTATGCAGGCACATCTCCATGAAACATCTTCCTCCAAAAGTATTTAAGGCTCTGGAATCCTTCCCTGGGAACATCAAGAAATAAGTTTATTCCACTTGGCTCTCTTGAGAATAGATTCAACCACCATAGATTGGAAAGAGACAGTTATGGAACCAATCTGGGACCCTTCTGCATGAGAGAAATTGTGTCCTTATTTACAGGAGCCACAGACAAGGAGAGTTTTCCCACATCCTTATCTGCACTGGAAGGATCTCAAACTGGGAGTGCCATGATCTCCTAAGCAGGCTCCACAAACTGGAGGCTATCCAGCATTTTGTTCCTGATCTCATTCTCCATCAACAAAGGAACGGGAATGGACACTGCCATTCTCTGGAAAAATCTAGCAAAAGGAGGAGGTCCTTTGGAGGAAACTTCCTTCTCTCTGAAGGAGAAGGGTCAGAGGGGAGACCTGTCTATTCCTCTTCTTCAGACATCTCCAGATCTATAGCTGTACCTAAAAACAAAGTATTTAGAGTCAAAGCCAGACTGTTACACCAGTGGTGACAACCCAGATAATGTCCATCCCACAAACAAGCCCTCATAGAGGGGACAGCTTGTTTGAGACCTGGAACCTGAGGAACTCCTCCTGCCTGCCAGGCAGCTGCAAAGACTCAAGCAGCAGCTGGACCTCAGCATTTATTAGCCTAATACAGAGCCTCTGTTCTCTAATATTGAGTGTATCACCTTGTCCAAGGCCTGCTAGATCTTCCTATCCAGCTGTTCCTCAAAGACTGCCAAAGCCAACACAAACTGGGAGGCATGAGGGGTGGCCACACCTTTCTAGAAAACCATGATGGCTGACATCTGGACTCTTAAAGACTGAGGCAGTTTCCAGGACTGAAGATGAGCTCTCCTTGCCACAAGACCACTTCAGCAGATTCATGGCCGAGGCTAGAATGTCTCCGCTCCCATCATTGTGCATCGATTGAGACAGATGCTTCTTTGCCTTCCCTCAATACCCAACATTGGAACTCCTTGATGCTGGAAACTAAGAAGAGGAACTGTCCCCCACCTTCAAGTGAGAGGAGGAAGGTGCCAGCATGTCTCCGTGGTCATTCCCAATGTTCGATTATCGAGGAATTTTGATATCCCCTTGATGTCGAAAGCGAGAAATCAGAAGTGGAATGATGTCAAAGGAAATTATTTTTATTGATCATATAACAGATTGCCCAACTCCGGCAGAGTTTCGCCCATAAACAAGGGCTTTTTCAGGGGTTATGTTATTCAGACTTTGTATGTGAAAAGGATTGTAGCCAATAGTTCTTTATCAGGAGTAAGCTTACTCACAGAGTTCCATTTGAATGTCAGCTGGTGAACCGCTGTTGTAAACTTCATTACAATAATAGAGAGGAGTTGGAGTTGTGCACTACTCTCGCTTTCTGCAATATTGGAATGACTTCCGTGTTGCTTTTTTGGGACCGTCCCTTGATGTCGATGCATCGCCGATATATGATACAGTTCCTGACTATCAATGTTGATGCCTCAACTGCCAATGGACCAGACTCTCAGTGCCCAAAAAAAGTGGTGCTTCTTCAGCTCAAGCTGGGACAGATTCTCTTTAGCAGTCATGGTCTAGCACCAGTGACACCCCTGGATGTCATGCCATACCCTCTGTCACAGCACACATCTATCATGAGAATCTGTGATGTTTATTTGAAACAATTGTTACCTGCCCTCTTCCTACGTTCAGGGTGGGGTACAGAGAACATACCTGTTTTATGTATTTTAAATGTATGACAGATTAAAAACAAGACTGTATCAGACAGAGGCATAAATTAAATTTAAACTTAAGACATGTGACAGCACTGACATATGATGTGTAGGCTTTCCAACATAAATGTATTTTTTAACACCTTTTTGAAAAATTTGGGCTCTTTAATTGTTCTGACTTCAATAGCTGTGCATCTGTCATATATTAAGTGCATTGCTTGAAACCATGGGCTTGCATATCGATGAATAGCAAATTAACGAAGCAAAATTAAACAATTCTATGACAGTGTGTGGTTGATGCCCTTCGGTGCACCACCCAAGTGAGAGGACAAAAAAAAGACTGAAAAACTTAAGACACTAAAATGGGTAGGAAAGAGACTATGGGGCCCAGCGATGAATGAATCCTGCCAAAATTTGGCCTTTAAGGGAACCTGGAAGCAGGAGAATGAGGAACTACGGACCCATGAGCTCTGCAGAACAGATGAGACTGAAGGAACCCATGCATGGATATGTGGCATAATGGCATGCTGCATATGTCCAGTAAGGCACAGTCCAAATTCTAGAAACTTGGACATAAAAGTTCTGAGCCAGTTGGATGATAATTACCCAATTCTAAGAGTTGCCATCCTGCTTTGTCCATGGGGAACCAGTGAAAATAGCAAATTATTTTTATGGTGAAAATTAAGTCTATATAATCTAAACATGTGCGAGGAAACAATACTGATTGTTGACAAATGGCATCATTTCTAAAATGTATGTAATCTGCTTAATTCTAAAAACATCCAAACATCACATCCAATCACAACACTCCAGAAACATAAACTAGGTATGACTAACAATGGACACTGGCTTACAAAATGCTTGAAATGTAAAAAAGTCATGTGTGTATACATACACACAGAAATACACAATATTACTACATCAATGGTTTAAAAAAGTCAAGCTCTTTCTTTCATCCATTACATTTGTACTGTTAAATCAAATTTTTCTCATGATTTTCCCTTCTATGTAGCTGTTTCAGTGGTGGATAGAGGAATAAGTATATGCATACATAGAAGTGATTGTAGTATGCTGTGTTGTGCCGTTCCACCATTTAATGAGGTGAATCTTAACTATATTCACACCTTTAAAATATCAAACTGTTTCTGCTATAAAATTTACTCCATAAAGTCTTAAAATGCAAGAAAACAATTCACATTTAGTCTTCTGTTCAATGTTCTTGATCACAACAGCAATCAACAAGTATCTAAATTAAGCAATTTTTCACCAAAGCTTCTTGGAGTCATTTAATTTGTATTTTAAAAGCTGAGCAATATTACTAGCATTACATATGTGTACATACAATATCTGAATTATGTCTAGCTAATAGGAATTAGTGTTACTATACCATCTCTCCTATACAAGAAATAAAAAATTAACCATATGAAGCATTTTTCAAAATAAAAATATTTATGAAGCAGAGATGCACTTAATATAATTCTCAAGTTGTCCATAGGAATTAGTATTTTCTGGCATTACTGTTGAGACAATATGAACAAGATATTTTATAAGCATATCTTGTCATTCCAGAAGAGGTACAGAAAATTAAGTTCAAATAGTCAGGTGTGCAGAATACCTAAGCATAAAATGTAAGCTTCCCATGAACCTCAGTATAAAACTGAATAGCAGAAATGGAGTACCTTCCATGTGAACAGTTTCCAAATTATGATACAGGTGGTGACAAACTGGATCATTAATTATCTCTAGATCACGCTACATGAATTAAGAATATAAGAAATTGCCATGCTGGGTCAGACCAAGGGTCCATCAAGCCCAGCATCCTGTTTCCAACAGAGGCCAAAACCAGACCACAAGAACCTGGCAATTACCCAAACACTAAGAAGATCCCATGCTACTGATGCAATTAATAGCAGTGGCTATTCCCTAAGTATAATTGATTAATAGCCATTAATGGACTTCTCCTCCAAGAACTTATCCAAACCTTTTTTGAACCCAGCTACACTAACTGCACTAACCACATCCTCTGGCAACAAATTCCAGAGCTTTATTGTGCGTTGAGTGAAAAAGAACTTTCTCCGATTAGTCTTAAATGTGCTACTTGCTAACTTCATGGAATGCCCCCTAGTCCTTCCACTATTCGAAAGTGTAAATAACCGAGTCACATCTACTCGTTCAAGACCTCTCATGATCTTAAAGACCTCTATCATATCCCCCCTCAGCCGTCTCCTCTCCAAGCTGAACAGCCCCAACCTCTTCAGCCTTTCCTCATAGGGAACAGTAACCAGTTCTACTAAAATGTAATAAATTTCACTAAAAACAGACATATACAGTACTCAGGTACAAAAATATAGTGTGAACTGAAAGGTCTAGTTTTTGTAATCACTGCGCGTGTGCTCAGAAAGTGGTGTCTGTTTGTTAGGGATGGTGCTGGTAAGGCTCCGGCGACTTTGGCTGCAAGAGGTCACTGGGTGCCGTCACAAGCATGTACTTTGCAAAGAGCAGGTATCAGCAAGCTCTTTGTGAAGCTGCAAGGCCAGGAGGCGGCAGGGAGCACCCAGAGCTGGAGAAAGGCCAAGAAACGGCATTCTCATTCAGTTTTTTTCCTGATGGTTGACGCATGAACGCTCACTTCAGTCACAGCAGGAGAGGCCTGCAGATCTTTAAATATTCTGGAATTCTTTGTGACTTTGATGATGATTTTCTGGTTTGCTCTTGGGGTAATTTTGGCAGGATGACTGCTCCTGGGTAGAATCATTGTAATCTTCAATTTTTTCTAATTGTAGACTACCTGTCAGGCAGTGGATTGATGGAACCCCAAATGATTAGAAATGGTTTTATAATCCTTTACAGACAGATGAGCATTAGCTACTCTTTTTCATAGGACCTCTGGAATTTCTTTTGAACATTACGAGTTCCCACTAACACTTATGGTAAAGACCAAACTCAAAACCTTGTGAACTTATATAGGACAGGATGCAAAAACTCAGTGATGCAGATTTACTTCGCAGGGTGGTTTACTTGTTACCCAATTAATTAAGCACCTGATTCTAATTATGTCAAGTAATTGTACTATTACATGGTAAGAACTTGAAATATTCATTATACTTAGGAATCACAAGCTCTCAGTAGTATTTGTATATATGTACATACACACACGTAAATACACATAATGCCACAGTTTCCATCAATAGTGACTGGGCATTCATGGTTAGTGACTGGGCTTCAAATGGGGCAATACAAAGTAGAAGATTGTACAGCTACTTTTCTCACTCCATGTTGACACCCCCCCCCCCCCCCGGGCCAGCATTTGGGTCTGCGAACTTGGCAGTTGCTCAGGTCTTAAGCCCTAGGCTTTGCCAGGAAAGCAGTATAGAAATGTAGCATATCACCACCCATTGGGCTGGTCAGCAAGCAGGCGGTACAGCAGTAGAGATCAGAGGCGTCCAGTATAAGACAAGGCTAGAGGAATCTACGTCTTCCCAAAATTTGGAGGGTCAGGTCTGCCTCCATGTTCCCCCCCTACACCAGCATGCATGCATGCATGCATGCAACTGGCAGGAGAAGTAATGCTCAACTTTCATTTTTATTTGGGGGGGTGTTTGTTGTTTTTTCAGGAATATATCAGTGTTTATTATGACAATGACAAAAACAGGAGAAAATCAATGGAAAAATGTGACTCATTTTTCTGGGTATATATTGGAGTTTATTTTGGTGGACAGAAGCCAATACAATAAAACAATATTAAGCAGACTGTCCCACTCACCAGCATGCCTACCTCTACCCCCAACCCCTAGCATGTCCCTTTCTTACCCCGCCACTCAAGAATCTCCCTCTTTCTCTTCTTCTCCCCATTGCAATACCATTCCTCCTTACTAATGTTAGCTCCAGGCTTCTCCTCTCTCCTTCGGTAGCCCGCAGCACATTGGAGCGCGAGCAATTTCACTGGTGGAGGGGCAGAACTTGAAATGCTGCAGGTGCTTTAACCCACACTAGCTTCCTTCAATTGCTGAAGCCTTGAGACATTGCATCTACAGCTCTGGAAAGCTCTTTAAATCAGTCTAAAATTAGGGTACAAATTAGTACAAACAGATTATCAATTTTGGAAAAATCCAGAAATTTATGGATGAAAAATCAGTTTAAACTGAAAATGAAGGACCAGTCCCTACCCATTGGCTTCCTCTATAGTGCTGGTATGGTCTTGCAACAGAGGAAGTTTATCCACTATTAAGTGCCACTTCTAACAGCTGTGGAGACAAACAAAAGCTAAGGCATACAGCTGTGAGGGTGGGGAATAGAAGTCAAAGTACTAAGAACTGCAAACATGGAGCAAGAAACCTACATCATATGGGGCAATGCGAGGTGGGGGGATGAGGACAGGGAGACTGTACATGGGGTAATAGGGGTACAGGGAAAGGGATGAAGAACTCAAGATGGGGGCATGCGGGAGAGCATCCAGGATGGAGGGATAAGACCCAGGATGGGGGTGGGAGGAAAAGGGTGAGAGAAAACCACAGACAGGCCAGTACAGTACACCCGCGATTGGACACACATTTTCAACGCGCTAGCGTTACCCCTTATTCAGTAAGGGGTCGAAAACGTGAGTCCAACCCCCCTCCCCTCTGAACCTAATAGCGGCGGCAGCATACAAATGCATGTTGATGGCCCTATTAGGTATTCCCGCGCAATTCAGAAAGGAAAATGTGCAGCCAAGCCGCACATTTTACTTTTAGAAATTAGCACCTACCCAAAGGTGCAGTAAAAACTGCTTTTCTGTGCACCCTCCGATTTAATATCATGGCGATATTAAGTCGGAAGTCCCGAAAGTTACAAAAAGTTTAAAAAAAAAAAAATTTAAGTCGGCCCAAGGCTTGAAAACCGGACGCTCAATTTTGCCGGCATCTGGTTTCCGAATCCGTGGCTGTCAGCGAGTTTGAGAACTGACGCCGGCAAAATTGAGCGTCGGCTGTCAAACCCGCTGACAGCCACCGCTCCTGTCCAAAAAGAGGCGCCTATTTTTACCGCCGACCCTAATTTGAATATTGAAGCCCCCGCTCTCCCGCGGACTTTACTGTATCGGCCCGAGAGGTAGAGAGGGGATTGAGAGTGGGGCAGAGAGAGAAACAGAGGATATGGGCATGGAAGGATCTGGGGAGAGAATTAGGGATAGGATAAAGATGGAGAGAGAATTTGAGATGGGACTGGAGCCAGGAGAGTGGGCAAGTGAGAGGGAATGAGCTTGAGTTGGTAAAGCGATGAGAAGCAGAAGCAAGCAGAAGAGGGCTGGGGATGGGGTGAGCAGTCGGAGTGTAAATGGGGGGCGTAAGAGTTGGTGAAAGGCAGAGGGGGAAATGGAAACTGGGGAAGGAGTGAGAACTAAGGAAATGGTGGAGGGTGACTTAAGAAGTATGTGAGAGTGGTAAATAGAATGCTGGTAGGTAGGTAGGAGAAAAGGGGATTGTAAAGACTGGGAAGGACAATGGGATAAGAGATAAAGAGGTAGCATGGGGAGAGGTGAAGGAGGGTGTAAACAAAAATAAAATGTGGAGACATGGCAGTGAAATATTGTAAAGAGATGGGTATAGGAGATCTTGAAAGAGGATAGCTGTAGAGTGAATAAATTTGAGGATGGTGGAGGATAAGAGAGTCAGAAAGAGGCAGCAGTTGGGGAATAAAGACATCGGAGCCAGATATCTAGAGATTGGTGAGGGGTAGACAGAGGAGGCAATGGGAGAGAGAGTCAGGAAGGTGAAAAACTTGAGCAGTGAGAACTGGAGGAGAAATAGAAGTGAACTCTAGCTATGTGTAAACAGAAAGGCAGAGAAAGCAGATGAAAGGAAAAGATGAACATCAGAGACAGACTGGGGGAAGAAATGAAGCAAACAGGAGAGAGAAGAAAAGGAAAATGTAGGAGTAGTAGAGATGGGCAGATAAGTCATACAGTCTTTTTCTGCTATCAAGTTTCTATGTAAGAGAGACTGAAAAAGGAAAATAAAGAGGAAGTCAATGAAAACAGAAAAAAAAAAAAAAAGACCAGGAACAATGAGTTTAGAAAAATGTTAAATGCCCAGACAATGGCAGAAAATATTTTAAAGTTTAGTGACTAGAATGTACATCAGTGATATGTTTGAATTTTGCACAGTACAGAATGAAATACTTTTCTGTTTTTGTCTAAATTCTTGACTACATTTTGTCTAAATTCTTGACTACATTTTTCTAATTTGTAGTTCCTTATCTGTTTTAGGCAAGTATCTAATGTGTGACGGAAGCAAAATATTTTACTAGTGTTTAATTTCTGAGGTGAAAACTGTAGCAGACCAGCTCATTCTGTCTTTCCGATAGGAAGTATATTGATTTTCTATGGTCCCATGTAAAATTTACAGTGCTGTCTTGTCACATATAAGATTTTTGCTGTTGCTTTGGTTTGACAAGTTTGCTTTATAGACTTGGAATGTATTTCTATTGCATTTTGAATTACTTCTAACATGCCTGGTAGTGAAGAGCATATGTTGCTTTTATTGAAATGACTCCAGAATTAGTATATTATGTATATTGAGGGACTGCCTGAAGGGAAGCGAGAGAGAATAGAAGACAGAGATATAGTACTTGGAGGGAAGTTGGGGACAGAATGCCTGGAGAGAGAGGGTGGGGGGAGGAGAGAAAAGAGAGTGTATATATTGGAGGGGGCACAATTAATTTTTGCCCAGGGCTCTGTATGCCCTAGAGCCGACCCCAAGAAGATAAGGAAGCAACCAAGCAAATCCAATCCTGCTGCTGACAAAAGTATGCTCCTGTAATCCCGTCCCACCATCTAGAATGAAAATGGCAATAGCAGATATACTGTAAGCCTGCACTTCTGATTGCTGGGGGTGCTCCTCCTTCCCTGCCAAACGTTAACAGTTTAGAAAGGAAGTGCATTATGGCAGGAAGGAGCTGTAGCTATAGGGTCCAGAATCTCCTACACACTCTGTTGTCAAAACCACCTAAAAGGGGTAGGGAAGTACAGCAACAGGTAAGGCAAGTTTATTTTGGTTAATGAAGTCAGAACTCAAGTTCCATGCCTCGCTTTTGATGCACCTATAGTTTAATAGCATGAGTACACTAATCAGAAAAAGGTAGAACAGCCCTTAGTGCTAGGTACTAGCTGGCAATTCATTATACACTACAAATCAAGTGGGATGTAGCGATACTCCTGCTTCATATGTACAGAGACTGGAATTATAATTAGTCTTGGAGTTCAAGGTTCACAGAAATTAAAAAAAGAAAAGAAATAACAAAAGATGACCTGAAAGACAGGGAAAATATCAGCCTTTTTTTAAACTCCAAGTTTCATTAGATGGCTTGGTTCCACAGTCTCCCAATGACATTTTTTAATTTTATGACCCTACTCTTCAAATAAAAGGCCCTATATATACTAAAATTTTTCTCAGCTATAAAATGGAAAAAAATGTTTAATACATTAGCCTCAATTTCTGCTCAGTCCAAAACAATATTATCTGCTGAAGACAACAGTCTAACTTTCAGTTTCAGCAGGTGACCCATAGTTCCCAGGTGACATATCTAATGCCCATTTTTTATTTTTTAACCACAAATGAGAATTCCTTTAAAAAAAAAAAAACCTCTGAAATCCTAATTAAATAAATGTTTCCATGAGCTAAATGTATCACTGTTTTTGCAAATTCAAAGTAAGTGATCAGCTATGAAACAGCTATTTGTAATTCAGTGGGTCAGAAGGGTGGCTGGGACATCTTTGTTTTCAAAATAAAATAGAATGCTACAACCTTATCAAAGCATAGGCAAATATTCTGAAAAAGATGTGTGCTAGTTTTCTTCAACAGAAATGTTGGCTTTCAAATTTTGGACAAAGTAGCTCAATGGATTTTTACCAAAAAGTAACCTCTATTTTTTCCTAAGGATCCCCAACTGCTCATAAGAGCTAAAAAGAGAGAAAAATCCATGGAAATGTAAATTTTCCCCATTTGAAGCCTACATAAATGTTATTAATAGAATATTTCACAACTAAAAGATGAAAATAAAAAATTACACTTGCAGCATTTACTTCATACCAAAATATAAAGTGGAGCATTATATAGTTAATAGTCCAAAGCAAACTGCACAATTTTAGGGGTAGATCTTAAAAGCCCTGCGCCGGCGGCCTATTTTGCATAGGCCGCCGGCGCGCGCAAGTCCCGGAGCTTCGTAAAAGGGGCCGGAGGGGGGTCCCGAGTCCCCCGGCACTGCGGCCTGTGCCGGGAGATGCCGAGGCGGCGCGCACAAGTTACGCCTGCCTCAAGCAGGCGTAACTTGTACATCAAAGATGGGGGGAACGTGGAGGGAATGGAGGCAGGCTGCACGGCTCGGCGCGCGCAGGCTGCCGATTTTGCACCGACGCTGGATTTTATAAGATACGCGCGTATCTTATAAAATCCGGCATACTTTTGTTTGCGCCGGTTGCACATACTTTTTAAAGACCTACCTCAGCGTCTTTAAGGATCACAAACAAGCTTGGTTTTCAGGATTTTTACAAAGAATATTCAAACATATTTGCAAGCATTTGAGGTGAGAACCAAGTTTTAAAATAACCTTAAAGACCTGGCTCTTCACTGCAGCTTTCAACATTAAATAATTTACCTTGCACTTTTTCCATCCAATTTGAAATTATACATGTATGTTTTAAATATTGTAAACCTCCTCGATCTTCCTAAGTGTGGCAGTATACGTTTTAATAAAATAAATAACATTCGCATCGTTTTATTATACTAAAAAAAAAAAAAAAAAAAGAAACCCACCACCAGATTTGTTTGTGACCCTTAAGGACCAGAGTTGTGCACCTCTGGTCTAAAGCTATATTAACAAAGGCCGAATTTTAAAAGACCTGCGCGCGTAAAACGTGTGACCGGGCCTTGCGCACGCCGCGTGAATTTTCAAAGGGGCCCGGCCATGTACGTAAACCCCGGTATATGCACAAGTGCCAGACATCTTCAAAGGAGCGTGCCGGGACAGCACTACTGTATGCTGTCCCGATGACCTGCATGCCGGCCGGCCGGCTCATCTCTGGCCCTGAAGTAAGTTGGAAAAAAAAAAAAATAGGTAGGGTGGAGAGGAGAGGGGAAGGGAGTTTAGGTAGGGGGGGGGGGGGGAGGGAACTGGGGAAGGCCCGATTGCATTGCCGTGTATAATTTACAAAAGTTCACCCCCCTCCCTTGCATGCGAATAGTAAAATCCAGCACAAGTGTGAAGCCACTCAATTTTATAACATGCGCATGTTATAAAATCAGCGCGTCCATGCACGCACACCGGGAACCGTGCGTGCACATGGACGCACGAGCGTATCTTTTAAAATCTACCCCTAAGTAATTTTTGCTTTGAATGCAGTAAGAGAAATCCCTTATGGAATAGATACAAGGTCTGTCAACACTTTCACTGAACCATATACCCATGAAGGCTTTTTTATACTGGAGTTATAAATATAACAAAACTTATGAATGGGCTTCCAAGAAGCCACCCTGCCAAAGAGCAGATACTGAATTAAGTAGAGTATTAACTATTTTCATACCCGTCAACAAACATGTCACAGTGTATTTGATTTTCCTTGAGCTCCCCCCTACAGTCCAACAGCAGTAAATCTGAAATACTGTTTTTCAATGACCAGTTATAGATTCACTATCTTCAATTACTATCAGAGTTAAGAAGCCTGTCAAACAGCTTTCATCCACAAGTTAAACAATTCTTGCTGGTTACTAGATATACAGAAAAGTCTCGTATAAATTCAGTTTCACAAATGAAAAATTGAGGATTATGCATGTTTTATTTAGTGCACTCTCTCAGCCCCCCCAAATCAAATCTTTCAGAAAGTCGTTGTATATATTAGTTGGCAATACAGGTTAATGCTGCATATATTCATTTTAAAAAATTAATATATGCACGAATAAATAGATTCTCTATTAACAGAAATAAAGTTAGATGAATTCATATAGATATAACTCTCTTACAAAAACAAAAAAAGTTAGGAAAAACTGACTAGTGGGGAAAAAAAAGGATATTTACCAAATATATTTCAAATATTATCCAGCAAAATTATGACACAAACAACTATCAAGAACACACAAATTGAATAATTGAATAAAGAGACTACTTCAACAAAAAAAAAAAAAATTTCAGCATTTCATGGTTGTAATTTTTGCAAATGTTCTGTCCAAAAATAATAAGAGCTGTACACCAGTTATAGATGGGCAACTCAGATTAACTTTCCTGTGGTGACATTCTAAGTACACCCGACACGGAATATATTTTTAGCTAGGGTGTTCAATCAATACTGTTTTCATGTACAGTCTAAATAAGGAATCAGAAAGGAGTGGTGCAGATCTAAACAAAGTTAAAAAGAAAGAATATCCCTATCTTTAAATAAATAATATAGTCAACTGTTACTTTAAAAGCAGACTTTAATTTAGTAGTTTAACATATATATTTTGTGTTGGACCAAAGCCAAACACAGCAACTCAAATTCTAAGCAAGTCAAGCACAAACTCTAGGAAACAAGACACTATATATAATAAAAGAAGCTGAGGTTTCAACTCTTACACAGTTTGTTTGTTTTTTAAACATAAGACTGGATAAATCATACAAAAAAAAAAAAAAAAAACTTAAAATCAATGGAAACAGAAGTGAGTGCAATTATTAAATTTACGTTCCACATGCTTATACTACACACACATTTTAAGCTAAACAATTTCAAACTACATCCATTTTGCATATTTTATATGAAAAGACTCAAGAGTTAAAAATTGTACCCCCTTCAAAAAACTCAAGTCTTCAGTAAACCGTTGCAATAAACCACAAGCATTCCTAACGGGTACATAACGGGACAGAGCCTGATATAAATTTCCCTAGATCTTTCATTAATAAAATGCATACTCTTAGGCTTAAAAAAAATCGGGCGTGCACTGAAAAAAAAAACAAACAAAAACAAACATGACAAACTAAGAATGAAATGTGAAAAACTAGTTTCCTACACAACCATGGTAACTAAATAATAGATATGGAAACACTGTTCGGCTAACAATTCTGCTTAATGCTCATGGAGTTCCAAGAATTCGGTTTTATTTTAATCCTATGGAGGTTGTATTTGTGGGTTGCTGTATCACAGTGGGGATTTCATGAGCTAACAAACATCTGCTGCTTTACAAACGAAGAACTACTGGCTTTCTGCGTTACGCTGCATTTTTCCTAAATTAAAAATAAAAAAAATTCTATCGTACACGTCATAGCTTAACTCCAGGGTGCACGAAGGAAAACCTAAAATGACAATACAGATCTTTCAAGTTGCCAGCATGCGCTTCATTCTGATTTACTTTGCGGGCTTTGGCAAGACCATTAAAAAAAAAAAAACCAAAAAAAAAAACCCTGAACATAACTGCGCTCAGATTCTTTAACTGTAGATGCAATCCGAACAGGATAAAAACGCAGGCACTCATTTACAGTGGAGCTTCCTTCCTGCCTTTTTGATTAGGCAGGCTTGCTTGAACTTCATTTGAATTGCCAGAGGCAGCTTTACTTCAAGAGAATATTTATACTATCCCCCCCCCCCCAAAAAAAAAAAAAAAAACCACCCCACCGACTGCACGGAGATTCAATCGATTATGACAGACCGTGCAGCAGCCAGCACTGGGCACAGGGATCCCAGCGTCACATTATGCATGTGAGATTACACAAGCCCGGAGCATGACGTAAACATTTTAAAATGCACCTCCTGCAGCTGGTTTTAGGAGCGCGAGCGAGGAGCCCTGGGAATGGGGCAAATCAGCGAGGTGCATATACGCGCACACATACAGAACACACAGATAAGATGCACACACGAAATAAACTCGGCTTCAAAAACCAGCAACATATACGTCGGTATATGCACACTGAAATCAAAAAATGTCATACCTTCATATAATAGTCACGTCCTTCTGATAAACAGAAAATAAAATATATGCAATTGTAAATTCCCCAGGGTTCCTGCTTTGTAGAGATTTTCCTCTGTTTTCCTGTAAATTGCTGGACTGTTATTTCAATTCCTCCGCAGTGGCTTCCCCACTACTCCAGTCAGCAAGCACCACCTCATACTGCGGGCAAGCGGCGGCCGGGCGGGAGGCGCGAGCACAGCAGGCACCGATATCCACCACAGGAGGTGTCCAGGACAGGGCGGGCGGGCACGGTCCGAGGGCCGGCAAACTTCACAAGCCCGCGCACACAGGAGATTATTAATTCGTCTGCTCGCCAGTTGCTGTCGTTACGGTTGCAGTCTTTCCTCTTCAGTCTCTGTCCCGCGCCTTCTTGCCGCCGTGCAGCCGGTCCGCGGCGGGAGCGAGGAGGTCAGCTCCGCGGACGCGCGAGCGTGTAACGTGTGTGCGAGAGAGGGAGAGCGCGAGACGAGCCTCTCACTCAGGCGGCAGCAACGGCAGCAGCATAGCAACCAAACATGGCGCAATCACCGCCAGAAAAGGAGAAGGAGGGGGCGGGGGGGGGGGGGAAAGAGAGGGAGGTAACTTTGGCGTCTTCTCGCGAGATTTCCCTGCGCTGAGTTTGGGAGGAGGAAGAGGAGGGGGGCGGGTTCTGTGGGTTTCAGCCGCTCCGGAAGGCGGAAGAGCGAGTACGCGATAATTGGTTGGCTGGAGGAAGTGGAAGGGGAAAAGTGGGTGGAGCGAATGGCTGGAGACTCTCTCGATGAGGGGCGGAGCCGTCAGTCACTGATTTGGTCCTGGGGTTGGGAGGAGGCTGTGTGGGTGCTGGTGGAGTTGAAAGGGCTTTTCTCGTCCGGCCAGAGGATTTCGAGGGGTTTTGGGGGGTTTTTTTTGGCCTTAGGCTATAGGAATTGATGCGAGTTGTCGCTGATGAATGTGCTTTGTAAACTAATTTGCGCTTCAGTCTCAGGACGCGGAAGAGCTTGTGTTTAGAGTTCACGTTTTTATGCTGGAGGCGCTGAAGAAAGACGAAGCTGAGCAAAAAAAAGAAATGTGTGGACGTGTGATTTCATATTTCGGGCCTGGTATGTTTAAATATGGACCTTTTGGAATAAAGGCTTACAGTTAAAGCCAATGGACGTACGCAACATGAAAGAATGAAACAAAACGGAATCTACTGTTACCGTTTTTGTTTTATTTTAATAATCACATGCAGTCTTTTGGCCTTCATGAAAAACTGTCGCCCGCACGAGGGGGTCATTACCCAGACAGAAATTAATGATCTGGCATCCAGCTGTCTCGGGGAGGAGACCCCGTAGTTGCTCAGCGCAACTTTCATTTTGAAGTGCTCTGTAAAGAAATACGAAAGAGAAAAGTTGCAGGAATGAATGGGAGTAGTTAGGAACGGAAAGAGGAGGTATGGAACTGTCACGGTCTCCACCCCCCGCTCCATTCCCTTCCCCAAAAAACAAATCTAGCTAGAGCATGCTTCTCCTTTATTCCCCTTTTCTACTGATTAGAAAGATGAGACGATGCTCCAGGAGAAGCCTGCTACAACCTTCAAAAGAATTCTAAAAGGGTGCAGTAATTTCTCCTTCGCACCCTGGCAAAGGAGAAAAGTAAAGAATAGCATTGCTGATAGAAATGTCAGTACGAAGCAACTATTCTGTGGACCTTATGGAGAAAGAAAAGAGTACCAAATGCTAAAATCAGAGATTTATTTATTTATGGTATTTATATGATAAAGCCCTAGCTGGCACACAAAGGCACATACATAATAAAATACTCATAAAACTACTTACAAAAGACACAGATCAAGAAAAAGTGACAGAAAGCTACAGAAATTGTTTCAATTGTATTGGGTACCACTGGCTCGATTATATAAAGAACGTCCAGGCACATGTAGCCCATGTTGTCTGTACGTATTACGTGCTGTGAATTTACACAAAAAATGTTGGTAAATTTGAGATCATACTCAACATACTTTGGCATATGAATGAGGCTCATTCCTGTCAAAGTATGTGTAAAATTAACCCATTGGGAGATATTACCCTGACAAACTATTTGATGTGGTTAACTATTGCCTATCTAAATATTTATTAGAACTCTCCATTGGTCTCCGTGGTAGTGACTTTGCAAACTTTTTCTCTTTGAAGACAAGTTTTATTCATGAAGAGCTTGAATATCTACAATATCTGAATGTAATCCACTTTGACATGTCAAAAAAAAGGCAAAATATAAATAAAAAAAAAAGTGAAACATTATCCCCCATTCTCAGTATGGATATATGTGTACCTGTGACTGCTAGTTTTGGTTTCTTTGATCATGCAAACTTCCAAACTGGTTATTAGTTGACATGGGAAAGTACACCCTTGTCCCTCATGGTTTATTAAAGTGGTCAGAGATGGGCTAGCTTTGGGATTGATTAGGTTCATAAATACAACTTTAATCAAAGCTTTTTTTTTACCAGCCTCATTAAACAAGCAGAAATAAGACCCCACCTGAAGAAAGCCAGATTTGGACTAAAATAATCCTGAATGCTATAAAGCAATTTCAAACATTTCCTTTCTTTTTAAATTGAGAGTGATGGCATCTCAACTCAAGTTTTTTAGGGTGTATTGATGATTACAATGCACCTCGGTCAGGTTTTAGGGCTGGCTTTAGCATGGAGCCTGTCTTAATTGCACTTATTGATGATCTTAGGATAATTTCATCCAAAAGATAGTCTGCTCTTCTACTAGATTGGAGAAATATATACTGCTCGGGGATTCTTTCTTTAAGCCTGGGTCATGTACAGTGCATTCATAACGTATTCAGACTCCTTCACTTTTCCCACATTTTGTTACCTTATAGCCTTATTCTAAAATGGATAGTAGTATTTCCCCCCCTCAGTCTACACAATACCACATAATGACAAAGCGAAAACAGCTGTGTAGAAATTTGTGCAAATTAATTAAAAAAGAAAACAAAACTGAAATGTCATATTTACATAAGTATTCAGACCCTTTACTCAGTACTTTGTTGAGGCACCTTTTGCAGTGATTACATCAAGTCTTGGGTATGATGCTATAATCTTGACACACCTGGATTTTGGGGACTTTTTCCCATTCTTTTCTGCAGATCCTCTCAAGGTTGGATAGGGAGCGTCTATACAAAGCTATTTTCAGGTCTCTCCAGAGATGTTCAATTGGGTTCAAGTCCGGGCTTTGGTTGGGCTGCTCAAGGGCATTCACAGACTTGTGCCGAAGCCACTCATGCATTGTCTTGGCTGTATGCTAAGTGTCATTGTCCTGTTGGAAGATGATTTATCGGTCCAGAATGCTCTGGAGCAGGTTTTCATCAAGGATCTCTGTGTTCGTCTCCCAGTTCCTGCAGCTGAAAAACATCATCACAGGATGATGCTGCTACCACCATGCTTCATCATAGGGATGGTATTTGCTAGGGATGTGAATCGTTTTTTGATGATTTAAAAAAATTGTCCGATAGTTTTTAAATCGTCAAAAATCGGTACAGTGCGCGATACAATAGAAATTTTCACGATTTATCGTGAAAAAATCGTTACTCCCGTTAGTGTCCACTAACGGGAGTTATTTGGGGGGAGGGCGGGAAAACCGGCACACCAACACAACCCCTAAACCCACCCCGACCCTATAAAACTAATCCCTTACCTTCCCCCACCCCCCCCCCCAAAACTTTTTACGAGTACCTGGTGGTCCAGTGGGGGCGCGGGGATCGATCTCCCGCTCTCGGGCCATCGGCGCCATTTTGACTGCCACTCAAAAATGGCGCCAATGGCCCGATTAAAGAAAAACCCACCCGACCCTTTAAAGATGACCCCTTAACTTCTCCCACCCTCCCGATCCCCCCAAAACATTTTAAAATTACCTGGTGCTCTAGTGGTGGTCCCGGGAGCGATCTCCCGTTCTCGGGCCATCAGCTGCCACTCATAAAGATGGCGCCGATGGCCCTTTGCCCTTACCATGTGACAGGGTATCCGTGCCATTGGCCGGCCCCTGTCACATGGTAGGAGCACTGGATGGGCGGCGGCCATCTTTAATCGGGCCATCGGCGCCATTTTTGAGTGGCAGTCAAAATGGCGCCGATGGCCCGTGAGCGGGAGATCGGTCCCCGCGCCCCCACTGGACCACCAGGTACTCATAAAAAGTTTTGTGGGGGTTCGGGGGGGGGGGGGGGGGAAGGTAAAGGGTCAATTTTAAAGGGTCGGGCCTCACTAAAAAAAAATTAATGATGTGAATCGGAACCGATTCACATCTCCAGCGATCAGATTTTTTTCTCCCTCCAGCCGAACCCGATCGTTAAGACGATCGGGCACACGATTCACATCTCTAGTATTTGCTAGATGATGAGTAGTGCTGGTTTCCTCTGGAGGTGACACTTGGCATTCAGGCCAAAGAGTTCAATTTTGGTTTCATCAGACCAAAGAAACCTTTCTCATGCTCTGAGAGTTCAAGTGCCTTTTGGCAAACCCCAAGCAGGCTGTCATGTGCCTTTTACTGTGGAGTAGCTTCCGTCACTGTACCAAAATGGCCTGGTTGGTGGAGTGCTGCAGAGATGTTTGTCCTCCTGGAAGGTTCTCCCATTTCTACAGCGGAACTCTAAAGCTCTGTCAGAGTTGTCATCGGGTTCTTGGTCACCTTCCTGACCAAGGACCTTATCCCCCAATTTGAGTGGGTGGCTAGCTCTAGAAAGAGTCCTGATTGCTCCAAACCTTTCCATTTAAAAATGATGGAGGCCACTATGTGCTTGGGACCTTCAGTGCTGCAGTAATTTTTTGTACCCTTCCCCAGATCTGTGCCTTGACACAATCCTGTCCCAGAGGTCTACAGATAATTCCTTCAACATCTTGGCTTTGATTTTGCTTTGACGTGCACTGTAATCTGTGGGACTTCACAGTTGTATGCCTTTCCAAATTATGTCCAATCAATTAAATTTACCTCAGGTGGACTCTAGGGATGTGCAGAGGGACGCAATACGTTGCATTCATATTCGTCGGGGGGCAGATACATTGCATTCGGCAAAGGGGGCCCCCGATACGTTTATACGTTAATTCTTATTCATTTCCTGGCTAAAATTAAATTAACTACAACCCCCCACCCTCCTGACCCCCCTCAGCTGCCGGTTTCAAAACGGCGCCGATAGCCTTTGACCTACTATGTCACAGGGGCTACCACTGCCATTGGTCAGCCCCTGTCACATGGCAGGAGCAATGGATGGGCATGTGACAGGGGCTGACCAATGGCACCGGTTGCCCCTGTGACATAGTAAGGGCAAAGGCTATCGGCGCCATTTTGAATACTGGCTACCGATGGCCTGAGTGCAGGAGGACCCCACTGGACTTTTTGCAAGTCTTGTGGGGATCAGGAGAGTCCCCCAAGACTTGCCAAAAGTCCCTGGTGGTCCAGCGGTGGTCCGGGAGCGATCTCCTGCACTCGGGCCGTCGGCTGCCAGTAATCAAAATGGCGCTGATAGCCTTTGCCCTTACTATGTCACAGGAGCTACTGGTGCCATTGGTCAGCCCCTGTCACATGGTAGGAGCACAAGATGGCACCAGAAAATCTGTGCAAACAGTACCCTCTCTTCAAGTAAAACTAGGAGACATATTTTTGTTCTTTAAATCCTAGGTCCAAAGTCTGTGATCCTAGACGCCTCTGTTTTGGGATACCCAGATTTCATTGGTAGCAAAGAGCTCCTTTTTGTCTATGCCAAATTCAAAGACTTGGTCCATTTCTCAGTAATTTCTGATTAGTGCATGTCATACATGCAGCCATCGCGACAAGACTGGATTATTGTAGTGTGCTGCTGAATGGCCTTCCTTTGAAGAGTATCCACAGATTGCAAATAGTTCAAAATGCCGCTGCAAGATTACTTAAAACTTTTGAGTATATTTTACCAGTGCTGAAAAACTCCACTGGCTCCCAGTTCAGTTTTAAATCTGTCTTAAAATATTGATGTGAATCTTTAAGGCATTGAAAAGAAATGGCCTAGGTTATGGAAGAACACCCGGAGAGGTACCGTATATTCCCGAGAGAGAACCCTCCAATCTGCTAGCAAAGCTCTCCTAGATCCCCCATCTCTTAGGTAAGTCCAGCTTACTTGAACCTGTACTTATGGTTTTTCAGAGCTGATCCCAGGATTTTAGAACCTCCTACCAGTGGAAGCACAGCTAGCAAAGAATCATCTTCACATTAGACAATTAGTAAAAACATGTCTTTTAATCAGGCTTTTAGTGATTGACACCCTCTCTCCTCTGTTTTACTTTTAGTAGAGTCCAGTTCTTAAGATACTGGATCCATACTAGTCAAATGGATGCTCTTCCCATTTTAGTTTAGTATCCATCCAATACTCTACTACTAGTTAAGAGGGGTGTAGCCAACTCTAGTCCTCAAAGGCACTAACAGGCCTGAATGATAGGATATCCACAATGAATATGCATGAGAGAGATCTGCATACAGTGCCTCCATTATATACAAATATCTCATGCATATTCCTTGAAATCCAGGCCTGTTTGTGGCTTTTCAGGACCGGCGTTGGCCCTCCCTGACCTAATTATTTCCTTACTTTTTAAATTGATTTTAACCCTGTTTTTACATTGATTCCTAAGATGTTGAGGTTTTTGGGGGTTTGTTTTTTTTAAGGTTTATAATTTTGATTCTGGATATATGTTCTAAATTAACATTGTTTTAAAAGTAGCTTTCAGATCTTGTTCTTAGATATTTTAATTGATGCTGTATATGATATTCTTAAAAATATTTTTTGTACGCTCATGTAACACCTTCGGGCGGAGTCTGTAAAGTGCGCTCAGTTGTGTGCATTGTTCAACAGGGGTTTGACCGCGTGCAAATGCATGTTGATGAGCCTATTAGTCATTCACCCTGCATTCTGTAAGTAAAATGTGCGGCCAATCCGCACATTTTATGGACAGGCTTTAATTTATGAGCAGCCCAGAAAAGCAGTAAATACTGCTTTTCTGTACAGCCTCCGACTTAATATCCTAGGGATATTAAGTCGGAGGAACCAAAAATGTAAAAAAAAAAAAATTTTGTTTAAATGTGCCGGCCAGTCCGGTTAGGAGAACGGATGCTCAATTTTACCGGCGTCCATTTCCCTAAACGATCGCTGTCGGCAGGTTCAGAAAACAGACGCTCATAAAATTGAGCATCTGTTTCCTGAACCCGCTGACAGCCATCTCTCCTGGGCCAAGGAGGCACTAGAGGCGGTAATCGTCCCTCGCGCCTCCTTTTAGCGCAACCCCTCATGTAAATATAGGATCGCGCGCCCAGGAGAGGTGGCTGGGCGTGCGTTGGGAGAGAGGGCGCTCAACACAGAGCGCCCGTTCTCCCGTATTGTTTACTGAATCGGCCTGCTTGAGCGTTGGGAACGGTGTCAACTACGCACAGCACATGCATTGTGCTATTGAAGTATTTAGTCTCTGGATTGAATCCGTTCCTGCATTTGTACCGATAAAGTTTGATTATTTTCTCCACTTTTTTCTGGAAGCCTGCAGCTTCCTGGGGTTTTTTTTTTTTCCTTTACTGTATTCCAGTGGACCTATGTATAAGAAAACAAATTAATCAAACATATTCTGTTTCATTTAGCATCTTTCATTATTGATACAAGGAAAGCAAAATGTAGGCACAAAGATAAACTAAAAATTGAATTTGAAATAATTTTTGGTAGTAAAATGTTAAGCTTGCAAACAAGTTGACTTACTGATTCACTACTTAGAAGAAATTTTGTTAATTTTCAGTGGTAATGTGAAGTTTTTAAGTACACTTTGACTTTAGAGTTCTTCAGATAAAGGTACTAGACAGTACAAGTACATAGCATAATACTAATAATGATTTCTGATAGTGGATTCATCAGAACATAAGAAGTTGCCATACTTGGTCAGACCGAGGGTCCATCAAGCCCAGCATCCTGTTTCAAACAGTGGCCAAACCAGGTTACAAGTACCCAAACAGTAAATAAATCCCATGCTACTAATGTAATGGTGACTATTCCCCAAGTCATCTTAATTACTAGTTTATGGATGTCTCCAAAAACTTGTCCAAACCATTTTTTTTAAACCCAGTTAAGCTAATTTCCTTAACCACATCCTCTGGCAATGAATTCCAGAGTATAATTGTGCGTTGAGAGAAAAACAATTTTCCTGATTTGTTTTAAATGTGCTACTTGCTATCTTCATGGAGTGCGCCCTAGTACTTATATTATCTGAAAATAAATAACATATTCACATTTATCTAATCTAATCCTCATGATTTCATAAACCTTTATCATATCTCCCGCCCCCGCCCCAACCAGCCATCTCTCCAGCCTGAACAGCCCTAACCTCTTTAGCTTTTCCTCATAGGGGAGCTGTTCCATTCCCTTTATCATTTTGGTTGCCCTTCTCTGTACCTTTTCTAATTCTGCTGTATCTTTTTAGAATTGTGGTGACCAGAATTGCACACACTACTCACGGTGCAGTCTCGCCATGGAACAATACAGAGGTTTTATAAAATACAAAAGAAAATAACTAGAAAACGAGTAACATCCTCAAGGGGATTATTGTAAAGTCTGAGCCTGAGCTGTGTACAGGTGATGTGTGATGATAGACTTAACTAGCCACTGGGTCTGTCTGGCAGTCTGCAAGTACCATAATACCTAGAAGTCCCAGCACAAATGCAGGCATTCATGTAGACAGGTCTGTCTGGAAGGCTGCGCAGGGGACCTGGGAGGGAGGATGTTTGCGCAACATCCTTATTAGCAGTGGTCATTAATTAGATTAGGCTGGAATGATAGAATTAAATTAGTTGGTGATTCAGTTATACAGGCTGCAAGTATAGTAATTAAAAGTCCTGCCAGAAATGCAGGTGCGCATATAACCAGATCTGTCTGGCAGGCTATGGAGAGGATCTTGGTAGCCAATTTTTCAGAAAATAGCCATACTAATATGGGCATCTGTTTGTTTACATTATTTACAGAGCGTTTTGGTTCAACATGGAAAGAGAGGAGAGCTGGATATGAGTTGAGTGAATGATCTTGTAGGATCACCTGCCTAAATTGCTAAATTAGGGAAGGTGATTACAATATCAACACAAATATTCAATGGCTGGCAACAAACTGGGAAATATTCTTGTAGTATGGAGAGAAATAACTGGATGATTAGTCTTTTTCTGCCATCATCTACTATGTTTTGCAGTGTTCATCATCCTTGTTCCTTAGCCTTGATCCTCTGGTGCAGTGTATATTCTACACCAAATAATAGGTGAAATGCTAAACTAGAGATCTTGTGACCCACATGTATTCTATTACAGGTTTATGAGGCATCACAGAGGTAGGTTTTCCCCTGAAACTCAGGTTTAAAAAAACATTCTTCTTATAGCGTCTTCTAGTAGTCTTCTTAAAAGGCAGTAATATGGTAGACACATTACTACTTAATGATCACAAACTGATTTTATTTTAAAACACAAAGAGCAGTAGATAGTGCAATTAATCAACACCATGGTAGAAGCAAAAGAGATAAAGGATATTCATTGTCTCTGGTTGGGAAGCACAGTAGGCTGTTTCCTATCAGCTTCAGAGCATGTGTAGGCAGATGGCACCCACTGTCCTGCATTTGAAAGGCCAGTCTCATATTGAATAAGTTACCTTCCTTTCACTCGCATTAATCTAAGCGGGTGCATTTAAATGAAGCTTTAAAAACCCATCACTCTCTCTCTCACCATGCATGACCCAAAAAGTCCTTCAAAGCTGCATTTAAAAGTTGGCTACCCTAGGGTTTTACTGCCAGGCATCCAGCATAAAAGGATTTGGGTGTCTGAGAATAAAAAGAGTCACAATAGCAAGCAGACACTTAAGCAAAATTTATGAGCAAGCAGATCCCGTCTTTTATCTTTTTTTTTTTTTTCTGGTTGTACCAGATGTTGCATAAAATGTCTACAGGAACTCCTCTTTACCAAGAAATGGCCACTCAATCAAAAAATGTTTATTTTTTTAAAGTGCACCATTTCCTTCTCTTATAAGCTGATTATTTTCTGCTCCCAAAGCTGCACATGGGAGTCCCCAGCTCTCTGGAACATGTGAGGGCTCTGAGCACGGTGGGAGAAGGGCTTTCAATGGGCAGAATAAGTCAACAAGAAAGAAGGAAAGTGATACTCCAGAATCCTCCCCTACAAGAAAAGGAGAATAGAGAGGTCTGTATTCATTAAGTTAAATGTGTCATTCTTCCTCATTTGTGTAGGCTTCTTAAGAGTATGTAGAGAAGATACAGAACTGCATTACCTTCATTATAAAGGCAGGGGAGACCTGCTGCCATGTTAGAGCCGCACATTCAAATTCCCAAGTTAACGTCTCGGTGGTGTGGCAGAGACTGGGAGTACTGTGAAGGCAGTGAACGCAGCCCCTGGCAAGAAGGCCTAACCACTCGTTACAGCAGCACCTTCCAGTTATTTAGGACACCCAAGCTGGCATTTATTACAGACGTCTAGCAGTCGGCAAAATCTTTCAGCTGGCAATATCCTTACCAGCAATTCAAACTACCACCAGCTTCCCCGGCAGCAGTCCTGCCACTGAGCATGGAGTCTGTAAGACAGAAGGCACCCACTGGCTTCATGGCAGCCTCCAAGCAGCTGCTCCACAGACACGAAGCCCCACGTGGTTCAAATAGTCAACGTTTGCTCTGTGCATGACAGAAGAGACAAGAGGCGTCGGCATTGGCCGCAGGGGCGGCACCTCCTTCATATCCCCCCCCCCCCCCCCCCCCCCCCCCCCCCCGTCTTTCAGTCATGCAGGTTGCAGACAGGAGCGGGGTTGAGCAGATAAAAGTCTCTAATCCTTGCTCTAGCCCCCCCCCATCTCTCCTGCAGTCAGCAGCATTGTGAGGAGAGGAGAGGAGGGGGGCACTGCAGGGAGCAGAATGACTCTGCTCCAGCTCCTCCCCTCCTGTCCCCTTCGGTGATGCTCATTTGCCATGGGACAGGAATACAGGAGCCAAGATTTTGCATAGGAAAGAATGCATGTGGTGCCCAAGCCACAGGTTGGCCACCCCCTGGTCTAACAGCTGTCTGTCTGCAATATTCCAGAGGTAGGCAAATAACCCACTCTATGATGAGCACCAAATTCTGCAATGAAAAAAAAATGTTAGTTACCAATAATTGAAGTAATTTCTACTTTTCTCTGCCAACAACATTGGCACTACATCAAAATAAACCCAGTGCCCTGACATACAGAGTAGCAAAATGGCCCAGGCTGCATTCTAACCTTGGCAATCGCACTGAAATGTCATCGTGACTGCTGAGAGACATGAAAGACATTTTTTTTTCCCCCCAAGCCTGACAACACTTAACTGAGGGGAGAGGAATTTCAATCTTACAAGTTTTTATTATGGGCAGGAAGGTGCCAGAGGCCACTGCTCAATATGCCAAGCATCCGACCTGGAAAGAGGGTACTTTTCATCTGTCTTCTGATGCTCCGCTGAGATTTTAATCTGAAAACTGCTTTCTCTTCTCTCTCCCCTGTCCTAGCTCATGCATCATTTTCCCCAAGGGCAATAAAAGAAAAAAAAAAAAAAAGCTTCACTGCAGGAGAAGTTACAGGAACTCATGTACCATAACCTACTGCTGATCCCAGGATATATGTAACGGCAGATAACGAGACATGGAAAGGAATCATTGCCTCTGGTGTCTAAAGCGGTAATAATTCAACATTTGTTTGCTTTAATCACTTTACTCGGTAGTTAAAACAGACAAAACCATTCACACCCTTTTGGTTCTGATTTGTGTTTGAAAACCTAGGAGAAGGAGACTGGTGCTGGAGTTCTGTGTCAGCTCTTCCCACCGTTATAAATGCAGGTGAGATGGGGCACTGCCGAGCTGATCCTCCTCAAAACCCAGGGGCAGCCACGGAGAGGACCCTGCTTTGATTCTCATGCCAGGGCTCCGCTCCCTGGATCGGCCGGGGCTGGCGACACCGCGGGGGCAGTGCTCTCTCAGCCCCCCTGGAAGAGAGGGAGTCAGAGATGTTGCGCAGCTGCGACACCCAGTGGCCAGATTTAGGGCCCACGATTGCAGGGCACTAGAAGGAGCCCTACTATTTGGCCTCGAGCTGAGGACTGTCGTAGTCATGACCAGAAAGGATCAAAAAGGGGGGGGGGGGGGGGGAATCTCCAGGCAGTTAAGAATGACGGCTTATGGTGCCAGATTTTAGCCCCGGCTTTGACTGTGCTGGAAGTACAAAGGAGCAGGAGGAAAATGTTGGGCCCGCTTGCTACCCCACCAGACATAAAAAAAGAGCCCTGTGTAGTCATTACACACATGGGGTACAAATTTGATATAAATATAGGAAGAGTGAATTCAGGAAGGGAAACCTTTTGATATATATATTTATTTATTTATTTACACACATCTATTTATTTATTTATTTGATCATTATTAATTTTCTCATTAATGACAAGAACAAACTTGTATAATAAATAAACATCAGTACATCAAACAAACAAACAAACAAAAAGGAAAAAAAAACACAGTATACCAAAAGGAAAAATCCTGATTGGAAAAACGTCTGCCATCAAGGGGGCGTGTTACAAGTCAACAAACATATAAAGAAAAGGAAAAAACAAGGAAACTCAAGCTGAAAAGCAATGTGATGCCAGCATTAATTAATAAGGCATAGCATCTACAAAGGAGATTCATGCTTGACAGAAAACAGTGGTGGTGAGGCCAGCATGAGAATCTGATTCATCTTTGCATTTAGAAAAGCAAAAAGCAGGGAGAGAGGTTCATAAAACCTATCTCACACCTTCAGTTTTTACAACACATTTACAAGGATTGTTCAGCCAATAGTTAGCTCCAGGTTGCAAAACCTGTGGTCATAACGTTAGAAACTACTTTCTTTTCCATTGTGTAGGTTTCACTACATCTGGAAAGACCCAAATTTTGGAAATCTAAAATAAGGAATCTTTATAACGGAAAAATAACTTCATGACTCAGTCCCTATCAGGTTCTAATACAAATCTGACAAAGTCGACCTTATATTACTTTCTCCATCCTCCTCTTTTTCTAGGGCAACAGAAACATCCAGGAAATCAAAAGAAAGCTGTGGGACTCCATCAGGGTTTCCAACCGCTTCCTTCTTAACAAAAAGGGGAAGATAATAAGCCTTAGAAATCGGAGGACAAGCATTCTCAGATTCCATAAAATAGCATTTAAAGAATCGAAGGAGAGGAAGTGGTCACTATGGGAAAGTTTATGAACCACAAATCTTGAGCTCTAGCCATGTACTCCAAATGTTTTAGTTTATTATGTATCACCAAATTATCATTAACCAAAGTTGATTCACTTTCTTGAATTTTCCCTATATTAGATTCCAACATTTTTATATGCTTTTTCTGATCTTCCAATACTACTTCCATTGCATTTGTTTTACTCATAGTGGGGCAGATTTTCAAAGGGGTACGCGCGTACCCCCCCGAATATCTGCCCCAAGCTCCCCCTATGCGGGCCGAGCCTATGTTGCATAGGCTGCTGGTGCGCGCAAAGCCCAGGGACGCACATAAGTCCCGGGGCTTTCCTGGGGGGTCGTGTCGGGGGGGTGTTGCAGCCAGCACATCATCGGAGGCGTGTCGCGGCCGGCGCGTCATCAGTGGCATGGCTGCGGCCTCTGGACTAGCCCCCGGACCAGACCATGACGCGCCGGCAGCCAGCCCGGCGCGCGCAAGTTACGCCTGCCTCGGGCAGGCATAACTTTCACGATAAAGGTAGGGGGGAATTAGTTAGGGCCGGGGGGATGGGTTAGTTAGGGGAAGGGAGGGGAAGGTGCAGGGGGGTGGAAGGAAAGTTCCCTCCAAGGCCGCTCCGATTTCGGAGCGGCCTTGGAGGGAATGGAGGCAGGCTGCGCAGCTCGGCGCGCACAGGCGGCCGATTTTGCGCAGCCTTGCACGCGCCGACCCTGGATTTTAAAAGATATGCGTGGCTACCTGAAAAAAAGGATGAAAAGAGAAATGAAGATCAAGAACCAGATAATTTAACAGAATTCTTAGAAAAGTCTTTTGAGAGCAAAATTGAGACCAGAGCAACGTTATTAGTGACGTTTATTCAAACAAGTGACAGAGATAATATATTACGAAAATCCTTCCGAAATCAAAGTCAGCTTTTCTATGGATATCAAATAAGAATATTTCCGGATATCACCAGGAAAATGCAAGAGAAAAGAAAAAGTTTCCTAATGATGAAAGGGGAAGTGACTACACGAGGAGCTAAGTTTTATCTGAGGTTCCCGTGTAGGTGTAGAGTGCTATACCAGAATAAAAGATATATTTTTGCTGAGCCAGCACAATTACATTTATACTTGGACTCCCACTCCTAATGTTAAGAGGGTTGGACAGATTAATAAGCAGGTTCACAACACAGAGTTTCAGCGAATATGTATGAGGTTTATGTATTTTTTTTTGGTTCTCCCAGTGTTCCTATAATATATAGAAGAACTTTTTTCCACTGTTAAAGAATGATGATGATGTTATGATTTCTTTCTTTTTTCTCAAACATTGTATTCAATGTATATTGATGAAACTTCAATAAAAATAAAATAAAAAAAAAACAAAAAAAAACCCGGTGTACTTTTGTTTGCGCGGGCGTACTTTTATAAAATCCACCCCAGTTTCTTTAAATTGTTTGGAGAAAGCCTGAAGTTGAGCAGTCAACAAGAGAGACTGCTTCCCAAATCTATTCCAAAGTAAAGACTTCAGGTCTTGACAACCTGTTGCATCCTTCGGTTGCAGACGGCTGCGACCGCTCTGCCTCACCTCTCTCTTACCTTTTTCCTCCTCCCTTGGAAGGATGGGCTGCCTTCGCTGCTGTTTGCCAAAACCCTCGGCATCTCCGAGCAAGCATGGGTGTCCCCGTCCGCCATGCTTCTTCCTGAGGCCTCCCAGGGCATGCACGCACGCTGCCTACGTTTTTGAATACGCCATGGTGGGAACCTCGGAGGCGGCCCCACCGCATGACGTCAGTACCTCTGGGTATTCAAACCTCCGCTCCACGCCAATTGAACGAGTTAGCAAGGACTTCGGTTTTGCTACTCTGATCGCTTCTAAGCCGCTCGCTTGGATTCCTCACTACCCTCCGGGGTATCTCGCTACTACGGACCCTCTGGGTACCCGCTCCTCGGGGGCCTCTCGCTTCTACTCGCCCTCCGGGGTTAATCTGCCTAACCTTAAGGACACCTGCCCCTCAGGGGTCTTGTCTGCTTTCTTTCAGGAACCCTCGGCGCTCCTAGGTACTCGCTCCTCGAGGGCCTATCCTGCTCAGGGTATCCTGCACCTCGAACCACGGGTCCTTCTCTTCGTTCAACTACCGAAGGAAGTTATCAGCAATTCTACTCTGTGAGTATCACTACGCTGCAGCTCTCCTCATTCCACCCTTCAGGTTCACGGCCTATCCCGCGCTGCGGAACACTACCGGACCTTTGCTCCATCTGGGTGAGACCATCATCAACAATTTTAGACTAGGTCTAAAAGTCTGAGCTCACTGTGATATCACTGGACTACAGCACTGTCCGTTCCTTGGGCAAGATTCTACTCATCAACTGCAGTATAATAAAGCTTTCTCTCCTCAGTGTCTGCTTACTAGAGTCTAGCCAATCGTTGTGGTTCCGCAAGGGGCCCCTCCCCGTGGGAGGAGTCATCGCCATTTCGACCGAGAGTCCACAATACGCCACAAACCCAACACAGTTAACACAGGTCTAACCCCTTGGGAAAAATCCAATACAGCCCCCTTCTTACATGTCCTCCTTGGTTTCCTCTCTCCGACTGGTCCACCTGCATTACACTCACAGTGTCCCCAGATAAACTTTCCTCCAAAGTCTTCTATAGAAACATAGAAGTGACGGCAGAAGAAGACCAAACGGCCCATCCAGTCTGCCCAGCAAGCTTCACATTTTTTTCTCATACTTATCTGTTTCTCTTAGCTCTTTGGTTCTATTTCCCTTCCACCCCCACCATTAATGTAAATTCTATGCAGATCCTCCAGTGACATCTGCCTCTGAAATGCTTCCGTGACTGAAATCATCAGTCAGCACTAGCATCTGGGTATTGCCAGGTCCAGTGCAAGGGTATTAGGTGCCCTAGGTGAACCTTCTGCCTTGCACCCGCAAGGATCACCCCTTGATCCCTTTTTAAAAATTGGCATTACATTGGCAACTCTCTAGTGTAGCAGTAATGAAGAGCTTTCATCGCAGGCAGGAGGAGGGAGAGCAAAGAGGGCAAAGAGGGTTTGACCTCCCCGAGCCTCTTCCTTTTATTGTACATTCATACAAAGGCAGATGATGTGTCATTACATGATTGGCTACTTTCCCATAGCAACAGAAGAGTCATTACACCATTGGCTTTGGCTCAGGGGGTGTGCACGGATCATATCATTGGCTGCTGAAATCTATACCTCCTGACTTTGTCCTGCCTCTGACTAGGGAACACCCAGCCCTTCTTTCAGGCTAACAGGATTAATTATAGGCCAGAGAAATACATGAAGTCAGGTATCCTCTCCTAGGCAGAGGGGCTTAAGCACAAGTGATGCTTTTATTCAGGCAAATGTCAGGGAGAAGGGAAGTTAGTGTTTAACCCTGATGAAATGGCTTGCTGGCAAGCGCATATTTCCCACATCTCACCCTTTCTGTTTTTGTTTAGGGCAGCACAGTAAAGCTTTAGACCCTTACTGAAATCTGTTATGTCTTGGTATGGGCTGGAAATAGGGGAAGAGGGATTATGGAGAGAAGAAAGCTATAATTCGACGTGGTGTGCCAGCTGTCGATGAGCTTCTGAATCTCCATATCACCCAGAGCTGGTGCAGGTGGTGTGCCAACTCTGCAGGGCTCAAGATTCCCTATTAGGCATCTTACAAGACATCTTTATATCCGGGCTGAGAGCAAGGTTTCAATATGGATATGAAGGTTGGGTATGCACTGAATACAGCATCACAGGCAGATAGTTAAGATAATCACAGTAATTATAATAGAAATCATCCCTTTTGAGACCAGAAATATCAGGGAGTCAGGATCATAGCCAGTCCCATGGAGAAGTAGGTATTCTGCCTGAAAATGGTGCATCAGCAACCATGGTTTCTATCTGCTCTATGGTATGTGTGAGGTTTGCTTTATAGTCTGATATGTACACACAGCAATGAGATCCAATTAATGCACAAACACCATCCTTTAAGGCTAAAATAGCTTCTAAGGTATAGCTGTTCTGTAATGTTACTTCTCTAATCTGAGAGACTTCTGTTGTGAGTAGTTTTAATGCATGGACTGTCTGATTAAATATGGCAGTCGTCCAGTTAGCTAGGATGTGTAAGTCTCTGTAATTCATAGCTGTCCCCATTGGGGGAAACAGGCTTCTAGCTATCTGAGCTTCTGTATACTTTTCTATGGGATTATTTATCGCCTCCCTTTTGTTACGGAGCCTTGCTTTGGGTAAATTTTTGACTGCATAGTATGAGGGGAGGATGAAGCCTAAAGTGCACCTGTCTCTCCATCTTGGGGAAATGTACATATATGCTCTACGCCCACATAATATCCATATGTTTCCTAACAGATTAGTGGACATGTCATTGGTTATCATTTGGGCTATATAACTACAAAAGGTAAATCCTTCATCCCCTCTATACTTTCTGTACCTGCTTGGGTCTCCCACTGCACATCCTGAAATCTGCCAATTGCATACATATATGTGGTATAACTATGCAAGTGTTCAGTGATTAATACAAAAGTTCAGTTACAATATGGATATTTCCCACCTGAATTCCCTTTCCATCCCCTGTATCATAGTCCCAACAAAGAGCGGCAGTCTCTTGAATACCGCTACCAATGTGTAGTATGGTATTATTAACTGGAGAGTTAATGAAAACCTCTCTGTAAAGGATAATTAGTCCATACTGTAAGGTTAAATGGTACAGCATGCATCAGTCGTTCTCCGCAGACTTGGGTTGGCATGTGTGCGCAGATCCAACAGTCTGTTCGATTCAACAGGTGTGAAAAGTTCTGATTCGAGGATGTACATGTTGTCCTGTCAGAGTCCTTGTTCTGAAATCGCCATAGCTGGAGAAATAAGGCAAAGGATGAGGATGCAGAACACAATTGTTAATGAGTTGGCATTCAGGCAAGAAAAAGCGGCTAATAAGTTCTCTGGAGTTTTCTCAAGGCCTTGCTGTTCTAAGAGTTGTGCAGATTGGTTGGATAGGGCCTTGATCTGTCCCCAGGTCATGTGGTGCTGCTTTTTGCAAGGAGTCCGGACTCTGTCCTTCTGAGGGCTATGGAGGCTCAGGGAGAAGTTGGGGATCGGGTCCTGTAGACCTGGACACCTTTCCATCTCTCCACGGCTTGATACCTGTGGAAGCAAGCAGAGAAACATATCCTCGTTCCCCATTTTAAGGGAACGGGACCGTACCAGACATTAAATATTCTATACAAAACTGATGGCTGTGGGTGACTAACCCTAGTCCCATAATGATTACTCATGGCTGTGGTCTTAAATTTAAACCTGATATGTTTAGATGATTTAAAGTAAACAATACTTTGTTCAGGGGGAAAATCCAGGGGCAATCCCCCTTTTTTCTTTTTGTTTGGTCCAGAGCTCTTAAGGGTATGATTTGCTCTCTCCACAATGGCTTGCCCTGTGGTGTTGTAGGGGATGCCAAATACGTATTTAATGTTCAATTATTGACAAAATTCATGCAAAGGAATGGCTGCAGTAAGCAGAGCCATTTTTAGTTTTCAGAACATAGGGTAGGCCCATTATCAAGAATTTTTTATGCAGTGATCAATTTTCATTCAGTAAAATAGCAATAAATGTAAATTAATCATTTAAAGGAAAAGTAATTTGCAGTAAGCAGAATCAAATGACAAGTATATTAGACATTACATTAAACATATGTTACACAAGACTGACATATATTCATTCATCTTGCAAATATTAATTTACACAAAACTGACACATATTCATCCATCCTGCAAATATTTCTTGCATCAAGACAGACAACAGATAACACATAATATGAGCTAAAAATCTTATCAAAAAGTTATCAAAAACAAAATTAGATCAAGGATCAAAAGTCAAAAGGCGTTAGAAAAATGTTTGAAAATGTTAAAATAAACTGCAAAGTGTCCATCTTCACATCTCTTCATGGCAGCGTCAATCTGGAAAATATTAAAGACTGGCATACAGCAAAAAATTACTAAGGTAAGGATTAAAGTGAAATTCTTACTTTTTTAACCTTGAAGAAATCAATTCTATCATTCAATTTAATAAAATCAATTTGGAGTTGCAAGAAAAGGTTTGTGAGGGATTGCTTTAGATGTAGCAACCTCTATCAGTAAAAATTTTAAGGTTCAGAATTCTGTAAAAGTTTTGTGAAAAAGAAAATAAAACTGAAGTGTCCTTAATACAGAAGGTCTGTAGGCCTGAAAAATAAAAACTATTATACAACAGAATTATTAAAACAATAATATAATATAACTTGTAGAATAACATAGCGCCTCCTAGTGGAGACCCCATCATTACTTTATAGATTGCAACTATTGTTCCAGGTTGCAATCAGTAATACTCTGAGCTTACTTTCAATGTGGAATATCAGAATAGAATTTCTTCTTATAATTATTAGAATAGGAAATTAAACACGCTGTTTGCTCAGCTCTGTCTGCTGCATGCTAAAGTTTGAAAGTATTAAAAGATTAAAGACATATAGAAAGTAGAGAGAGAAATTGCAGGACTAGGTCCAGTTTTTTTCTTTTCAAAAGTTCTCCCTCCCTCCCCCATGAGTGGCTAGCAAGAGTTACAGAAGACAGTAAAGGGGGGGAGGAGCAGTGTTTCTCAAAAGAAAAGAACTGCACCCAAGGAATTAATCCTTCAGTCAATAGGAACTTAAAGATAGCATTGTTTAACAAATGACCACAGACAATGGCTGGGCAAGGACTGGTTCCTTGCAGACAGATACTATTTTTCTCCTATAGGAAAATTGCAATAAGAAACTGTGCGCTGGCAATTCAAACTATAAACTTAAATCTCAGAGAAATTGAGTCATTTTAAATGTGAGCCAAATAAACTTTGCAAAAGGGAAACTTTCACATGTAATTTACACAGAATATTATTCAAATTTCAGTACAGTTTGTAACATAAGCTCTGCATACACTTTGTGTGGGGGAAATACTCTCAGAGTATGCAGATTTTTTGTAACAATTCAAATAGGAATAGAAACCATTTTTTCCAAATTTGTACTGTTTGTAAAGAGAAACCATTTTTTTTTTTTTTTCATAGTGATATTTTCTTTGCTTGTAACGCAGGAGTCTAATTAAATCCTTTTTTTCATAATGATATTTTCTTTGCTTGTAACACAGGCCCAAGATCTTACACGCTGATTTCTTTGAAGACCTGGGGGCATAGTCACTGCACATGGCACTCAACTCTATTGCTGCCACACCTAGTTCTTTGTTTCTTTCTGTAATGGGAAGGGCTTGAATCCCTTTCAATAATTCCTCTCTTGTGAGATTTCCATGTTCTAGGTGAAATCCCATGGTGGTTGGTGGGGGAAGGGCTTGCAGGCAAGATGGAGGAAGGCTAGTTTTTCTGACCTCAGTGTTTTCTATTTCCTGGGGCATTTTCTCTGAGGTGGATGCAGAGGAAGCCACAGGAGCCATGTGAGTGTGTGTCTCCAGATGTTCTATTTCATTTTCTGTCCCCCTTTGTTCATGGTTCTTTTCTGAGATGGGGAAGGCTTGAAGTCCTTCTAATAATTCTGTTTCTGTAAGGTTTTCTTTCTGCAGTTTCTGCTGAAATTCAATGCTAATCGCCCCACCCAGGCCAGGTGGTGGCTCTATTGTTCTCAAGGGTTGCTTTTCTGAAGAAATGGGGAAGGTGTGAATTGCTTGTGCTTTGGGTGTAGGTATGAGGAGCTGAGGATACAAAGAATTTGCTGTCTCTGAGGAAGACTGAGAAGATGGGGGAAGGGTATGTCTGCCTGCTTCTAAAAGCACATGGTTTGAAACTGCTGTTTTTAAACCTTTTTTTTCTTTGCATTCGATGGCTTCTGTACATTTTTGCCAGATTAATCTTAGCTTTATGGGAGCTCTGGGAGCCGTATGAAGATAATTGCCGATTGAAATCCAATTCTGGGTATTTAGAGTTCCAGACTCCATAGAATACCAAGGGCAACGGCAAGCTATTTCACTTATTAATTTTTCTAAGTCCCCCAGGCTGACTTGCGCTATTTTTCTTCTGGTGATGAAATAATGATTATTAATGATTTGCTGCAACTTTCTGGCATGTAGCCGCTGCTGTACAGTCAAATCATTACCCATTCTTACGAGTGTGGGGAACAAACTTGCTGAGAAATACTTAAATATACTAAAAAGTACTTTAATATACTTACGATTGCAAATCTGTTGAACGATACGTATCTAGGCTATGACCAGCCGAAATAAGCATGGAGTTTATCATCACTGTCGCGGGTCACCAGATGTAGCAGTAATGAAGAGCTTTCATCGCAGGCAGGAGGAGGGAGAGCAAAGAGGGCAAAGAGGGTTTGACCTCCCCGAGCCTCTTCCTTTTATTGTACATTCATACAAAGGCAGATGATGTGTCATTACATGATTGGCTACTTTCCCATAGCAACAGAAGAGTCATTACACCATTGGCTTTGGCTCAGGGGGTGTGCACGGATCATATCATTGGCTGCTGAAATCTATACCTCCTGACTTTGTCCTGCCTCTGACTAGGGAACACCCAGCCCTTCTTTCAGGCTAACAGGATTAATTATAGGCCAGAGAAATACATGAAGTCAGGTATCCTCTCCTAGGCAGAGGGGCTTAAGCACAAGTGATGCTTTTATTCAGGCAAATGTCAGGGAGAAGGGAAGTTAGTGTTTAACCCTGAGGAAATGGCTTGCTGGCAAGCGCATATTTCCCACACTCTAGTCTTTCAGGTACCATAGATGATGTTATTAATCATTTACAAATTTCCAATAGCAGGTCTGCAATTTCATTTCTCAGTTCTTTCAGCTCTCTGGGATGTATACCATCTGGTTCAGGTGATTTGCTACTCTTTAATTTGTCAGTTTGCCCTAGTACATCTTCCAGGTTCACTGAGATTTGTTTCAGTTCTTCGAATTATCACCTTTGAATAGCATTTCTGGCATGGGTATCTCTCTCACATCTTCCTCAGTGAATACTGAAGCAAAGAATTCATTTAGTCTCTCTGCTTTGGCTTTTGTCATCCCTATGTGCTCCTTGTACCCCTTGACCATGTAATGGTCCAACTCACTCCCTCGCAGGCTTTTTACCTCGAATGTACCTGAAAAAGTTTTTATTATGAGTTTTTTGCTTCCATGGCAAACTTCTTTTCAAATTGTCTCTTTGCCTTCCTTATCAGTGCTTTGCATCTGACTTGCCAGTGCTTATGATGTTTCCTGTTTTCTTTATTCGGATCCCTTTTCCATTTCTTGAAAGATTTTTTTTAGATATAGCCTCTCTCACCTCCAGCTTTCAACCATGCTGGTAGTCATTTAGCCTTTTTTCCACCTTTTCTAATGTGTGGAATACATCTGATCTGGCTTCCAAGATGGTATTTTTAAAAACATACATGCTTGAGCTAAACTCTTAACATTTACGATTGTTCCTTTCAGCTTTTTCCTAACTATTTTCCTCATTGTATCAGTCAATCTTTTGAAGGTTAAATGCTGTCATAGAAGATTTCTTTTTGTGCTTCCTCCAGTTATTAAGTCATATTTGACAATGTTGTGATCACTGTTACCAAGTGGCTCCAACACTGTTACCTCTCGCACCAAATCCTGTGTTCCACCAAGGACTACTAAATAACACATAAAATACCTGTGTATGTATTAATTTGTTTATTACCAAATATTAAAACATTTTACATATACAATACAAAATCTGCCCCCAAAAATCAATTATTAAATGACAACTTATAAATCACATTATAATCATTATATAAAATATATTAAAGCAATATGCTGACTATACAAGCACAGACAAAATGTATATATTGAATCAATGTTTCACTCAGGAAACCACAAACCACTAAGGAAACCACTAAGGACTAGGTCTAAAATAGTTTCCCCTCTTGTTGGTTCTTGTACCAGCTGCTCCCTGAAGCAATCATTTATTTCATCTAGGAACTTTACCTCTCTAGCATGTCCTGATGAGACATTCATCCAGTCAGTACTGGGGTAATTGAAATCACCCATTAATACTATCCTGCTGATTTTATTAGCTTCCCTAATTTCTTTTAGCATTTCATTATCTGTTAGTTCATAAGAACATAAGAAATTGCCATGCTGGGTCAGACAAGGGTCCATCAAGCCCAGCATCCTGTTTCCAACAGAGGCCAAACCAGGCCACAAGAACCTGACAATTATCCAAACTATGAACTACTATTCACAGGAAAAGAGTCAATAAAAGCTCTTAAATGCTCAGGGCATTTACAGGGATAGCGCAACATAAATGTTGCTCCTAAGGATACGGTTTCCTGCCTCATAGTAAGAAAGCCTTTACGCCTTTCCTGCGTTATTTTGGAGATATCTGGAAACATACGTATTGTTAAACCATGAAAGGGGGTATTTAAATGTTGGAAATATCTAGACATAATTTTGCTAACATCCTGTTCTGCTATCAAAGACACAATCAATATAGAACATTCTATTATTTCAGTTGCAGAGGATTCAAGAAACATTGTCAAATTATCAACATCTAACTGATTTTGCTCATAAGACTTATAAGAACATAAGAAATTGCCATGCTGGGCCAGACCAAGGGTCCATCAAGCCCAGCATCCTGTTTCCAACAGAGGCCAAACTAGGCCACAAGAACCTGGCAATTACCCAAACATTAAGAAGATCCCATGCTACTGATGCAATTAATAGCAGTGGCTATTCCCTAAGTAAATTTGATTAATAGCCGTTAATGGACTTCTCCTCCAAGAACTTATCCAAACCTTTTTTGAACCCAGATACACTAACTGCACTAACAACATCCTCTGGCAACAAATTCCAGAGCTTTATTGTGTGTTGAGTGAAAAAGAATTTTCTCCGATTAGTCTTAAATGTGCTATTTGCTAACTTCATGGAATGCCCCCTAGTCCTTATATTATTCGAAAGTGTAAATAACCGAGTCACATCTACTCGTTCAAGACCTCTCATGATCTTAAAGACCTCTCTCATATCCCCCCTCAGCTGTCTCTTCTCCAAGCTGAACAGCCCTAACCTCTTCAGCCTTTCCTCATAGGGGAGCTGTTCCATCCCCTTTATCATTTTGGTTGCCCTTCTCTGTATCTTCTCCATCGCAACTATATCTTTTTTGAGATGTGGCAACCAGAACTGTACACAGTATTCAAGGTGTGGTCTCACCATGGAGCGATATAGAGGCATTTTGACATTTTTCATTCTGGCCAGGTGGACAGTAATAAACCACCATAGCTATTTTATTCCTCTTTTCACCCGGAATTTCTATCCATAAAGATTCAACATTGCGTTTTGTTTCCTGCAGAACTTTTATCTTGTTTGATTCAATGCTGTCTTTAAATTACAGTGCCACCCCTCCACCAATTTGATGCATCCCATCATTTTGATATAATTTGTACCCTGGTATCACAGTGTCCCATTGGTTATCCTCCTTCCACCAGGTCTCTAAGATGCCAATTATATCTAACTCTTCATTCAGTGCAATACACTCTAACTCTTCCATCTTATTTTTTAGATTTCTAGCATTTGTTTATAGACATTTAAAAGTATGCTTCTTGTTTGTATTAACAACCTGCTCATCAGTAGATAGGATAATTTATTTATTTATTTATTTTATTTATTTAACGTGTTTTGTATACCGTCATTCGGTTTCGCCATCAGAACGGTTTACAGTAGTCGAGAAATAATATATTGGCTACAAACATCATTGCAGCAAACTGTCATATTGAACGAAAGTTTGGGGTTTGAACGTTAGTTAATTACATATAAATTATTATTACATATTATCAATCTTATATAGCCACAGAGTTACTATATACATTAATGATGATACATATATATATAGTAAAAAAAAACCTGTTACATATAGGCATGGGGTAATAAGTGAGGTCAGTTGCACATTATCTTAAGTGTTCACATGTTGGGCGTTATTTAATTGATAGAGGGACGGAGCATTTTTCTTATTGTTGGGTTGGTGGTTGACTGGTGGTCTGGTTGATTGAGTGAGTTTGAATAGGCTCTGGTGAATACCCAGGTTTTGAGGTCTTTTTTGAAAATTTTGATATTTGGTTGATTTCTTATTTCGATTGGTATTGAGTTCCATAGAGTGGGGCTGGCGATGGATATGGCTCCACGAACTCAACGAACGTATTGAGTTCGTTGTGTGGTTCTGGCATGAGGAATTTTGAGGAGGCCTTTGTTTGTTGAGCATAGGTTCCGTTTAGGAGCGTGGATTACGATGGATTTGCTTAGCCAGTTGTTTTGCTGTCCTTGGATTGTTTTATGCAGGATTGTGAATACTTTGTATTCTATACGGTATTTTATTAGGAGCCAGTGTAAAGAGATGAGGGTTGGCATGATGTGCTCATGTATTTTTGATCCAGTCAGAATTATGGCGGCTGTGTTCTATAGGATCTGTAGAGGGCGGATGGTAGCAAGTGGTAGGCCAAGGAGTAGAGCATTGCAGTAGTCCAGGTTGGAGAAGATGAGTAGTTGCAGGACTGTTCTGAAATCATCGTGTGCGAGGAAGGGTTTGAGATGTCTGAGTGTCATTAGTTTGTGGTATCCTTCCTTAATCTTTGTGGTATCCTTCCTTAATCTTGTTAGTTATGTGTGTTTTGAATGAAAGATCTTTGTGTATGGTGATTCCCAGATTTTGCGTATGAGTGACAGGAGAGATTAAGGTATTTGGGTTTTCTGTTTTGAGTGGTAAAATGGGGGTGGTGGTGTTTTTTCTTTCGAGGATGATTAACTCAGTTTTATCTCAAAACTTGGCTATTCCATCAAGCTTTCCCAGAGAGCTAATAGCAATAAGAACAAACATCCAGCCTTGCCTTGCAGCAATGTAATGTTCATCTTGCTTCAGTTACATGTACCAAGTTATTTCCTAAGTTTATTTCAGTTGTTTTAAATTAGATTGTACTTTATTATAGTTTATTCGATATGTTCCATGTTCCATTTATGTTCCATGTAAACCACCTTCCCGGCGATAGTTTTCTCTGTTAATTGTGAACCGGAGTGATATGTATTGTATACAGGAACTTCCGGTATATAAAAACCTAAAAATAAATAAATAAATCTATGTTTATTATGAGTTTGAGGTCAGTTAGATGCTGTTTGATTTCTGAGAGATAGATCGTTGTTTTCTCATATGTTTCTTCCAGCGTATTCTGTATAGGGACTAGTATTTGTATATCGTCAGCGTATAGAAAGTGGGTCAACCCAAGGCATTCTAATGCCTGACATATAGGAAGTAGGTAAATTTGAAATCTTTCTGAATTTTATTTAAAGGCACCTGGTCCCCTTTGGCATTTATTGCAACCTCTCTACTGGGATGCCCTATTTTCCCTGTTCTCTTAGTATCCTACAAAGATAAAGCATTCTGAACCATATGGCTTTCCTCCATCATCTAGTTTAAAACCTGCGCTATCTCCATTTTAAAGGTTAGTGCCATCCACCAGGACAAAATGGTCAGACAGATGATGAAATACTAAGAGAAATCAAAGAAGCTAACCAATTTAGCAGTGCAGTAATAATGGGAGATTTCAATCACCCCAATATGGACTGGGTAAATGTATCATCAGGACATACTAGGGACATAAAGTTCCTGGATAGAATAAATGACTGCTTCATGGAGCAATTGATTCAGGACCCAACAAGAGAGGGAGTTATTTTAGATTTAATTCTTAGTGGAACACAGGATTTGGTGAGAGACATAATGGTGGAGGGGCCACTTGGCCACAGTGATCACAACATGATCAAATTTAAACTAATAACTGGAAGGGGGACAATAAGTAAATCTACAGCTCTAACACTAAATTTTAAAAAGGGAAACTTTGATAAAATGATGAAAAAAGTTAGAAAAAAACTGAAAGGTGCAGCTGAAAAGGTTAAAAGTGGGAAGTTCCGAAGTCTGTTAAGCCACGTGAGCCCTGAAGCTGTTTGTTTTTATACGTATTTTTGCTGCGGCTTGAGAATGAAAGGAGCCTGCCGCAGAGGAAAGCTGTGGGAGCTGGGAGGCAGGCATTCAGCCCGCGGGGTGAGGCAGCGGCAGGACGTGTGCTGGCTGCCTCCCACCGGCAAAAACGCAAGCAGGGCAGGCGCGAATGGAGGCGGCGGGGCCTCGGTGATGATGGGGCACGGGAGAAGTGCGGCGAATAGGCCCATGAAACCGGGGCTGGTGCCGGTGCCGCGGGAAAAATACAAAAGCAGCACTTAAGTGGCGGGCTTCGGGGGAGGCTCCAACTCTCGGAGAAATGGTCGCCGCGACCAACACCTATCACGTGACCGGCCCACTAGGGTATGCCCGAAGCCCCAATAGGCCAATCCGCCCCTGGGCAGAAGTCAGGATGCAGGCAGACAAGAAGGTCAAGGAACAGGCCAGTACCAGAGAGATAGTCCGGGGGTACTACCTGGGAGGACAGACAGACAGACGCAGGAACAGAAGGACGCTGGAACAAGACTGGAACAAGACTGTGAACGCGGAGGCAAACTAGTACGCTTACAGCGCCGAGCCGATTGCCAAGGCAAGGAAGTGCAGGCAGGGACTTCCTTATATTGTTCCATCAATCAGGGTGCGCCGCGGACCTAGGACCCGCCCCTGGCCCTACAAGAGGCCGGGCGGTCCATGCGTGCGTGTAAGGGCGTGGCCAACTCCACTGAAGACACCTAACTCCGGCATGAGGCCTGGTGCACAGTGGAAGGCCCGGTGACCGCCGCTGCAGGATGCCGAGGCCTAGAGGAGCTTGCGGCTGCCGCTGGGGAGGCTGACCCATGACCTGCAGAGGAGCTAGCGAGGTGAGCAGGCCTGTGTGTGGGCCGGGCGCGGACAGGGCGTGCAACAAAACCTGTGAGGGATTCGGTTGGACCGTTAGATGACCAAGGGGTTAAAGGGACTCTTAGGGAAGATAAGGCCATTGCAGAAAGACTAAATTAATTCTTTGCTTCTGTGTTTACTAATGAGGATGTTGGGGGAAATACCAGTTCCGGAGATATTTTTCAAGGGTGATGAGTCAGATGAACTGAACCAAATCACTTTGAAACTGGAAGATGTAGTAGGCCAGATTGACAAACTAAAGAGTAGCAAATCACCTATACCGAGTGGTATGCATCCCAGGATTCTGAAGGAACTAAAAAATTAAATTTCAGATCTATTAGTTACAGTTTGTAACCTATCATTAAAATCATCAATTGTACCTGAAGACTGGAGGGTGGCCAATGTAACCCCAATATTTAATAAGGGCTCCAGGGGTGAAACGGGAAACTATAGACCAGTGAGCCTGACTTCAGTGCCAGGAAAAATAGTGGAAACTATTCTAAAGATCAAAATCACAGCGCATATAGAAAGACATGGGTTAATGGAACACAGTCAACATGGATTTACCCAATGGAAGTCTTGCCTCACAAATCTGGTTCATTTTTTTGAAGGGGTTAATAAACATGTGGATAAAGGTGAACTGGTAGGTGTAGTGTATTTGGATTTTCAGAAGGCGTTTGACAAAGTTCCTCATGAGAGGCTGCTAAGAAAACTAAAGTCATGGGATGTGGATTACAAACTGGTTAAAAGACAGTAATAGAGAGTAGGATTAAATGGTCAATTTTCTCAGTGGAAAAGGGTAAACAGTGGAGTACCTCAGGGATCTTTACTTGGACTGGTGCTTTTCAATACATTTATAAATGATCTGGAAAGGAATACGACGAGTGAGGTTATCAAATCTGCAGATGATACAAAATTATTCAGAGTAGTTAAATCACAAGCGGATTATGATAGATTACAGGAAGACCTTGCAAGACTGGAAGATTGGGCATCCAAATGGCAGATGAAATTTAATGTGGGGAAGTGCAAGGTCTTGCATATAGGAAAAAATAACCCGCGCAGAAGTTACACGATGTTAGGTTCCATATTAGGAGCTTCAAGCCCAGAAAAAAGATCTAGGCATCATAATGGATAACACATTGAAATCATCAGTTCAGTGTGTTGCAGCAGTCCAAAAAGAAAACAATGTTAGGAATTATTAGGAAGGGAATGGTGAATAAAACAGAAAATGTTATAATGCCTCTGGTATTGCTCCATGGTGCGACTGCACCTTGAATACTGTGTACAATTCTGGTCGCCGCATCTCAAAAAAGATATGGTTGTGATGGAGAAGGTACAGAGAAGAGCAACCAAAATGATAAAGGGGATGGAACAGCTCCCCTATGAGGAAAGGCTAAAGAGGTTACGGCTGTTCAGCTTGGAGAAGAGACAGCTGAGGATGGATATGATAGAGGTCTTTAAGATCATGGGAGGTCTTGAACAGGTAAATGTGAATCAGTTATTTACACTTTTGGATAATAGATTAGGGGGCACTCCATGAAGTTAGCATGTGGCACATTTAAAACTAATTGGAGAAAATTATTTTTCACTGAACACACAATTAAGCTTTGGAATTTGTTGGCAGAGGATGTGGTTAGTGCAGTTAGTATAGCTGTGTTTAAAAAAGGATTGGATAACTTCTTGGAGGAGAAGTCCATTACCTGCTATTAATTAAGTTGACTTAGAAAATAGCCGCTGCTATTACTAGCAACAGTAACATGGAATAGACTTAGTTTTTGGGTACTTGCCAGGTTCTTATGGCCTGGATTGGCCACTGTTGGAAACAGGATGCTGGGCTTGATGGACCCTTGGTCTGACCCAGTATGGCATGTTCTTATGTTCTTATGGGTCAGTTATTTATAATTTATTTTATTTATTTATTTTGAACAGTTTTATATACCGACAACCGTTTGCACATCGTGTCGGTTCACATGTAACTTACTAACCACGGTTATATAGGCATTGCCTTCACAATGAACAGGTAACGATAAGATGCAATAACAAAGAAGCTAGATAAATTAGTGGGAGGGATTCAACTGGGAGTAACATGAGAAGGGAACTAGGGGGGAGAGAAAACAATAACAAAACAGGATATACGTTATATACAGATGAGTTCATAGATAATGCTGGTTCTTGTTTAGGGGAAGGAAGAGGGGAGAAGGGGCTAGTGAGGGTAAATGTTGGAGGAAGGTCAAGTGAGGGTAAAAATTGGAGTGAGGTCAAGGAAGGGGAGGGTCAGTAGGCGAAGGTGAAGGAGGGTAGGCTTGGAGGAAGAGCCAGGTTTTAAGTTTCTTTTTGAATAAGGGTGTGGAGGTTTCAGTGCGTAGGTCTAGAGGCATGGAGTTCCAGAGGGTGGGGCCGGCGAGAGGAGGGCTCTGCAGGTTGTGGAGATAAGTCTGGTAGATTTTATAGAGGGGGAGACTAGTGTTCCACGTAGGGAGACGCGGGTTGGTCTTGTGGAGGTGTGAGGGAGGAACGGTGGGTTTATCCAGTTGTAATGTTCGTTGGTGATGCTTTTGTGGGTGAGAGTAAGGGTTTTGTAAATGATGCGTGATTGAATGGGAAGCCAGTGGAGAGCAATGAGAGTGGGAGTGATGTGGTCTTTCTTATTGATATTTGTGAGGATGCGTGCAGTGGCGTTCTGAAGGAGTTGTAGAGGTTTGATGTAGGTGGCAGGGAGGCCAAGGAGGAGAGAGTTGCAGTAGTCAATTTTCGAAAAAATAATAGATTGGAGTACAGTACGGAAATCCGAGAGATATAGAAGGGGTTTGAGTTTTTTAAGGGTTTGTAGTTTGAAATAGCAGCTACTGAGGATAGAATTGATGTAAGGTTTGAAGTTGAGTTGGTTATCAAGTATAACACCCAGGTTTCGTGTATTGGATGGGAAAGTGGTAGAGGAGAGGTAGAGGGTATGGGTGTTGATGATTGTTTGGAAGAGATGAGAAGGAGTTCTGTTTTTTGGGGATTGAGGGATAAGTGCATGTCAGTGAGGAGCTGGTTAATGGAGGCAAGAATGGTATTCCAGTTTTGGAGTGCGGTGAGAATGGAATTTGTGAAAGGGATAAGGATTGTGGCGAATGCAGTTTTTAAGACGTGTTTGTTATAGTTGGATAGTGTAGGTAATTTGAATATTTTTCATTTTCTTTTTTGTAGATATAGCTGGTTCCCCTGATGAAATCTTATGAGTGAAACGAGGGTCACTTATAGGGAAAGGGATATGAAAATGTGGTCTTGAGTATTCAAGAATGAGCTGTGATGAAAATAGGCAGGCGAATATAAGAAATATATAAGAACGTGAGAGGGAAAGTGAAAAAGAAAAACGTTTTTGAAGAATTGAGATTAAAAAGACTGAAGAAGTAACTGTGATGCCTAATGATTCACATGATTTTTTTTAACATCTCTAAAGAGATGCACATAATTGGCAGATATTCATATGGCCATGTAATGTTTGACACACCTTTTTTATGCACATTGAGTGGATATTATTGTGGTGTACTCTATTTATCTATACGATTTCACACGTAAGTGATATTTTTGTAGTTTAGTCATATTTGACTATTTTATGGTATGAGTGTGGAGTGAATGTGGTTTAATTTTACATGTTTAAAGTGATATATTGATTAATAAATGTGTTAATATACAGTGAGAATTGTTTGACTCTCACTCATTGTATTTGAGCCATCTAGCATATTGCCATCAATATATAGGTCTACCAAAATATATGGTGCGGACTCTGCAGTTACCGCAGAATGCAGCCACATGTGTGATAGTGCCCTCTTCAGCAAGACAGCATATCACACCGGTTTTGAAGTATTTACATAACATAAAAACTCATTATTTTCAGCTGTCCTTTACCTGAATTATATTCTTGTATATCGATTTTTCATTTGCTATTGTGTTTTGTCATGTAATTTACATTATGTAAGTTGATTTTTTTCTGTTCTTTGGTTCTATATGTGTATATATTAGTCATATTATACTTTACATTATATATATTTTATTGTGCACTGCCTAGCATGGTATTTCCAATTAAAAATGTTAAATAAATAAATTACCTCAATATTTATTCCTCACTGGCTCCATATGTATCACAGAATAAACATTGTGACTATCAGACTAGGCGTCATAGAAAATATTATTCACAGATGAAAATCTCCACCTTATATTTAATCTTCAATCAATCACCCTTATAGGTTTAGGCAGTATATTTTATTTGCAAAAAAATATGATATATTGACCAATGATTAAATGTAAGGCAGAGATTTTCATCTGTGAATAACATTTTCGATGACACCTAGTATGATGGTCACAATATTTATTTTGCGAAACAAGTGGAGCTGGGGAGGAATAAGTATTGTGGGATTTGCTGGAATCCACCCGTCCCGTACAAAATTGACGGTGAAGTTAAGTGGTAGTTTGTGTTGTGTTTGTGGACCCTTGGACCGAGGTGAGGTTAGCACTACCCACAGGGTCCTCCAGGTCCTCACTGTAGGCAGGCTGACTGGAGCAGAGATTCAAGAGGGACTTCACCAATAACAGCCCATGTTCCCCTCAGGTTAAACCTGCAGGGGCTGATTGGACTTGGGTGCGGGCCTCTGGTTGAAGGAGAATCCGTCGTGGTCGAAGAAGGCCAGCAAGAAGAAGACAGGTCAGTTCAGGCAGAGGTCAAGGCAGGTGACAGGCAGCAGAAACGAAGATGATCCGAGGTCAGGTAGGCAGCAATCCAGCGAAGTCCAGGAGGCCCGAGGTCAGCCGAGAATCCAATACCAAAGAAGAAGCTGAGGTCCAAAGCCAAAGTCAAATCCAAAGAGTCAATCCAAAGGAAGGGAGGCAAGGTGAGACAGCAAGGAGCAGACAAACCAGGAACCACCAGATGAGGAGACAGGAACCAAAGAAGACACAGGAACAGGAGTAAGGAACTGGAACCGAAGACAGAGTACAACAACTGTGTGGCAAACAGCTACTCAGAGTGTGTCCTATTGTCGAGTGTCTGAGGCAGGTCCAAGCAGGCTTTAATACCAGAGGCCCCATGACATCATCAGAGGGTGCCTCTGCAAGATTCCACCACTGGCCCTTTAAGGGGGCTCAGTTGGCACGTGCATAGGGGAGGCCCAGGGAACAGCTGACACCGGCGGCGCCCAGCACACCAGGTGCCCTGGGGCAAGAGCCATCCCCCACCACAGGACATGCCTCGTTGGGCCTGGGATCAATTGGGCTTCCATACAGACGGCGGTGCGGCACGCAGGACGCTGCCCCCATACTGGGGCACGGTGCGCCCGCCTGGCTGGCTTGAGAGTGAGTGTGGCAGTCCACAGCAATTGCCCGCAGACAGCTAGGCATAACAGTTTGATTAGATTTAAACAAATAGATTACACCTTGTGTTCAGTTCAGACTTGATTCTGGTGAAAAGACTACTTAATTAAGTTGATGTACGTTATTGATATCAGAGGCTATGTATTCTTCCTTCTACCAATACAGGGCCTTTATAAAGTCATTGTGAATGCTTAAAAAGTAATTACTTTATTTCTAAATTAGGTAGAAGGAAACAATGAAAACAGTTTGAAAGATAAATTGCAGTTTTCTTTAGCATTGGACAGCATTACTTGCACAAAACGTTGCTTCAGGATTCAACAAATCCATCATCTGCGGCACTTTCGTTTTTTTAATTTGGGCTGGCCACAACACACAATTATATTTTCTTCTCTGGTTGCTATTCTGAATTACAGTCCTGCTGGCAGCAGTAGTAAAATCTGAGAAAGAAACTCTTCTATTTAGTCCGGATTGCTTTTTAAAGGGTAGAAGGATCTGAAGCCTGTCTTGACTTGTAACAGGAAGTTTTGAAGTTCCAGATGAGAAATTGTAAATTCTGATTTACGAGAAGAATCTTTAAACCGCAGATGATTCAACAGTGGGGACTCTTTGCTGGGAGACTGAATCTCTTATCTTTAAAAGTTAAACTGAAAAGAAAGTGCTGCTTGATGAGGAACGTGGGGAAATGGAGAATAAAATCCCAGCAACTAGCAAATCGCAAAACACTTTCCAGGAGAAAAAGCCAATGGGGGTAATTCGGAGAAGACTTTCAGGCCGATGCAATACCATGTGCTGGCCACAGCGCAAGGCTCAACCTACGACTGGACGCCTGTCCGTCACCCCGATGCAAAACGGGGGGTTAGCGCGTCCAAAACGTGCGTCCAATCGAGCGCGTAGCTAATAGCGCTCATCACATGTAGATTCCTGTCGATGAGGCTATTACCCCCGATGCACAGATTTTCACCCGCAAAAAAGTAACGCCTGTCTGAAGCAGGCGTTAAGTTCTTGAGGAGCCCAAAAAATTATAGAAAAGCAGAAAATACCGAAATAGGAGAATTAAAAAAAAAAAAAATGTGTGCCGGCGATCAGGTTGGGAAAAGTGATGCTCAACGAACGAGCCTCCATTTTCCTAACCGGCTGATGGCCGACCTCTCCTGGGCTCCTGCTGCCGAGGAGGCGCTAGGGGCACACGATTTCCCCTAGCGCCTCCTTTTTACTGTGGCACCCGATTTAAATATTAAATCGGGTGCCAGGGAGAGGTGGATCCAGCGCGTGCTAAGGGAGCGGGCGCTCAGTCACGAGCACCCGTTTAACGAGCGCCGATATTGCATGGGCCTGTTTAAGCGCACTTTCAACGCATTCTAATAAGTCTTGCCAGCAATGTCCATGTTGTGAAGAATATTGTGAGAATGGAATAAGAAAGAGTGACAGAACTTTAAAAACAAAACCCCGACCTGTTCTCTGCGTAGAAGCTATAAATATCTACTCATTGCACCATACAGGCATTTCAAAAGTGCTCCGTGGTAATGGCCGCAACACATTAGTGTTATTCATTTAGATAGCCCTGAGTCTAGGACTATTTAAAAATGATTTTCATTATGGTAAAAAAAAAATAAAAAAATATGAAAGTGTGTGCAAAAAATGGTAGAGCCGCACGAAATTTTAAAAAAACAAAACAAACCTTTAGGATCTATGATTAAAAACATGTTACGTACACCTGAGGATTATGTGTCACAATTTATCAATGATCCTTCAGAGAAAACGTTTTCTCTTCGGTGCCTTTTTATCCTCACTTGGTGATCACCTTTATTTAGCTTGCCTGTGATACTTACCTGGTGCTTTATCTGTTTGGAATAAAATCATAGGCCATGCGTGTGCGGTACCTTCTATCATAAGCAATAATGGAGAAAGGATGACAAACTCTACTGATGCTTACATTACAATTTGCGTTTAACCCAGACATCTTCCAGGCGCTTCTGTGCCCATCTTGAGGTTTGAAACAAAGACTGCCCAGTGACATGACTGAAGGATTTCATGCCAGTTACCGTGTCCCCAGGCAAGCCTTGAGTAACAAGGCAAGCGGTGACTCTGTGCATCCAAAGTGAGCGCTTGGCAGCACAACGCGGAGGCAAAAATAGAATAAGAAAGGAAGACAAGCAAAGCTGACTTCAAGCCAAGCTGGAAATGCTGAGGGGGGGGGGGGGGGGGGGGGGGGGGTAAAGGGAGAACACAGGGACTAAGGGAGAAGTCAGCGTCAAAAGTCCATGACACATACTGCAAGGCTGTTCTGTGGATGGACTCGTGCCAGCTCTCTCACCCAGGGACTACAAGCAACTCCCTGTGCTCAGCTAAAGCCCACCCTTGTCAGTGACCTTGTGAGATCTGCTTGAATAACTCAGCAGTACAAAGGAGCATTCTGTGCTCTCCCCTTTTTTTTTTTTTTTTTCAATCTGTAACTATTAAAATAAGTGTGTATGTTTGTGTGCAAACTTGTGATGGCTTGATTTTATTATAGAAAGCCCATGGACCATGGAGAAATAATGTGGAAACGAGAAACAGAAAATAAATGTGGGTGCGAAACCGAAACGGCTTTTACTTTAAAATCTAGTTTTCCTTTAAAACTTAAGACGTTTACATGTTCTGATGTCCTCTGGTTTTTTTTTTCGAAGCAAATTATGCTGCGGCATAAAAGTTCCACGATCGTCTGCAGAAAAAATGTACGTAACAAAATCAGCGATCGCACAAGAGACCAACTTGAGAATTCCACTTAATAAAATCCAGTAAGCCAAGGAACCATGGAGAAATAATGGCAAATCAGAAACCCGCAAAATATGTGGTAGAGAAATACAGTATTTAAGGGGCACTCATAAAGGGGCCAATGCAATATTACACGTGTAAAAAAAAAGCGGCCTCTCCTGGGTGTGCGATGCAATATTATGAGCTGCTACGTTACAAAGGACACGCTAGGGATAAATTGTGCGTCCCTAGCGCTCAAAAGCATCGGACGCCCAGGAGACGTGGCTGTGCTAGAGTTAGGAACACGGATGCTGAAATCAGGGTTGCAAGCTGGCTCCAGATTTTCAGGATAGGTTGGTCCAGTCCTATTTTTACCCTATGGCCTTGCTTTTCTAAGGACCGGCAACAGGGAAATCAGAACTGCAATTCACTGCATGCAATGGGCTAAAACTAGGACTGGATTAACCCGTCCTGAGAATCTGGACCCAGTTGGCAACCCTACGCTCAATACGAGTGTCTGTTTAATCTTGCCACGGATAATTTACTGGCACAATATACACACACAATATACTCGGCCTGGAGCCAATAAAAATTTATTTCATCAAGCCTTTCATTTTTTAATAACTTTTAGTGCTTGCCAGGAGCGGATCTTAGTATTGCGACGATACTGAGAGTATTTTTTATTTTTTAATTGAGCCCTTGATGCCCGGCAAGACGTTATGCCAGCTCCGGAGCATTTACATGTGATGAGCGCTATTGGCTTTGCATTTGGACGCGCGTTTTGGACGTGCTAATCGCCTAATTGCATTGGGTGTAATTCTAGCACGTCCAAAACGGGCGTCCAACTGTAGGTTAACCTGTGCACTAGACGGAGCGCACTTTATTGCATCGGCCTGAAAATGCAGTTGCCACAAACGTAGTTCTTATATTGTTTTATACTGCTAAGAGTTTTAATCGTGACCTCAATACAATTTAAGGTAAACTTTTTTCTGTTACGATCCTGCTCGCGGAGCCCATCCCACGAGCAGGGCCTCTCCACTCACCTGCCCGCCGCTGTCGACTGTCTCTGCGGCGGGCCGCTGCTGATGCCGTCCCGAGCAAGTTCCTTTCTGCGCGGCCTGGAGGCCATTGCTGTCGCCGGTTCTTCCCGGCAGGCGGAGCCCGCCCGGTGTCTTCTGCTCTCGCAGCAGGGAGCTGCTGTCGCCGAGCCTTTCCGTGGCAATGGAGTCGCCGCCAGGATTTTCCTCTGAACGGCCTGGGCCGCTTCCGGACCTTGCTGTCCCTTTTCTTCTGCGGCTTGCGCCGCCACTGGGACTCAACTTCCTCTTCATGGCCTTGAAGCCACTGCCGACGCCATCTTGCAGCCTGGAGGCCGCTCCCGATGCCTACCTGCTCTCCATCCACGCGGCAGGGCTGCCGCTGTCCAAGGTCCTGCTCCACTCTCTGGGCCCTCTTCTAGGCGTCGGCGCGCACCTCTTCTCTGTATTTAAAAAGCCAACGGCGGGAAAAGCCGTGGCCCCACCGGAAGTCCTTTTCACTCCACTTCCTGCTTCAGCCCTATTTAAGGGCCCAGTTCCTGTTCCTCAGGGCCTTCGGATCTGGGTCCCATGGTCGTCTATGTTCATTCTCACCGGTCCAGGTCCTCCATGGTCTTCACTTGTCTAGATGGCTTTGTTTTGTGTTCCTGGTCTCCTCATCCTGATGTTCCTGGTCTCATCCTTCATCGGAGCTCCTTCGTCGCTTGTCCAGATGTTCCGTGTTCCTGATGTCTTGGTCCTGATGCCTTTGTTTTCGCCTCTGCAACCAGTTCCCAGTTTCCTGCGTCCACCTTTCCTGGCATGCCACTGTCGTGGTCCATGACCAGCCCATGGGGGGCTGCGTAGGGTGCTTCTTGGTACAAGGCCTTCTTCTCGTCTGCAGCTCAAGTCTCCGGCAGACCCTTGTTTTTAATGTTCCGCCTTCCGAGTTCCAAGTCTTGAATCCTGAGTCTTGAATCCTGTCCCGGTCTTCAGAGTTCTTTGCCTGCTTCCGTCCATGCCCAAGACTCTGCCAGAACCTCCTCCGCTTCAGCGTGGTCCGCAGGCGGCTGTGTAGGGTGCGCCCTGGTACAGGCCTCTACTGAATCTTCAACATGTTCCAGTCTCAAGTTCCACTACTTCGCCTGGAGTCTGTTTCGTGGTCCGCGACCAGCCATGGGCGGCTGTGTAGGGCGCGCTGCGATGCAGTTCTCACCCAGTACTTTCGCCTGAGTCCTGAAACCTTGCCCGAGACCTTCTGAGTAACCTGAATCCTTATCCGAGTCCTTCCAAATTCCAAGTCTTCGTCTGAGTCTTCTGAGTAACCTGAATCCTTGTCCGAGTCCTTCCAAGTTCCAGGTCTTTGCCTGAGTCCTTCCAGGCTCTAAGTCTTCGTCTGGTTCCTGCCCTCAGCCTCCGTCTGGCCTCACGCACTCGTCGTTCCCAAGCGGCAGGTCCGAAAGAGCTTTCGAGTGGCCGGAGTTCCAGTCCTGCTTTGTTCCTGCTCCGCCCATGCTTGCATGCGCTCACCTCCCACGGTGTGGCTCGGGGCTCCTCTCTGAGTCGTGCCGTGGTTCAGGGGCTCACGCTCTCCCATGAGCTAGCGGCCACGCCTGTATCAGGACCTGTAGGTTGCGGTCGCAACATTTTCAAGCTATTTAAATAAACAATATTGCCTTTCCATACAAACGTGGTGTTGCTGCGTTGAGAAAAAGTTTATAAGTGAATTTAAAAAAGAAACCCATAATACTTTTTTTTTTTGTAAAATGTTGATTTAAGCCTTGAATAAGTTTTGACCTACATTTGCATGAAAAGCTGAAATTGTTTCTATAAATTGCTTGAAAAAAGTTTATTTTAAATTGCATTGGGGTCATGATTAAAGCTGTAGCAGTATAAAGCAACATAAGAATTGTATATTCTACGTTTCTGGCAGCCGCATTTTATGAGTGCCCCTTATATACTGTATATCTCTACAAATATATTTTGTGGGTTTCTGATTTTCCATTATTTCTCCACGGGTCATTGCCTTCTAGATTTTCACAGGTGGAATTCTCAGATTGGCCTCTTGTGGAATCATTGATTTTGTTACATACATTTTTCTCTATATGATTGTGAAACTGACTTTTCTGACATCGCATCATTTGCTTTGAAAATCAGAGAAGAACAGAATATGTAAATGTCTTTTGACTAGATTTCAAAGAAGAATGACAAATATCTTTTGGCTAAAATATGATTTTTAGCAGCAGACAGGACATTATTCTTCTCTATCATCGTGAAAGCTGTAATAGGATGGCCTTGCTGAGAGATGAGAGCTGGAAAGAGATTGCACCTTCATGTCACACTTGTGCTGAAGTGACCAAATAACAGCATTGCCATGATATCACAAACCTTGAAATTCAGGAGAAATGCTCTTTGTTATAACTGTGTAAAGTCATGCTTTACCTGCTCGCTTACAACACTTCCTGTTTTTTTGGCCCAACATTTTCTCCCATGCTCCTTTCAGCATCCAACTCAACCAGAACCGGCTCCTGTTGAGCTAGGGCGCCATGCACAACTATCCAAGGTGTCCCCCCCCCCCCCCCCCCCCCATATCTTCCCCACACAACTAGGCCCAGGCATCGCGGTGATAGTGTAGTGGGTGCGTAGGAGGGAGCGCTAGGGGGCGCTCCCCAATTCCGGGGAGAAGTGTGCCCTTGGATCTCAGCGAACCAGGAGTGGAGCTCCAAGGAAGCACCGAGGCAGGTGAGATGAAGTCCCGTTATTAATGCATAATTTTTAAATGTGTGTGGGAATGGCTGGGGGAGAGGGAACAAGGCTGTAAGGATCACCTAGGGCACCACACACATATCCCCCACCATGCCCCCATCTCCCACTTCCCCGGTGCACAGATGCTGGGGAAACATGGGAGATAGGTGGTAGGGTTCCTGCGAGTGTGGCTGGGTGGCCAGATTCCTAGAAATATTATCACTGACACTATCTGCCACTCCTCTGGGAATGTGGATGTTTGAGGGTTGAGGGAGCTGGCCAGACGGCTTACAATGTTGATCCATGCCTGACCTCAGGCTCTGCCTAATTGTAGCATTGTGTGGTCCGCAGGTATGGAGCGTGGGACTGGGAAATTTCTTTATGCTTATTAATTTTAAGGTGTGTGTGTGCGCATTTATATGTAAATTATATATATAATATTTAAATTATATTGATGTAAATTATATTGTGTATGTAATTGGGTACCTATGGGCCAGTATGGAGAAAAATCCCCTGGGCCCATATTTTCCCACAATCCACCCCTGATGGCAATACACAGCACTGCCACTCAGCTGACCACCTGCATCTCTTGGGTGACGAAGTTATTCAGCATTGGGCTGGACGTGCCACAATGCCCCTCCCCAAAGGATGCCAACATAGCATTTTGGCGATGGAGTGTGATAAACTATTTGCAATCCATTGTTTGGGAACAATGGATTGCAAATACAACACCCTCAGGGCAGATATGCAAAGAAGCAATCATCCAGTCATAAAGCAGAGGCAACCCTGCATAATGCTGTCCATTATAAATGTGATCATTTATGTAGGAAAAAGTCATTCTTCCTGGATCAGATGAGCACTTTTTCCCCCTAACTGGTTGGTGTCAGAAAGGTGAGAAAAGCGACCATGAGTATTCATTTAGATAACTTTGGCTTCATTTCTCTTTGGGTTTCTTTGGGGCCTGGCATTTCCTTCTGCCTCTTACAGCTCAATTGAAACAGGGCCTTTGTTGAGCCACTGCACCGTCAGCCTTCATTCACAATGACTCGGGGTCTTTTCCCTATTTTAGCCTCACCCCCACAAGCTCAGCCATTACAGCCACAGTCCTTGACGAGGAGGCCACAAACTACCGGCACAGCTCCTCTGGAAGTCAGCTAACAAATACCCTCATTTTGACCACGGTGAACATTCCCTCTGCAGCATTCTTGGCCTGGGGAGAAGGAGCTGACACCGGAAATAAAACGATACTATATATACTCTTACCCAACACACATGGGATTTCTACCCATATAGGTTCTACTGAGCATAAAGTGCCACACCCCGATCAAGTTGATCCTCCCTATCATTGCGATATAAGTTGTACCCTGATATAGCACTGTCCCATTGGTTATCCTCCTTCCACCAGCTCTCTCAGATGCCAATTATGTCAGTCTCATCATTTGCTGCTAAACACTCTCACTCTCCCATCTTACTTCTTAGACTTCTGGCATTGACATACAGACATTTCAAAGTGTGTTTTTTGTTTGTATAAACAACCTGCTTTTCAGGGATAATTTGGAAATCTTTAGCCCAGGTGATTTTTTTTTATATATAGGCACAGGGCCTGTGTTTGCTTTTATTGGAACCTCTCTGTTGGGATGCCCTGTTTCATTACTGTCCTTCAATGATACATTCCTCCGAACCATGCCCAGCTTTCCCCCTTGTTCTAGTTTAAAAGCTGCTCTATCTCCTTTTTGAAAGTTAGTGCCAGCAACCTGGTTCCACATCCTTTCGGAAAAGACTCCCCCTTCCCCAAAAGGTTCCCCAGTTCCTTACAAAACTGAATCCCTCTTCCCTGCACCATCGTCTCATCCACGCATTGAGACTCCGGAGCTCTGCCTGCCTCTGGTGACCTGCGCGTGGAACAGGGAGCATTTCGGAGAATGCTACCCTGGAGGTTCTGGATTTCAACTTTCTACCTAAGAGCCTAAATTTGGCTTCAGAAGCTCTCTCCCACATTTTCCTATGTCGTTGGTGCCCACATGTACCACGACAGCCGGCTCCTCCCCAGCACTGTCTATAATCCTATCTAGGTGACGCGTGAGGTCCACCACCTTCACACATGGCAGGCAAGTTACCAGGCGATCCTCACGTCCATCAGCCACCCTGCTATCTACACTTCTAATAATCGAATCACCAACTATGATGGCTGACTTAACCCTTCCCTTTTGGGCAGTAGCCCTGGGAGACTTGTCCTCAGTGAAAGAGGACAACACATCACCTGGAGAGCAGGTCCTTGCTACAGGATCACTTCCTGCTACACCAGGGTGATGTTCTCCAACTGGAAGACCTTTCTGATCCAAGGCAGCACTGGGGCTGCCAGACTGGATTTGGGACTTGGCTACTATGTCCCTGAAGGTCTCATCAATGTACCTCTCTGTCTGCCTCAACTACTCCAAGTCTGCCACTCTAGCCTCCAGAGATCGGACTCATATCCTGAGAGCCAGGAGCTCTTTGTACCAGGTGCACACACACAATCTCTCACCGGCGGGTAAAAAATCATACATGTGACACTCAGTGCAAAAGACTGGAAAGCCCCCCTCTTGCTGCTGGACTGCTGCCTTCATCTTAATTTTGTTGAGTTCCTAATTAAGTTTAGGATACTAAGGGAGTTGGAATTAGAGTACTTTAAATTTACAGGTATATTTACTAATTAATCTGCTAGTATTCTACAAGAGGATGATTAAACTCTCAATAAGGGCTGGTGCAATAGTATGATTTAGATAAGAGCCTGATTGATTTTTAATGAGAAAGTGTCTCCTGCCTAAAAATCAAGGGTTGAGTAGGGGTGGGTGGGAAAGACAGACAATAGAATTAACTACCTCTGGCTTGCTTATTACCTCAGACACACACAAACTCTAAAGAGTATATCCCACTATTTCACCTTCTCCAAAACTTTTTTAAGTTCAAAGATTTCAAAAAGCTATACTTACCAATCCTCTTCAACCACCATTAAATTGATCTTCACTCAAACATTTGAAAGATTTGAAATTAGGCACACATTTCCGGTCCTCTTCTACCTCAAAGGGTGCGGAGCCTCTGGAAGCTGGGGCTGTGGAGTTCAAACCCTGGATCGCTCGTTGTGACCTCTGGAGTCCTCTCCCGGGGGATGCTGGGAGCAGTATGCAGATGAGCCTTCCGGTCCTCTTCTACTGACTTTTTTCTCGCCTGCATGTATTATGCATTTGTCTGATTGTTCAGGATTTCTGGTCTGATGCATTCATTTAAATCTTTAAGGTAGTAGGCTTTGAATTCGCTCCTTTTCCTGACCTGGCACTATTGGGGTATTGGGGCTCTCTTCCAGGAGCTACTAAGATGAAAAAGCTTATTTCTCAAATATGACTGGTAGTAACACTACTTTTGGAAACAGATATCCACTCTGGATAGTTGGAGGTAACAACTTTCTTAATTTGCACAAATTGAAAAGCTGACACACTCTCTCAAGGGGTCGCTTAAAGCATATAATGATATTTGAGGTAAATTCTGGGATTTTTATGCATTGCCACATTAATGAGAATTTATCATTTTAGCAGATTTATTCCAATTATTTGTTATACAGAGGCACCAATCTGTAAAGTGATCTAAGCAAGCAACACTTTTTTTCTTTTCTACTACCTGTCTTTATTGAATGCATACATTGTACAGTATACATTTTGTTATGTAGCACATTGTCTTGTTAAAAAAATAAAAATTAAAAATAAAACTCATTTGAGGAAAAGTCCCAGTTTTTGGTACCTGCTATCACTCTGATCCTTTGGGTTTGTTGCTTTATCCAGAATCCTTTTCTGATATTCCTGGATTGTTAGGGATGTTTGTTTTTCAATTTTTATTTTAATTTTTCCTGGGAAATTCAATGTTATAACAAAAAAAAAGTCAGTAGAAAAATAACTTTGTTATAATATACAGAAGAAAATCAGTGAAAAAGTAATTTTTACACTGATTTTTTGTGTTTATAACATTGAATTTCCCAGGAAAACTGAAAACGAAGTTCCCTATGTAATAAAATATTATCCTTGCACTTTAGCACAAGATTTAAGGACTGGGGGAAGAGTGCTCAGAGCCTACAAACCATCTTTTGCCTAAGCTTGTCGCTTCTTGAAATTTCTAGAGGGGAAAATAAAGGAAGGACAAGAATTGCTGTAGCAGTTTTTTCCCCAGTCATTATATTTAGCCCCTTGGCAAAAGAAAAAATGTTTTCTGCACAATTTTTCACATGCATTGATATGTTGTGTGGAATATATTCCTTTACAGAAGCAGCAGGAAACTAAGTCCTCAAGCAATAGATGCGTCATTTCACAACACTGCAGGCCCCTCCACCTGCAAGCTTCCTGCATGTTACTGTGCCAGATGGTCCAAAGTGATGTAGATACGCTGGCCCCAGAATCAGTGTGCTTCTGAAAACCTCCACTAGATGGCAGAATATTTCTTTTCCTGAAAGTTCTAGTATCCTTCCTCCCTCCTGTTCCCTCTCAAAAGACACACACACACACACAAACTCAGATTCACCCAAACATGCAAAAAAAAAAAAAAGTCAACAGCTACTTGGATGCAATAGAGAAAATGAGAACATAAGAAATGCCCTACTGAGTCAGACCAAAGGTCCATCAAGCCCAGCATCCTGTTTCCAATGGTGGCCACAAGTACCTGGCAAGACCCTAAAGAATAGATCCAACCTTCTTGCCAGGATTAAGCATATATGGCTAATAGTGGTTTGTGGACTTTTCCTCCAACCCTATTTAAATCCCACTGTGCCAACTGCTTTCACCACATCCTCTGACACAGATACCACAGTACTGACTGAAAAAATAAGAACATAAGAAATTGCCATGCTGGGTCAGACCAAGGGTCCATCAAGCCCAGCATCCTGTTTCCAACCGAGGCCAAACCAGGCCACAAGAACCTGGCAAGTACCCAAACACTAAGAAGACCCCATGCCACTGATGCAATTAATCACAGTGGTTATTCCCTAAGTAAACTTGATTAATAGCCATTAATGGACTTCTCCAAGAACTTATCCAAACCTTTTTTGAACCCAGCTACACTAATTGCACTAACCACATCCTCTGGCAACAAATTCCAGAGCTTAATTGTGCTTTGAGAGAAAAAGAATTTTCTCTGATTAGTCTTAAATGTGCTACTTGCTAACTTCATGGAATGCCCCCTGGTCCTTCTATTATCCGAAAGTGTAAATAACTGATTCACATCTACTTGTTCAAGACCTCTCATGATTTTAAAGACCTCTATCATATCCTCCCTCAGCCGTCTTTTCTCTAAGCTGAACAGCCCTAACCTCCTTAGCCTTTCCTCATAGGGGAATCGGTCCATCACCTTTTATCAATTGGGTTGCCTTTCTCTGTACCTTTTCTAGTTCCGCTATATCTTGTTTGAGATGGGGCAACTAGAACTGCACACAATACTGAGAGTGATATAGTGGTATTATGACATCTTCCATTTTATTTTCCATTCCTTTCTTTATAATACCCTACATTCTATTGGCTCTTTTGAACACCGTTGCACACTAAGCTGAGTATTTCAAAGTCCTGTCCACAGTAATTCCAAGATCCTTTTGCTGGGTGGTACAGAACCCAGCAGCGTGTATCTTTAGTTTGGGTTATTGTTCCCTATATGTATCACTTTGCACTTGGCCACATTAAATTTCATTTGCTAGATGCCCAGACCCCAAGTCTTGTAAGGTCCTCTTGCAATTCTACACAATAGGCTTGTGATTTAATTACTCTGAATAATTTTGTGTCATCTGCAAATGTAATCACCTCACTCATCACTCCTTCTTCCAGATCATTTATAAATATATTAACAAGCAGCGGACTCAGTATAGATCCTGGGCAAAGCAGCACTAGTGGGGCTGGTGGGAGTAGGAGATGAAGGCAGAGCGAGTGGAAGCAGGGGGAGGTAGAGTGAGTCGGGAATAGGGAGGCAGGAGTGGAACAGGTAGGAGGAAGAGAGTGCAGGTTGGGGGAGGGATTGATTATGAGTGGAGCAAAGAGTGTGGGACATAACTCCTGCCCTCGTGCTTCCCCACCCACATAAACTCCCCACTCACATATACACAACACACACTCACATCTTTCTCACCCACACCTATAGCTTACCCACCCCCACAGTCCCCTCTCCCAACCCCGGTGAGCAGCCATCCGACCCAAGGGGCACGCACTAAAACCAGAGACGGGTGGGGGCATCCGGTGTGCTTTTCCTGCCGCTGCCAGCGCAGCTCTCCCTTGGGGTCGGATGGCTGCTCACTGGGGGAGGGGGAGGGGAATCTGGAGGTTGCTGAGGTGTAGGGGTGTGTGTGTGTGTGTGTGTAAGAGAGAGTGTGATATTTCTGTGTTGCTATTGCTTTACATTTTCTACACAGTACTTCAGTAAGCTCTGTTTCCTTAATTTAAAATAAAAGCTTTGCTAAAATTGTCTCTCTTTTCCCCCCCAATGATTTTCAATGAAAAATGTCATTAACAGGGTAGCTTTCTTGGTTTCAGCCTGTGGCAATGGGAATGCAGCAGACCTGGACGTAAGGCCCAGCCGGGCCAGCCAAAAGCTCAAGTCTGGGATGCTACGGAGACAGAGTTAACAGCCCTGGGAGGCGGGGAGAGAGTCTTGGTTATCAGATTACTAGTACTTGTCAAGGCTATAGCACTACTAAATGTATATCACTGTACAGACACACACAAAAGGCAGTACAGTCTATCCAAGACACACACAGAGAAGGCCAAAGTCTTCAGGAAATATATTTACTATAGTAATCAGAGCTAAATTTGACAAAGGTCTGATTAGGAAGACTCGGACTCATGGTGCAAGTACGCTGGGTTCCAGAGGGAGCTGCGGTCTGCAGGACTGACTCTGGTGGGGAGCAGGTCCTGGGGTGATTCAGTCGGAGGGGTCCTCCCTCTGCCGTGAGATGTCACTTTATCTCCTGGCCCGGTGGTGATGTCTCTGTTGTGCAGGAGGCCGCTGCAACTCCTACCTGCCTGCTGGCACTCCCAAGTGATATCAGAGCCCCTTGGAAGCTTAGGGACCCAGGACAGCGGTCCCGATTCCCCCTTCCCCAAGAACGGCTCCGGGGATGTGTGGCTGTTATGGCTGGGCCAGATGGTGGGGGAGATGAAGGTGTTATAAAATGGATAAAACCCCCAGGCAGTTATAATGAAGGCTTATGGTGGCTTAGCCAAATACAGATCGATTCTGATTGAGCTGGAAGAAGGTGAAAACTGCAGGACACCTCCCCACCCGCTGGCCCCCGTTCCAAACCAGTGTAACTTATTCCTGCTTTAGACTTCTGGGCACGTTTTTCCGCCTTGTGTTTCCGGACTGTGGATTTTGTAGCTAAGGCCAATACAAGATTTTTCTCCCTAAATCCCCAACACACAAAGGGTCCAGTTTACTCAGCTGTTTCCCCCATGGACACAGAAGGGGGGGTGGGGAGAAAAGCCTCGGTGGATCAGCAACGTATCCAGAAAGATGGAATATTTGAGCTCGGGCTGCCTGCAGCAAACCCGCTTCCAAGTGGTGGGAAGAGGTGTGAATAATCTCCCGGGAGTGACAAGCTCGCCTGACCCGGACCTTGCTGAAATGAACCTTCCTGTTGCGGGAGGAGGGAGGGGGGGCTGCCTATCTGCAAGCTGTTTCGGGGGGGGGGGGGGGGGGGGGGGGGGGCCATAAACCTGACACCTCCCAAACGTCCCCCTTATACAAACAGGACTGTTTGCTCGCTGAGGAAATACGGATATAAAACAAGCACAACTCATTCGCCTTGCACGGTGGCTCAAGCTTTAGATCCCAGATTCTTGTCTTCGAGAAGACAAGTTAGAACCAAGTAAGTCAGCCCGTCTCTCTCTCTCTCTCTCTCCACGCACGGGGTTCCCATGCCGGCCAATGAAGCAGGACCTATTGCTGCAGGCTTTACGCTGCGTCCATGCCATGCCTGGCTAGAGGGGCAGTGACCTGGGAAGACGCCTTACGAGCACTTCACCCTCCTCTGCAGCAAGCCCCATATCCTCATTTCCCCGAGGATTTCGGGACACGCGGCGACTTTGCTGGATCCGAAACGTGAACGTCGCCTTTGCTTTCCAACAGGTCTCGTAGGGTCTTTGGCTTCCCGGGGGTCTCCCCCCAGCGCTCCCTTTATTTTCTCTGTGGGGTAGGGGGTGGCTGTTTTCCCATTTCCTCCTTCCTGACCTTCGCCCTTGGGCATGGCGATAGTTTTTTGCCATTGGCACCAGGTGCGCATTCCAACCAGAAGATTTCGGCCCGATTTCTAGTGCTTGGGAAGTGATTGCGATACATCAGACTGCCAGACATGGTCAAATTATAGAGACTAAACAGGTCAAACAATATAAAATTATATTTCATCTCTTTTACTTTATAAATTTATTTTATTCATTCACTTGAACCTTTCTTATCCATTGATGATGCAATACATTTAGATTTTTTTATTTGAGTATTAAACACTTACAATAGAAATCAGATCAGCAATTCAGAGGGAAGAGACAGCTTTCTTGTGATGAAGGTACTTTGGGAGTGAACATTAGTCGCGGTGGAGAAGATATGATAACATTTTCTGTGTTCTTTATCCATAATTGAATTGAAATTTTACATACGGGTAACAGTGTAAATGCATGTTTATTTCTTTAGATCTCTAAAATGATTCTTTATCAAGCCTTCTGCTTCTACCTTTTCACCACCGTAACCATTGTGACTGCAGGAAAGACTAACTATACAGTCTTAACCCGAGAAGAAGTGTATGAAAAAATTGCTAACCCCCACATGATACCTGAGAAGCAGAATTCTCTGCTCTTAAACGTGCCAAGGGGCAACGTAATCGAAGGTAAGGAAATCAACATTTCAGTTCACTTCAGATGTCATAAAACAGGAGTTAAATAGCACAGGTTCGTGGTAGCGACCAGCAGGATCCTGGGTTACAGAAAGCTAACGGGATACAAACCGAGCAGGAGTAAAAACAAACAAAAAAAAAAAAAAGCTTGCTGCATGAAAAGCGCCTGTAAACAATGTGAATTATCCTGAAAATCCTCACTGATGCAGAAAAGTGCTTTAAACAGGATTCTAAAACAGAGCAAGGGAGGTAAGTGCTTGAGGTTGGAGGAAGTGTGACTGAAATGGTCTTGCATCCCAACCTGGGCACAATCTCACATGCAAAGCCATTTGGGCAAGGCCTGCCAAGTGAAATTAAGGGGAAGCTCTCTAGGTGGGCACCTTCAACTGAACAGTGCCTGCCCCAGAGAGCTTATGCTTTGTTAAGCTAGATGTAGGTACCCTCCCCAGAGAGCTTACATTTTATCAGTAAGTGTCTGCTCCGTGGAACTCTACTTGACGTGCCTTGCGAGAATATGCCCAAACGTTGGGATGCACAGCACCAATCTCGCATGCAATGACATTTTGGGGAGACATGGCAAACAAAACTGAAGCATAAACTCTCTGCAGTGGGAGCCTACAGCTGGCTGAACAAAGTGTAAGCTCTCTGGGGTAGGTATCCATGGGTAAACACTACGCCAAAGTCGGGATGCTTACACTGCAAATTAAACTCCTGGGTCTGAGGTGGCATAAACTCCAGTTTCTGGAGTTTATGCCTCCTCATTGCTGTGCTCATTATGGTAGAATCACTACCACACTGCGTACCTGACCCAGGAGTTAAATTTCCAGCATTAAGAAAGCTGCCTGCCCTTTACCTCGACTCCCTACGTTGCTGGGGAATAGCCGATGCCTTCTTTCACCTGGGATCTGCTTGCACCTGCGCTAATTTTGGCGCTGCTTTTTACTCCTGCTTTACCACGTATTTTTTCGGAGTTAAAAACCCTACCAGGGTTAACTGCATGCCTGCGGAAAAGCGCATGCTAAAACAGGAGTTAAAACCTGTGTTAACACTAGCGCGCCCTATCACAACAGCCCCTCCGGGAGAGAGGCACGCTTATCCGGAGGGCAGAGAAATAAATGCAGGCATTCTCTTCCATCTGAGGAGCAGAGCAAATTTACCCGGCACAGGCCAGCCCAGGGAGCTGAAGTCTCACTGCTGCATGGCACTGCGCAGCATCTGCCACTGAGCCATCGGGCCAGGTAAAGAGGTTAAGACTCTCATAAGTCCGGATACCTTTTCTCTCTCCTCCTTGGCCTACTCTCTCCTACTCTCTCTCCTACTCTCTCCTCCTTGGCCTACCAGCTTGCACCACAAAACCACTTCAGATGGTCCTGAATGCCTCGGCAAGAATTCTCTCAAATGCCAAAAAAAGAGACCATATCACCCCAATCCTGCATCATCTACACTGGCTCCCGATAAAATACAGGATCCAATTCAAGTCCTTAATGATGATACATAAGGCCTTACATAATATCGCTCCACTCAATTTAACATTTCAAATTCAGCTACACACATCAGTGAAACCAACTAGAAGCGCATATCAGTACAGACTAACCACACAACAGGCGAAATCCTCCCTGAGGAAACGTGCTCTATCCACAGCGGGCCCTTCTCTCTGGAACTCGCTCCCTCCGGACCTTCGCCTTGAACCGTGCCACGCTACATTTAAAAAGAAACTTAAGACTTGGTTGTTCGAACAAGCTTTCCCATAGAGCTAATGAGCAAGAAAAAAGGCATTTCATATCCTCCGTATCTTCCCAGCTTATATCTCTCTGAAGAAATTAACACGAAACTGTACTTAAGCATATGCAACACTATATTTTATCCTGTTACCAGATTCTATCAAGTTCAATGTTATTTACTTACTTATGTACTTATTAACCTGCCTTTTAGTTATTAACTGGTTAACCATATTATATACCTTTCCTCAAATTAACTATTTTATGTTTATTTATGTTTATTTATGTTTTCTCAAATTAACTATGTTCAATGTAAACCGCTAAATGTTCAATGTAAACCGCTAAATGAAGCGATAGTTACGGTTCCTTAGCGATAGTTTTGGTTCCTTGTAAACCGGGGTGATATGTATACTATACAGGAACCCCGGTATATAAATTCTTTAAATAAATAAATAAATAAGCCATTCTTTCTGACGGCAGTAACCTATGGTAAGAAAATGTGGCTCACGGGTCTGTTGAAGTGTAAAGTGGGAGATGGCTGAGAAGTAAAGATTTATTTATTTTATTTTATTTATTTGTATTTTTCTATACCGGCATTCACGGAGTTCGTATCATGTCGGTTTACATAAAACAAGGGGTGAGAAATACATTATAACGTAAATAACTAATAACATAAGAGTATACATTAAAAGTAAAACAAGTGCATGGAAGAAGAAGTTACAATAAAACGAGGGTCATTCTAACTGGGATTAGATTTAGAGGAAAGATAAAAAGTTTAACAAGAAGTAAAACATTGTAGTGATTGGTACACCTACACCGGGAAGCAAGATAGGGACTCGTATCTTGCTTCCCGGTGTAGGAATGGGGAACCAGGCTGCAGTGAATATTAATTGTGTCTTACCCAGACTTGCTTGAAGGGGATTCTCCTTCCCTTTCTCACTCTTTTTTTTTTCGCCTTCACAATATTTTGCATGTGAAAAGAAGTAATTAACCGCTGGCTAATGACATTTAATAAGTTCATACTCTTTACTCTCTCTGCCTAGGGGGGGGAGGGGGGGGGGGTTAAGTGGCCCTCAGGAAAGAAAGAATTTTCCAGAGGTTGCCCCTAACCCTTGATGAGGAATGAGCACAACTTATCTGTCATGAGGGGACTCCTGTTAATATTACACAAACGTCTAAGGCAGCTGAAAACGAGAAAACAAAACAGCAAACCCCATCTTACTGAATGTTTAATACTATAATAAAAAATATGTTGGAAGGTGGAGGAACTCCCTACTTTATCATAAAATGATGGCGTGAGAAAGCATTGCAATGGGTATTAAGGACTTTTAACTAGCACGGGGCAGTTCTCGGGTGACATAATTGCCCCTAACTGGGCAGAAAATCCCAGTACATACAGGACAAGGTGGACTGCATGGCAAGAGGGGACAGGTCTTAGAACGGACTCATTTACTAGTATTTATGAATATTTACTGCATACATAGAGCCATCGGTGGGGGAGGCTCATGCTTATAGGGCTTGAGTTTGAGCACAGGAAGGTTAAGTGACTTGCTCAGGGGGCTCAAAAGAACGAATCCCGTTTCTCCAGTTTTGCAGCTCGGCTCTCCAAGCCCCACCAGGTTAGTTTTCAGTAGGGAACCTCGCTGACAATGTGCGCGTGCACTTTTAAGCCCACGCAAACTCCCACATGCCACAAACGTCTGCATTACATCCCTCTCCGAGTACTTACTAAATAGAGCTAGAGTGTGCGCCCTTCCTCGGGGGAAAAAGAGAAGCCCTTCTGCATGCTTTCTGGCTTGTCTCTCTGGGGCCTGTCTTCCGGCTCAGCCTGCAGCCTGTCGTCACTTTCACTGCTTGTCAGAAGCTTTGCTTTGAAAGGATGCAGAAACGCTGTTAGGACGGCAGTAGTTCAGGAGTTATTGCAATTAATAAAAATAAATGGCAAAGCTGAAATGGTCTCCTGTGGTGTCTAATGTTAGGTAATAAGAGCTCTGTCCTAAAGTGGTCAGAATGACTTAGCTGACAGGTGCTTATTTGCTCCCTGGGATCGGGTCCTGTAGTCCAAGTGCTCTCGCAGGCCCTCTTCGGGTCAGACGTGCACGGGCTCAGCCTATCAGCAGAGAGGGAGCGGGGTTTCTCCCATGCTGTGGCGAGGAGCGCTGTTCTCCTGCTGCACGCGCTCGGGGAGGGCACTTCCGTCGCAGAATGCGCGGAGCGTGGACTCGCTCCGGAGGGCTTTCTATGCCCCTCTTTCTCGAGGTGTGGGACCCTTAGTTCCTTAATCTTTCAGAAAACAGAATGCACTGAAATTGGACAAGTCACTCTTTGTGCCTCGGTCCATGCACCCAGCTATAACTGAGTAATACTAACAGGAAAATCTCTTCCCCCCATTTAGAAGATCCACGGTCAGGTGCTTCCATCCCAGGGGTGACTACACCTAGATGTGACATGAATTTGGATTCTGTTCGAATGAAAGCCATTATTATTATTATTATTATTATTATTATTATTATTATTTAAAAGTTTTTATATACCGGGGCACGTGAAGCACATCACCTCGGTTTACAGATAACAAAAACTTAGCAATCGCTTTACAGACACCTAACAGATTAACATTATGAATAACAACATGTATTTTTTAACTATTGAATCTGAAACATTCCTGTGTCACTCAGTAACCTCCTTGCACAGATGACACTGCCTGTAAAAATGTCATCAATACATATTCTTTCCCTTGATTTTCCAGAGTACTTTGCAAAAGATTGCCAGGCTGCCTACCTGCGTGGGAGAAGGCAAAACGGACTCTATGTCATCCGACCCAAGGACGGGCCCCTGATGGTGGTCAGCTGCCTTTTTCTGAAAGATGGAGGCTGGACAGTCCTGCAGCAGGGCTTCCGGCACGAGGAAGTAATCTGGTCCCGATCCTGGGCTGATTATAAAGTTGGGTTTGGCAGCCTGAAGCACAGTCATTGGCTTGGCAATGAATACATTCACCTGCTGACCCGGCATAATTCCTTTACTGTCAGGTTTTCACTTAACGACTCTAAGGGGCATAGTCATCATGCTGACTACTATAGCTTCAAGGTGGATAGTGAGGGCGCTGGCTATGCTCTGAGGTTAGGAGCCCATCTGGGCAACACGAATGATGCTCTCACTGTCATGAACGAGACTGGCATCCATGATAACATGAACTTTTCCACTTATGACCGGGATAACGACAGATATAAATACAACTGTGCTGCTGATAATCAGGGTGGATGGTGGTACGACAGGTGTCGTTCTGCCGTCCTAAATAGTGACCGTGGCATTTACTGGCAGGGAGTGTGTGATGACGCTAACCCTTGCCTGTCATCTGTTATAATGATTAAACCAAGCAGGATAAATTGTGTTAAAGCCCTGTCGAACTATCCTAGCTACCTGTCCAGCTGATGATCCTCGCCGCCCTCTGCATAGCGCCTCTGCGTTGGGACCACATAGATGCATTTCCCAATACTTCATGCAAGTTTGAGCTTTCATTGACATTTCCAAAATGTTAAAGTGAATCATTCCATCTGTAGGTTGATATTTAAGATGTAAAAAAATGAATGTCAGAAAGGCAAGAGTAATCTCCATACAGACAACTTTCCTGTTGATTTACACTGTAGATACCTATAGATGTACAATAAACATGCAACAATGAAAAAATAAAAAGGGTTGCCTCCTGCTTTTTTTCTTTATTTCAGCGATAAACTGATTTCCATTCATACTTGTGCAGTGGTTAGTTGGTACAGCTCTAGAGGCACCATACTGAAGCGAGGTGTCTCTCTTGAGTTAGATGCATGTGAAGCACAGACCATGAAACCCATCTTTCTCTGACAGCTCCTGCAGGCAAATCCATCTCATGCATATTCATTATGGATATCCTGAAAATCTGACTGGCTAGGTGTGTCCCAAGCACTGGGTTAAGAACCCCTGCTCGTATGGATTAACTGAACCCTTGCTGGCTGGTGTACATCTCCCATGTAGAGAAGATTAATACAGCAGAACACATCCAACAGGGCATTGTAGGGGAGGTCCTAACCTCTAGCACCACAGACCACCCCTCACAATGGTAAGAGATACCCACTTTTCTTTGACTTGTACAGCACCAGTGGTGATTTTCTGTTGGGTTTTACCAAGTCTCTTACACAGAACTAGGGTTGCCAGCTTTTCCATGGAGCGGGACCAGACACTTGGGGGGCTGGGGGCTTGGGGGGTGGCCGGCTGCAGCCACCTCCCCCTTTTTTCCCTTTTAAATAGAGTGTAGATGTTTTTTCCTAGGCAGATTCTTCCTGCCTGTCTTTGGGGCTCAGTTCGACTCTCCTCTTCCTCTGCGACTCCCAGGAGGACAGCGTGAAGCAGCAACAAGTGTCGAACATGTCCTAATGCCTCTATATCGCTCCATGGTGAGACCACACCTTGAATACTGTGTACAATAGTGGTTGCCGCATCTAAAAACAGATATAGTTGCGATGGAGAAGGTACAGAGAAGGGCAATCAAAATGATAAGGGGAATGGAACAGCTCCCCTATGAGGAAAGGCTGAAGAGGTTAGGGCTGTTCAGCTTGGAGAAGAGACGGCTGAGGGGGGATATGATAGAAGTCTTTAAAAATCATGAGAGGGCTTGAACGAGTAGATGTGACTCAGTTATTTACACTTTCGAACAATAGAAGGACTAGGGGGCATTCCATGAAGTTAGCAAGTAGCACATTTAAGACTAATAGGAGAAAATTATTTCACTCAACGCACAATAAAGCTCTGGAATTTGTTGCCAGAGGATGTGGTTAGTGCAGTTAGTGTAGTTGGGTTCAAAAAAGGTTTGGATAAGTTCTTGGAGGAGAAGTCCATTAACGGCTATTAATCAAGTTTACTTAGGGAATAGCCACTGCTATTAATTGCATCAGTAGCATGGGATCTTCTTAATGTTTGGGTAATTGCCAGGTTCTTGTGGCCTGGTTTGGCCTCTGTTGGAAACAGGATGCTGGGCTTGATGGACCCTCGGTCTGACTCAGCATGGAAATTTCTTATGTTCTTAAGTGCCACACAGCTGAGGGAGAGGCAGAGGAGGAGGAGGAGGAGGAGAGTCAAACCGAGCCCCAAAAACAGGCAGGTGACTGGAGTGCTGCCACCACCTATTGGCCACTGTACAACAGGCTGCAAAACCGGGCTGTCCAGTCAAAAATCAGGCAGTCAGTCACCGTACCTGGAAACATTTTTTAATGTTGCAGGAGCTGGGAAAATCTACAGGTGCCTCACACCTAATGTACTGCGAGATTTTTCATACCTAGCGGGCTGGCACCTCCTGACCTCTGATCTCAAGATATCAGTAGCCAGAATGTACCTGCTGCCAGTTCTAAAGATGCTGGAGAATGATGCAGGGATGGAGCAGCCGATGGAGCTCATCCCGCCGGCTGCCAAAGCGGAGAGTCCTTGGCAGTGTGCGGAAACAAGGAAGGCGGTCGTGGAGAGCCTGCGGCACCATCGGTGTTTGGCAGTGAGGAGAGCTCATCCTACCAGCGGCCAAAGTGAAGAGAGAGGGCCCCCTGGTGCCACTGAAGTGAGGAGAGTGGCCTGCACCACTCAGCTACTGGGGAAGGCAGGTGGGGGTGGGAAGGAGAAACAGAGAGGGGATCAGAACAGGCTTTTCTCCTCTCCTCCTACTATCCCAGCACTCATCAACTCCACACCTTGTATTTTTTCTTGTTTTTCAGAAAATCATCCCTGCCCAATACGTGGGGGGAAAAACATTTGTTTTTAATTATTTGTTTGCATTTATTGGGCTCCCATTAGAAAACTGGCTGGAGCGTCTTACAAAATACCAATATAACATGAATGCATTGCATAAAACAAGACAGCACAGCAAACAAGGCATAACATATATTTATGTATTTAATTGAGAGCTCAAAGTGCATTGCAGTCAGGTGCTGTAGGGATTTTCTCTGACCCAGAGGGCTTACTATGGAAGTTTATGCCACTAACGTTGAAACACTATCATCAAATAGGGTTGCCAACTCTCAGTTATGAAACATCCGAACACCTGGACGCACAGAGTAAAATCTTCGCCATTGGTGACCTTCCACTTCCACACATGACTTTGTGCTCAGTTGCTCACACACAAGCCGATACAGTAAGGTTCGCGGGAGAGAGGGCGAGCGATTCAGTAAACCAAAATATTTAAATTAGGCCAGGCAGTAAAAAGAGGCGCTAGGGACACTAGCGCATCCCTAGCGCCTCTTTTTGGACAGGAGCGGCGGCTGTCAGTGGGTTTGACAGCCGCCGCTCAATTTTGCCGACGTCGGTTCTCGAGCCCACTGACAGCCACGGGTTCAGAAACCGGACGCCGGCAAAATTGAGCGTCCGGTTTTCAACCCACGAGCTGCGGGCTGATTTTAATTTTTTTTTATTTTAATTTTTTACTTTTTTTAACTTTTGGGACCTCTGACTTTTCTGTGCACTTCCCTGGCGCTGGCAAAAATTAACGCCTATCTTTGGGTAGGCGCTAATTTCTTAAAGTAAAATGTGTGGCTTGGCTGCACATTTTACTTACTGTATCGTGTGGGAATGACTAATAGGGCCATCAACATGCATTTGCATGTTGCGGGCGCTATTAGTCTCGGGGGGGTTGGACGCGAGTTTTCGACGTGTTATTACCCCTTACTGAATAAGGGGTAAAGCTGGTGCGTCGAAAACTCACGTCCAAATGCCGGTTAACAGTGCCGATTAACAGTACGCTCCACCGGAGCGCATTGTACTGTATCGGCCTGACAAGGTACAAGTTCAAATAGCTCCTGCCACTCCTCCCTCCCCCAGCCCTGCTGCCCGGCTGTTAACACTTTTCATCTAAGCCTCAAGTGTCCCCACCGAGCATGGTGGGAAGCCGTGTCTGCACAGCAGTCTGTGCTCAGTGGCTCACACCAGCACATAAGAACATAAGAACATAAGAAAATGCCATACTGGGTCAGACCAAGGGTCCATCAAGCCCAGCATCCTGTTTCCAACAGTGGCCAATCCAGGCCATAAGAACCTGGCAAGTACCCAAAAACTAAGTCTATTCCATAACCATTGCTAATGGCAGTGGCTATTCTCTAAGTGAACTTAATAGCAGGTAATGGACTTCTCCTCCAAGAACTTATCCAATCCTTTTTTAAACACAGCTATACTAACTGCACTAACCACATCCTCTGGCACGAATGAACTCCCGCCGCTCCTCCCCAGCCCTGCTGCCCGGCCATGTCCGCCTCATCGAGCCTCGACTTGTCTCCCGAGCAAAGCAGCTTCTGCTGCTGGAGGCTCCTGCAGCTGGCCTGGCCCTGCCACTGCTGGCTGCCTGCAACCATCCACTTCCCGGACAAGCAAAGCAGCGCAGCTCCTGTTCCGTCTCGCTTTCAGGCTTGCTCCTGCCCTGCTCGGCTGCATCCGACCTGCACATATTACACTGCCACCAAAGCCCAGGCCTGCCAGGCCTGCCAGGGCTGCTCAATCGCATCATTGAGAAATAGACGGTATTACTGCACAGAAAGGTAAATAAATACAAATCATTGGTATACCGAGGGGGGCAGCAGGCCAAGGGGGGGCCTTTATTTGTATTTATTTTTATATAATTCAGTGCATAACTGGGAACTAAAATGTCACCTTCGGCCCCAAGTGAAAGGAAAATGGAAGAGTGGCGTTGCATCGGACCACGTGCCTCAGAAGACAGAGCAGGGGCATCCATAGCCTGTGTACATAGGGTCTCCGGCAGCTACTGGGCTGTGAAGAAGGAGTGGTCCATCAAGGCCACAGTGGATCCCATCTTGCAGAGGCCAAAGAAGAGATCTGTTGGGCTGCCGGCACACCACAACCCGCTGAAATCAAGAAAAGGCCTCAGTTCTCCCCCTTCCCCCTTACGTTCCATGACAGAGAGGACCCGGGTGAGAGAGAAAGGGAGTGTTAGTGTGTGTATGAAAGAGAGGGAGCTTGTGTGTATGTGTGTGAGAGCATGTGCATGTGAGAGAGAGAGGGAGCGTTTCTGTGAGCATATGCATAAGAGATAAAGGGAGCATGTGTTTGTGTATGAGAGAGGGAGAGTGCATTTGTGTGGGAGACTGGTTTATGAAAGAGAGGGAGCATGCGTGTGTATGAGAGCCCATGCATATGAGAGAGAGGGTACGTGCATGTGTATGAGAGCCCATGCGTATGAGAGAGAGGGTATGTGCGTGTGTATGAGAGCCCGTGCATATGAGAGAGAGGGCACGTGCCTGTGTGTATGATAGGGAGCGTTTGTGTGAGCATACGTATGTGAGAGAAAGGGGGGCTAGGTACTAGATGCCTAGAGTGGGACACATGAGGACCTGCTGCCTGCCAGCAGGCTTTCTGCAACTGGCCAACAGGAGGAAGAAGAAGATGAGGACCACACGGAGGGTAGAGGAGAGGAGGTGCATCATATGAAGGGTTGTGAAAGAAGGAAGGGAAGGGATATGAGGGAAGCAAAAGGAAAAAAAGGGGATAAGAGTGAGGGATGGGAATGGGGGAGAGGGATGGGGTGAGGGTGGTGAGTCACTGAGGGGGCAGGGAGGGTGGTGAGTGACAGAGGGGAGGGAAGGGAGGAAGGGGTGAATGACTGAGCAGGATGGGATGAGTTACTGAGAGGGAGGGGTGAGTGACTAATAAGTGAATGAAAAGGAAGGCAAGAGGGGAAGGGAGAGTGAGAAGGAGAGGATAGAAGGATGCCTGTGAGTGAATGATCGTGTGTATAGATAAGAGAGAGAAAAATTGTGTGTTCCTTCTTCTACCTACACACACACACCCCCTCCACTAATCCAGGACAATCTCAGGGTGACTGGAAATCAAAAGGTCCCAGTATGGAAGAAGGAACACATTTTTTTATCCTTAGTAGTTTTAATTATTGGGTGTCATTTGATTTGTCTGCTATTTTGAAATATTTAATTGATCTTTGGGAAATGTTTAAAGTTGTTTCTATCCTTATTTTTTATTAGATGCTCTATTCATCATCTGTTTTGAAATATTGTTTTTATTAATATGGTTTACTATTATGATTGATTTATATTTCTTGATCTTGTTTTATGGGGATTGATGATATTTCTGGGTTTTTTTGCATTTTTTTACTGCGTGTGACTCTGCTGAGGACTGGGAGGGGAGAGGTACTGGGGGGCACGACTGCTGGGGACTGAGAGGGCAGGAGAGGGAGACTGCTATTGTGTCTGTTTTTCTCAGATAGAAAGTGGGAAGAATTTGGTTTTCTCTATCATTTTTGGGACATGTGTATCAGAATATTTCTATATTTTTACAGTACAGGGAAAATGTTTTTCTTTGGTGTTTTACTGCAGGCAGAATCTGGCTTTTGGGGGATTTCCAAGCCAGATTTTGTCTCCATGATTCTCTTTCTAATTTGTGGTCACTTATTTTGTATTTGGTGAGGGGATTTTTTTTTTGTATCAGTATGGTTAACTATTATGATGGAATTATATTTCTTGAATTTGTCGAACAGGAAACGTTTTCCTCAGACTCAGCCAGAAACGTTT